>NC_142008.1:77141872-77467706 GCF_049901715.1 Pseudonaja textilis
TAGAAAGTTTGAATAAGGTTGGGTTTAATAGAAACTATCTGGAGAAACATTTAATTGGATTTTGCTCTGATGGAGTCAGTGTTATGCTTGGGAGAAAATCTGGGGTAAGCACTAGGATAGCCAAAGAGTTTCCAAATATTATAATATGGCACTATTTAAACCATCATCTGCACCTTGTTTTAGATTGGGGAAATAAAGCAAATCAATCATTTTCAAATTTTTATTGATATTCTATTTTCCATCAATCGAATAAGAACCTAATTGAACTTAACAAAATTTCTGAACAACTTGAGATTGAAATTATAAAAATTGGTAGAGTTTTTGGACCAATATGGGCTGCCTGTAGTTTAAGATCAACCCTAGCTGTGTGGCAGGCTTATCCAGCACTACACCAGTTTTTCTGTTCAAATAAAAAATACTCCAGTATGGCTGCCCGTCTTGAAAACTCATATTTTCTCACTGATTTGGCCTTGATGATTGATGTGCTAACTGAAATATCTCTAAAAATCATACAATTCCTTGCAGCATTAAAAAGGCTAGAGATATTATTAAAACTATTGCAGTCAGTTCAGCAGAGGTGGAAAGGGGCTTCTCGCAGATGAACATAATATGTTCATATGTTCATAATATGTTCAGAAGTTGCCTTACAGTTTCCAATATTACAATCCTCCTGACCATCACTTGCTTACCTGTGCAAGAATGGGACCCTGTTCCTATAGGAAAGAAGTGGTTACGGGCACATCATCACACAGCTGATGATGCTCGTGTTAAACACAAGAAAACTGTAACTCAGGATGATAATAGAAAAGCAATTTGGGAGTACTTTAAATAAGTTTTGGTTTTTGTAAAGTTTTGTTATGTAATAGTTTTTGATTAATATTTTAAAATGTTGTAACAATATAGTTCTGTGTACCTTTTTATTATTTAAGCATTAAAGAAATGACATAATAAATTACCTTTTGTTTTAGTATATCCTTTTTAATACTTAGTCATTAGGGCAAAGACATGATGTTGAGTTGGCCTCGCCCAGCCCTCTGCAGCCCTCCCTGTAGATGCCCGCGCCTCACCTTGCCCTCTCCAGGGTTTGCCAGGCCTTGGAAACTGGCAAAAAGCACTTGCTAAGCAATTGGCCACTAAGCCAGCACCTGGTCATTAAGTGAGGACCACTTAAATTTGGGTTGCCAGCCACATGGCCATGCCCACCCTAGTAACATGACCATGTAACCACGCCCACCCAAGTCACATGACCACATAGCCATACCCAATCAGCAAGCCACTCCCACCCCAGTCACATGACCACCAAGCCACACCCACAAATTAGGCCACACCCACAGAACCGGTTGTTAAGAAATTTGAAACCCACCCCTGTGTAGGATGCATGGTGAAACTTTACACAATATAATTAACAGATAAAAATTTAACATCAAGTCTCAATAAAAAAAATGGACAAAGTATTTTAATCTATCAGAATATTTTATAGCAACTACAAAGAAACTATTCTTTAAAAGTGTGGTTTTAAGTTAAATCTGTAATAAATGAATTTCTATGCTGTTGCATAACCTGGCAAAGGCTTTAGTAATCAACAATCATGAAAGATCAGAATAATCTGTTCCTCTTAGTGAAAGGTCAATTGCATTTCTAAAAAGGTTGTGAAATTCTATTTATTTGTCATTGCTATTCATCATGCAAAATTACAGTCTCTAAAATTTAATGTATCTCTTCAGTTTAGTTTGATTTCTTTTTAATCACTGCAATGCAAGAAAAATTAGACAAAAAATCTCTTTGGAAACTGAATAAAATAGGACCAGTTTTAATGTAATAAGAAGAGCCTGTAAAAGAAATTCTAAAGAAAGACCTCATATATCTAGAGAGACAACTAGGCAATTACAAAGACCATTGCTAACTATTTTAATCTAAATCCCTCCCTCCAGCCTGCCCTGTGCCAGCAAACATGTAGGAAATGAGAAGAAACACACAGGTGCAAAATACAGTTCATTAGTTTATCACGTACAAGAAGAAACAGATGCCTCTTAAGACCATTTTGACCAGTTCAAGCTACTGGGTTTGGTTTTTAAAGACACTAATTTTTTTCAGGATATCTTCAACTCCAGGATATCTAGTGTTAACTTATTCAAGGAAGATATCCCAGAAGAATCTGCTACAATCACATCCACTTTATTAGTGTTATGCAAATTGCTCAAAACTGAATAATTTAGAAGAGCATTAGGGTTTTTAAAAATATTTTGTGGAATTTTACAATTAATTTTGGTTATTTAGGTTTTATTGTGTTATCCATTTTACACTATGGACATTTTAAAGCATCAGTGTTTTTGTAAGCTGCAAAGAGACATATCAAAAATATATTGAAATAACTGACAAATTTTTAAAAATGCATGAATAAAATTGCTGGTAATTAATTTTGAAATTGATTTTTCTACTTGGATGGAGATGATTGGCTAATATATCAATGTATATGCTTTAATATTAGATAGTTAGTAATATTAATCCAATGTAAAATCTAATATGTAGTTCTTAATCACGTCTATAGTTAACAGATGAACCATGTTTGTGTTTATTTATATGTGTGTTTGTGTGTAAATTATAGCTCTGTCTGGGGAATTGGGCAAATTTATCAAAATATGTAAAAATAATGACAGGGTGGGCCCCCACCAATTATTATTATTATGTTACATTACATTATCTTGAAATTTTGCCTCTTTTCAGATGATCATTTGTTTTGTTTTTCTTAATTTCAGAGACTGAAATAGTCAACCAACAAAGTAATATAACAGCAATAAAATCAAACATAACAAAATAACTAACATTCTTGTGACCTGAAAATAAATAGAATATGACAAGCCTTATGAAGTATGTATCGCACAGTAATTTATAAAAAAATATGGCTTTCTTTCATTTCATAGAAAAAATGCCTGCCTATGTTCTAGGTAGCAAACTTATTTTTATTCTTTCAAGGCTTATAAGTCTAGAGGTACTTTGAAATAGCCTAGCATTATGGTTCTTCGAAATCTTCCTAAGGCCTTATTTTTTTCACTGTATTACTGAGCAAGCTCTCAAAGACAAGGGTCTCTGAAGGTTCATCCTGTCACACTTATTTCATGATGTTTAAGGATATTTTCTAAATATATCACATTAGCTTGGTAAATTAAAACCTTTGTGGCATTTTGGAGCCAGATGGGATCTATAGAAAATAGCTGCTATCAGAGCAAAGCTAACTTTGTACCGTATCATCTAATATCATCTAATATCTAATATCCAATATCAAAACCATCATCAAAAAAGCACAACAAAGAATGTTCTATCTGCACCAGCTCAAAAAACTCAAACTGCCCAAGGAGCTGCTGATTCAATTCTACAGAGGAATTATTGAGTCTGTCATCTGCACCTCTATAACTGTCTGGTTTGGTTCTACAACGCAACAAGACAGACACAGACTTTAGAGAGTAATTAGGACTGCAGAAAAAAAACCAATTACTATGAACCTGCCTTCCACTGAGGAACTATATACTGCATGAGTCAAAAAGAGAGCTGTGAAAATATCTACAGATCTCTCACATCCTGGACATAAATTGTTTCAACTTATAGAATAGAATAGAATAGAATAGAATAGAATAGAATAGAATAGAATAGAATAGAATAGAATAGAATTCTTTATTGGCCAAGTGTGATTGGACACACAAGGAATTTGTTTTGGTACAAATGCTCTCAATATACATAAAAGAAAAGAGTCAAGAATTATAAGGTACAACACTTAATAAAAGTCATAGGCTACAATAAGCAATCAAATCATACTGGGAAACAGTCAATCGTAAGGATACAAGCAACAAAGTTACAGCCATACAGTCACAAGTAGGAGGGGATGGGTGATAAGGAATGATGAGATTAATAGTAATAGTAGTGCAGACTTTGTAAATAGTTGGAAAGAGTTGGGGGAATTATTTGTTTAGCAGAGTGATGGCATTTGGGGGAAAAAACTGTCCTTGTGTCTAGTTGTTCTTGTGTGCAGTGCTCCATAGCATCATTTTGAGGATAGGAGTTGAAACAGCCCTCTTTGACTCATGCAGTATACAGGTCCTTGATTGAAGGCAGGTTGGTAATAATTTTTTTTCTGCAGTCTTAACTATCCTTTGAAGTCTGTGTCTGTCCTGCTGGGTTGCAGAACCAAACCAGATAGTTATAGAGGTGCAGATGACAGACTCAATAATTCCTCTGTAGAACTGTATCAGCAGCTCCTTGGGCAGTTTGAGCTTTCTGAGTTTACGCAGAAAGAACATTCTTTGTTGTGCTTTTTTGATGATGTTTTTGATGTTAGGTGTCCATTTTAGGTCTTGTGATATGAACCTAGAAATTTGAAGGTCCTTACTGTTGATACTGTATTGTCTAGTATTGTAAGCGGTGGTAGTATGGGAGGGTTTCTTCTAAAGTCTACCATCATTTCTACGGTTTTGAATGTGCTCAGTTCCAGATTGTTCCAGTTACATCACAAGGCAAGTTATACAACCTCCCATCTGTATGTTGATACATCATTGCCTCAAATGAGACCAATCACTGCTGTATCATCTGCAAACTTCAGTATTTTAACAAATGGCTTGTTTGAGATCCAGTCATTGATATATAGGGAGAAGAGAAGTGGGGAAAGCACACAGAATTACTGAATGATTCAGTAATATCATAGAGCATACAGTAGTTATTAATTGTTTGCAGAATCCATGGTCATTTAAGGCTATGAACTTTAAAACCTCTCTGTGGGAACCTTTTCCTGGAACAAAATGATGCATTTTCCTGACCATCATTCCAATCTTCTTCCCATTTTTCAAGCTGGCAGAGGAAACAACAATATCCTGAAACAAGTTAAAATGTTTGTAGTAAATCCCATCTGCATTTTGTAATCTGCATTTACAAAAGTTTATTATGTATAACTTACATTTTAAAAAAGTAAAAATGGTGCTTACTGGTACCATCTGTAATAGCCTTTGTTTTGAGATAGAATAGGCTGAAGTCATAATATTCCTTTATCACAACTCAAGTATTTTGCTCATTTAAGTAAGCATTTTACTAAATTTTAGACAATCTGTAGCACCTAAAAATGGTTGCCTAGATCCCACTTTCTCCAGGCACTAGTCCCTAAAAAGGTACATTTATCCAGTTACCAGGACATAAGAAGAAGAAACCAATCAATCTCTTGTTCCCATAAAAATATGATGAGATTTTTATCTGCTCAGGAGTTTGAAAGGCTGGCTCTGTAGCCACCAGTTAAAATGTCTGTGCAAGCAATGATGTCATCCTTTTCACAGACTTTAACTGGAGCAATGAAAGGAGCTGTTATATTTTTCCTAGCTCAGCAGGTGTGAAGCCAATGCAAAGTATGTTCACAGAGGAATTCCCTTACATGAAACTTAATCAGATCTTTATTTGCCTGAAAAACTTATATATCCATACACTCTAGTTTACAATTCTAATATTTGTCATATTCAAAAGAAATATTCAAAGATTTAGTTTTTGAAATTGACATTAAAACATTTATTTGTCATGATAGATTTTAGCAAAATTAAGAATTACTCTATGACTGTATATGCAAATAGTATTTCTTTCTTTGAATTACTTTCTTTGAAACCCTGGCCTTTTCTTGGATTGAACCCTTTGGTCAATGTAGGGAGAGGCGGTTTTCATTTCATTCTTTTTAGGTGTATTAGAGGTAAAACAGAAATCAAATCTAATTGTAGGATGTTGCCACTCAAGAACAAAAGCAGGAAGGCATATTTGTATTTAAATATAAATGTCAAAAGAGACTTGACACATCTTAACATCCTATTTCTTCAACCCTCACACTTTATGATACTGTGAAATTACACCATTTAATATACTAGCTCCTTCGGTAAGTGAAGAGGAGCAATATCAACTGACAACAATTATTATGTTTATGTAGTTCATAAACTCATAATGTGGGCAATCTTTCTGTCATTCAAACTCCATGCTCAAATATCATAACCACAATTTGAAAGCCATGACTAAAACTAGGTGTAGCATATTTAGTGAATTTTGATAAAACTAATATAATTGATAGTTATCTCATATTTCTAATTTTGAGGCAGGGAGATGATAAAATGTACTAATATCCAGCTACTGTATATAACAGAATAACAGAGATGGAAGGGTCCTTGACAGTCTTCTAGTTCAACACCATGCTCCGGCAGAAGACTCTATATCACAGGTGTCAAACTGGCAATGTGATGTTGCCATCATTTATTTTATTTTATTTTATTTTATTTATTTTTATTTATTTTGTCAAGCAATTATAGGATAACAGGTATAAGTATAAACATAGTTATGAATACATGAAATACATGTAAGAAATATATATTAGATACATTTTGGATACATATAAGAAAAATAAAAAGAAACAATAGGACAGGGATGGTAGACACATTGGTATGCTTATGCACGCCCCCTACAGACCTCTTGGGAAAGGGGTGAGGTCATAGTAGACAGTCTAAGGTTAAAGTTTTAGGGGAAGAAACTACAGAGTCAGGTAGAGTCTTCCAGACATTGACCACTCTGTTGCTGAAGTCGTATTTCCTGCAATCAGGTTTGGTGCGGTTTACCTTGAGTTTGTATCTATTGTTTGCACTTGTGTTGTTATGATTGAAGCTGAAGTATTCATTGACAAGTAGGACATTGCAATGTATGATTTTATGTACTATACTTAGATCGGACTGAAGGCGGCGTAGTTCTAGGTTGTCTAGGTCTAAAATTTCAAGTCTGGTAGCATAAGGTATTCTGCAACGAGTAGAGGAAAGGAAAACTCTTCTTGTGAAATACTTCTAGACTTTCTCAACTGTGTTAATATCAGATACGTAATGTGGGTTCCAGACTGATGAGCTGTATTCGAGTATTGGTCTAGCAAATGTTTTGTATGCTCTAGTTAGTAGTGTGATATTACCAGAGAAAAAGCTACGTAGGATTAGGTTAACAACTCTTAATGCCTTTTTGGCTATGTAGTTACAGTGGGCTCTAGCACTTAGATCATTAGAGATGAGTATTCCAAGGTCCTTTACAGAGCTTGGATCATCAACAAGATCTTGACTATTCAGCTTGTATTATATTTTCTGATTTTTTTTGCCAATATGTAAGACAGAGCATTTATTTGTTGAGATTTGAAGTTGCCATTTGTTTGACCATTCTGATACATAATCAAGGTCTTTTTGGAGGGTAGCAGTATTGTCTGTGGTGTTGAATAGCTTTACATCATCAGCGAAGAGAATGCAGTTGCTCTTGATATGATCACAGAGGTCATTTATGTAGAGTATGAAGAGAGTTGGTCCTAGAACACTGCCTTGGGGGACATCATGTTTTGCAATGTTTTTTCCCTTCACAGAACTTCTGTAAGCAGAACTTCTGCTCCCAATGCTTATCTCAATAATTATTGAGTGATCACTATTTTCCCTAACAATAACTTTCAGTTCAATAAGTATCATATAGCATTTTCTCAATGATATTTCCTAAGGAAAATTGCAGATTCTGTAGAGATCCTTTTTTTGCAGGTACAGACATTTTTATTTTCTCAATGCAAAAATATAACTTTTCCAAATGAAAACGGGATGGGTAAGTGTGAATGGGTAAATGATTGACAAAAATATCTATCTGTCTACCATGTTTCCCTGAAAATAAGATCCTGTCTTATATATTTTGGCAAAAAAAAGGCACCAGGTCTTATTTTCAGGAAATGTCATTCGTTGACTAGCCTCATTTTCACACATCACCCCCGGCTTCCTTTTCGCTGTTAGTGGCTTTCAGGAACTTCTTCTTCTGCAGCCAGGAGAAGGCCTCTACAGCCAATAATGAGCTCCGGATCAATCTAGAGCTTTGTTATCAGCTACAGAGGCCTTCAGGAAAGCCTTGCCGCCTTGCCAGCTGCAGAAGAAATGGGCCAGTGAGACAAGTGTCGGGATGTGCGAGGCTTGGCTACAACTGTCCAAAGGTAAGTAGTAAGGCAACTCCACATACCTCAACCCCACCCTAGCTTAATTTTTGCCTGTGCACTCTGGAATGGGCAGGATCTTAATTAGGGCTTATTTGGGGAGGGGGGGCTTAGATTGGGTGCACATGTAAAAATCAAGCTAGGACTTACTTTCAGGGTAGGTTATATTCCCCGAAAATACAGAGAATCTTTCTTTCTCTCTCTCTCTTTCTTTCTTTCTTTCTTTCTTTCTTTCTTTCTTTCTTTCTTTCTTTCTTTCTTTCTTTCTATGACTGACTGACTGACTGACTGACTGAATGACTGAATGACTGAATGAATGAATGAATGATAAAAGGAGACTGATCTGTTCAGCCTACATTCTATACTTAACCCCATTTTGGCCATAAAATATCTCTTGCAAAATTCTTGATTTGGCTAGCTTCACTCATTAACTGATTCTACAGAAGCGAACTGGGCCTACAATAGAACTGTGAAGTACCCCACTGCATGGGGTACTGCATGCTTTCCTTCATATAGATGTAGTTCCATTAAGGGCTACACATTGAGTGCCAGTTGCACATCCTTCTGACTGTGATACTACCATGCATTATTCTAACTTAATAAAAAGTAGGCTGTGGTTTTCTTTGTCAAATGCCTTACTGGGATCTAAGTACACTTTGTCCACATTGTTTCCTTACTCCATTAATTTGGTCACTATGTCAAAGAAGGCAATAATATTTCTTTAGCATGATTTGTTTTTGACAGATCCATGCTGGCTTCTATTAATTGCCTTGTTTATTTCTCATACATTTGCTGTCTGATTATCTTCCAGGATCTTCTTGGGTATTGATGTCTGGCTGACTGGTCTGCAGTTTCTTAAATTCATGTTTTCCTTTTTTGACATTGGAATCACACCAGCTTTTTCCCACTCCTCTGCTCTAGGAACTCTGAAAGGAGCTCTGAAAGATTTTGTACAGTGGTTCCAAAATTATATCTGCCAGTTCCTTCAGAACTCTGACAATCAGAATTCATCTAGAGTACATAGGTGTTCTCTTACCATTTTCTTGCCTATTTTGATTTTCATTCCTATTCTGTCTTTTGCAGTTCTAATTTGATAGGTTGGACTATTTGTTCCTTCTGCATGAAGACAGATGCAAAAAAAATGAATTAAGCAGTTCTGCTTTCTCTCTGTTACTCATCACCTCCTTGCCATCTTCTCTGATTAGGAGACCAAGCATTTCCTTGTCTTTTTTTCCTCATTTGTTACATGTTGAAAGAAACTTTTTATTTATAATATTTGGCATTTGTTGACGTTTTAGTTTATTTTGAACCATAGCTTTCCTGACTTCGTCTTTGCAGGTTCAGGCTATTTGTTTAGTTATGTGTCCTTCTTTCCATTTGTCCTTCATACTGGTTCTTTTCTTCTCTCAGTTTGTCAGAGAGTTCTCTATGCAACCATACTGGCTTCATCTGGAGTCTCTTGTTTTTCTTTCTTTATGGTATTGCGTGTTATAATATCACTTTCAGAGTTTTCCAGGGATCTTGAACTGTTTTCTCCTGTAGGAGTTCTATCCATGGAATCCTTCCTAAACTCCTACTGCTTCCCTCCACCCTTTATTATTCTGTTTCTTTGTTTAGATAAAGCATTATCTCTGAAGTGATGATCCAAAGGAGCACAGGTTGTCTAGTCTGTTTTAAGAAGTATTACTTAGTCTCAGATTATATTATTAATTAATCTGTTTGCAATAATTAACCCTCTTTTGTATAAGTTATACCTCTCAGCTGTGGAACCGTGTTCCCTACAAAAAGCAGACAAATGCATTTATTTCAACATTGCCTAGGAACAACATTAATAACAAAAATACATTTCTCTGGCTACCAGCTTAAGACTTCTTCCTAAGACACATGTGACTGCATATCTACATTTCAAATCTGCTTGCAAAGCACCCCAGGCAAAGACACAAAAAATTTGCATAGGCAATCTTCAACAACAATTTGTAATGCACATTTTATACTTTTGCATTTGGAAACTTGCCTGAAAAAGAAAGAACAATGCACAATTAGATTATACAGCCCATAAACGTTAATTTCCAATACCAAAGAATGTAAAAACAGAAGGAAATGTATCAGTCAAGTATCTTCTTTTAAACTCAGATTGGCTGCAAGGACAACACTGTACTGTGATCTCAGAACCAGCACCCTGACTCCGCTAAGCTAGGAGAAACAATGATTGGGGTCCAATATTCCCCCCCTCCACCCTTCCCCCCCCTCCTCACTACTTCATGTTGTTTGCAATGAAAGCAACACAAGCCTTGTATTCCCATGTGGGTGACACAGCCTTGTGTGCCCAGTCATCCTGGATTAATTGCTTTTGGGAGTGCTTTGGGGGTGACATTTCTCTGAGGACAACCAAAATTTTCTTACGGACCACCAGTAGTCCCCAGGCCATTGGTTGGTGACCATTACTACAGATCACTTTCTGATTTTGTTAGCAATGTCAAAAATATGCCCTCTTATTTTTTCTTTTTTTTTCTTTCTTTCTTTTTTTCTTTCTTTTCTTTTTTGTTTTGAGTTTTACACATCTCTGAGTTTGGTTGATTTTTTTGAAGATATTACATTACCCAAATTAGATATCAGCTAATGTTGAAACTCTTCATGAGCTGGTCTGAGCACCAATCAGCAATCACAAATAAGTTTGTGTTGTATTGTACAGCTACATCAGCATGTTTGTCTGCTTAGATTTACTGACTTTTGTCTGGCAGTAGATGAAGATTACATAGCATGTATATCCTCAATCTAAAATAACAGCCGTATATAACAGTGTCATTAATCCTCCTGCATATTTGCCATATGCTTAGGTGTCTGCTTGGGATTCTTGTTGAATCCCAAGGATGTAAACCAGGTTTGAGAAAACATGAACTTGATTGCTCATCTGGTCACCATCATCTCCTCCTATAACAAGAAAATATATAACTTAAGCATATAAACAGCGATCCCATCTTGGCTGGCAATTATTTTCCCCAGTCTCTGCTTCTACAGATAATGTTTTTGTTAGTGGTGGGGAGTAGAATGTAGGAGAGATAGAATTGTGGATCAAGGAAGAGCAAGACTCAAAGAAAAGAGCTGGTTCTTTTTTATTATATAAATTGGAACTGATTTGCAACAGTACCCTTATGTAACAACTGACTGTTGTAATCCAATTCATTGAATTCCTAGATGAATTTCTCCTTTCTTTTATTTAGACTAAAATCATTTGATTGGGAAGGGGAGAGATACCGAAATTTAATTAATTGAAAAAATGGGTAAGGATTTTTTGTTTTTTTTCCCCTTCTGCCTTATTAATCAATCACTAAACTGCTTATCTAATAATTAATTAGTAATACTCTATGCTTTTCTTGTAAATTACATAAGGTATGGGAGACAGAACATTTAGAATAGAATAGGGATTCTATGCAAGGGACCTTGGAGATTTTCTGGTTCAGCCCCCTGCTTAAGGAGGAGAACATATATCATTTTAGATAAGTGTCTGTCTAGACTAAAAGCATCCACTAATGGAGCACCCATGATTTCTGGAGTCAAGCTGTTCCACTGGTTAATTGTTCTCACTGTTAGGAAGTTTATCCTTAATTCCAGGTTGTTTCTCTCCTTGATTAGTTCCCATCCATTGTTTCTTGTCCTGCCTTCAGATGCTTTGGAAAATAAGTTCACCCCCTCTTCTTTGTGTTAGTCCCTCCAATTCTGGAATACTACTACCCTGTCACCCCTAATTCTTCTTTTCTTAAACCAAACCCAAATCCTACAGCTACTCTTCATATGTTTTAGTCTCCAGGCCTTTGATCATCTTAGTTGTTGTTCTCTGAACTTTTTCCAAAGTCTCAACATCTTTCTTGTAGCATGGTGACCAAAATTGGTTGCACTATTCTTTTACTTGAACAAGCAGCAATTATTAGATGAGGGAATAAAAGGGGAAGTTACCAAATTTGCAGATGATACTAAGCTGGCAGGAATAGCTAACACCCAAGAAGATAGGCTCAAGATCCAGATGGATCTTGACAGACTAGAACACTGGGCCCTATCTAATAAAATGAAATTCAATATAGAAAAAAGTAAAGTCCTACACTTAGGCAAGAAAAACCAAAAGTACACATATAGACTGGGTGAAACCAGGCTCAATAGCAGTAACTGTGAGAGGGATCTTGGAGTCCTAGTGGACAACCAGCTAAATATGAGCCAGCAGTGTGCAGCAGCAGCCAAAAAAGCTAATGCAACCCTAAGTTGTATTAACAGAGGGATACAGTCAAGATCAAGGGAAGTACTAATACCATTCTATAAAGCCTTAGTAAGACCACAACTAGAGTACTGCATCCAGTTTTGGTCACCACACTATTAAAAAGATGTTGAGACTAGAGAAGAGCAACTAGGATGATTAGGGGACTGGAGATTAAAACATATGAAGAATGGTTACAGGAACTGGGCATGGCTAGTCTAGTGAAAAGAAGGACCAGGGGAGACATGATAGCCATGTTCCAATATTTGAGGGGCAGCCACAGAGAGGAAGGGGTCAAACTATTTTCTGAAGCACCTGAAGGCCAGACAAGGAATAATGGATAGAAACTGAATAAGGAGACATTTAACCTGGAAATAAGGAGAAACTTTCTGACAGTGAGAACAATCAACCAATAAAACAGCTTGCCCTTGGAAGTTGTGGGAGCATCATCACTTGAGACTTTCAAGAAGAGATTGGACTCCCATCAGTCAGAAATGGTGTAGGTCTTCTGCTTGGGCAGGGGGTTGGACTAGATGACCTACAAGGTATCTTCCAACTCTGATTATCTATTTGTCAAATCCATGTTTCTGATCTCCGAAGTCTCTCCCCATGAAAAAGCAGAACCAACATTATTTTCAAAAATGTGGATATTAATGCTCTCCTCAACCCCACTAACCTCCCCTCAACAAGGCTAAGTTAGTGCATCAAAATAAACTTGTCTGTTTTTTATTGGCTAATATATATTCCAATTCTCCTGCATGTATTAAACCAATACCAAACCCAGGCATCCATGTGAAGATAGAAAGCTCAAGGACAGGAAGAACAAAACATTTCCATTTTTTCCCAAGCTTAGGATAAAGCATTCAGAATGTTGTTTTGTTTTGTTCTGAATTTGGTATATATTCAAAACAGAGTTGGTATTCATCAGGTTCTTATCAGTTCTGGAGAACTGGTAGCAGAAATTTTGAGTAGTTTGGAGAACCAGCAAATATCACCTCTGACTGGCCCCACCCCCATCTACTCTCTGTCTCCCAAGTCCCAGCTGATCAGGTGGGTCTTCTTTTGTTGCCCTGCATAGGAGAATGGAGCTGGAAAGCAGATTAGTCGGGTGGGGAGGGAATGGGGATTTTGCAGTAACCTTCCCCCAGGAGTGGAGAAGGAATGGAGATTTTACAGTATCCTTCCCCTGCCATACCCACCAAGCCACACCCACAGAACCAGTAGTAAAATTTTCTGAATCCCACCACTGATTCAAAACAATTGTTTCGGAATTGAAATATTTCAAATTTGGTATGTTTTTGTTAACCCTGTTATATTTAAACAATTTCTAAGTTAGAGTGGATAGGTTTTTTGCTGTTTAACCTTGATCCTTTTTAAAAAGAACATTAGTTCAGAAGGGGAAAAAATTGGCATAATTCTTAATACCAATCAATTTAGGGACTTCTTGTGAAACATGTACTTTATTAAACATACATTATAGTTACAGGAATAGCCACTGGGCTGCCAATCTGTAGTTAAATACTGCAATCCAATGATATTATATTGCCAATAGAGGTTGCTATACTTAGTGATTATCTTCTATTCTTTCCAGCCAGATTTTAGTGCTATGATAAAGAATTAGAAATATGTCTTTGCTGCTTTTTCCCATACTTTTAGGCAACCCCGTAAAGAATACATTTCAGTCAGCTGTCTATTTCTGAGATAGACAGCTGACTGAAGAGATGAGAGATAAGTACACTGTAGCTAGATTTCCCCCGGATCTATTTTTATGTGTTAGCTTGGAGAATATGGACTTTCATGTCTTTGACTTTAACAGTGTATCAATGTGCCTGGTGGAAATAGTGGAACAATTTTTGCCCTGCAAGTTTTACACTGGTAATGGCATCTTTGTAAAAATAAATAAAATTCAATTACATATTTGAAATATATTGTACATGTAGTGTAGATTTTATTTAGATAATTTTCTCTTTTTCTCTCCCATATCTCATCCTTCAACTTCTTTTGGTTGCTTGTTATTCTTTTCTATCATTTGTTTAGTGCTGCTATTCCTAATTAGAAATAGCATGGCGGTTATATAATATGTAAAACAGCATACAGTACCTCAACATAATTTTGCAGTACAGCATAATTTTTCAGTGAAAATTGCTTTATTCATCTTATAATCATTTGTTATAAAATCCTGGGATTGTTGCCAGCTACACAGTTGCAATAGTAAATGTTTGACTTTAACTGATTATTTAAAAATAAATAAATAATTTATTCTTCCTTCATATCTTGGTTCTCAAAAAATTCTGAAACATGCATTTCTTCTCAGTGGATTTCTTCCTAGGCAAGAAACAGATAATAAGTAAAACAGAAATTAAAGAACAAAAAAGAAAAGGGTTCAAAATGTTTGGAATGCAAGTTATGCTTTCATGAAACAGAGTGACATCAGCAGGATGAGACAAAAGAAAATGTCATATATTTGCTATTGCTTTCTAACTAATTATCAAGAAATTAGCTCTGGGAACTTCCCAACTTCTGAATAGGTCTTTACATTTAGACAAGTAACTATTTCTGTGAAACTTCACTTTATTAAAAAGCACGGACAGAAAAATCAAATTCACAATCAAAAGTCAAAGTCAGATCCTTAACTAACTTTGATTTATGCTGCTGAAGAACACTTGCAATCAAAGGAGAATCTAGTATCATTTGGGCCCAAATTGTTTTTAATGGCCTCTTGAAGGATTAGATCTTCTCTTGAGGCCTCCCTAATCGTAGGGTAAAGAATTCTTGATCTCTTGTCACTGTCACTGGTGTCCACATTGACAGACTTTTCTACAGTTTGATTAGGGAACCTATTTTCAGCAAATGTATTTCCATATAGAGTTTGTGAATGCATTTTCCCAGGTCCACTCGAGTTGTGACAGTCCACCATTGATGAACCATATCCCTGGGAGCTTCATGTGATTTCCAGAATGAGGTTGAGTAATTGAATTTGTCTTCTTGGATGAATCATATCCAGTTGTTTTTTATAGCTTTCTTTTAGTAATAGTTCCTTATACTTTTGTATACCTTAGTCTGGTAAATGGGGGCAAGAAATTTCTTTCGATATTTTAACATAGTCCTTGTTGAACCATAATTTGGAATGGTGCTGTTGTTGATTTAAAGATATAATATACCTGCAGGTTCTTGCAGATGGAGTTCTTGGGTAAGGGTGCTATAGTTCTTGAACAGTAAATTAGCATTTGCAGCTGACATTAGGGCAGACTGAAGCACTGGGACAGTATGTCAAAATGATTGTTTTGATCCCTGCCAGTTTTTTCCCCTTGGGTTAATGAATTCTATATTTATGTATTTAGCTTCTTCCCTTGGAGTTCGCTTCTTGACAAGTCTGACAGCTTGGATGTGATATGTATATCATAGGAATTAACTCAATTGTATGAGTGTGGTGGGGAGAGATGGCTCAGAAAATTCTTGCAATGGATAAGAAGTAAGTCTTTCAAGTGTTCAACTTGGCAGCTTTGGAACTAAAATACAGAGATCAACAATAAGCTTGTGGTTATTCCATCTATGAGCATAAGAATTGTTTTTTCTGTAACATATTCATCTGATTGGCAAAATTAACTACTTCTGGCTTCCTGGAGGAGCAGGGTGCCAGAATACTGCTATGGCCAGCTTCGGCTGCCATATTAATCCCCTAATTGCCATGCAAATTTGCAGGTGAAGGACTAGTTGAAAGTTGTTTACCTTGGGTGAAACGTCATTTAGACATTGCAGTATAAAAATTAAGAGTTATGTAGGCAAAAGACAGATCTCATGGAAAAGCTGAGTGGTGTAACTGCATGGAACAACCAATTTGTTCCAGGAGGCTATCTACCTGCTGCAGGAAGGTATTTGGACTGAATCTTTGAAGAATTGGGAAGAGGTCTGCCTTGTTATTGGTTTTTTATGTTGTTTTGATTTTTTTTAAGTGAAAGAGTAATAAAGAAATATTTGTAACAGAAAAAGATACTTGAATTATTGACTCTATGTTGGAAAAATTGAGTCCTTGTTGCTTTGGGTGTCTTCCCATCCATTCACAATATTAATTACAGCATAAAATTCAATCAATATGTTGCAAATTCCCATGCCCCACCTTGTAAGTTAATAAATATGTAAGCTAGAAAACAAATCTGCCCAAGTGCTAATGTGCATCACATCTGTAAACAACAACAACAAAAATTTTGAAAACCATTTGAAATCACTACTGGGTTTTTTAATGGTTTGTTCCAAGTGATTTTTCTTTCCCATCAGTGTGAGGATATTCTTGCAACCTTTACTTCCTTATCAAGTAGGTGTAGATATTACAAGAGGAGATTTGTGTGCGTATGTGCAGTTCTAAGGAAGTACAACTTGCCTTCATGACATTTACCTGCATACATTTGTAAGAAATTCATTCTTTAAATTCCACCAAAGATGTTTTTATGTTTGGGCACATCTTTTGCCTACTGATTAAAACTTGAACCTCTACTCTCATCTTGGGAAATTTCATGATACAGACAATAACATTCTCTAATGAAAAAAATCAATTAGAACACAAGGGAAATGTATCATTCCTTTACTTCTGCAGGAATGAGATCAATTTCATCTCAAAAGAACAGCCAGCAGCTGCTACTTCATTCCAAAACTTAATAGCATTTCTGCTTTCTGTGAAACAGATGTTCATTTATTAAATTAAAATACTGATACATTTAATTTCCAAGTATGGCCCAAGAATGCAATCAGATGCAGTTCAGTGTACCATTTTGTAACAACCAAATCTATTAAGTTATTTCACTTCATAGATAAATTCCCAATCTGAAACAATAGGGATAGTTGTATTTGTATTTATCTTCTTTATATTGTACATGAAGATTTCCAACTTTGTCCTATTTCTACCCATCAAACATATAATTAGTATCCATAAGTGTATTTTCCAATATGTTCTTTTAGAGTTGATGTTCCTCTTCCCTGTGTATCTGGTATGCAGAAATTAAGGAAGTGAACAATACTAGATAATTTAATTTTTGTGCTTGCTAACAGCATATGGCTCTTGTACCAAATTTTCTCCTTCTCTTTTGATATCTGCTTGAAACTCTTCTCCAGTTTTTTTTTCCCCAAATACTTTGATGAGAAAACATTTATCTTGAGAAACATCTGTTCATTTCATGTCATCTGGAAAACAGTTTAAAGCATCTAGATTCCTATATACAACAATTACATTTAATTTAACAAGGGTTCTATACTATTAAGAACTTGATGGATTTTTCAGACCACATGTTTTTGGATTAATTTAATAATTTAGCAATTTTACTTGCTCTTGCAAGTGATAAATGCAGTTTTCTGGTAACTTAATTTATTAACAATAAGTAAATTAGAGTTACAGAAAACAAGTTAATACTTTAAAAAAATTCTGATAAAAATAGTTATCTCTTCACTGCTTGGTACAAATTATCTTAATTCACAGGCATCAAGCTTAACAGAATAACAGAGCTGGTAATGACCTTGGAAGTCTTTTAGCCCAACCCCTGCCCAAGCAGGAGATCATATACTATTCTGGACAAATGGCTGTTCAACCTCTTCTTAAAACCTCCAATGATGGAGCACTCCAGTGTTCAAGTGTGCTTAGATCCTTTTGGATTTTGAGCCTATCTTCTGTGGCATTGGCTATTCCTGCCAGCTTGGTGTCATCTGTAAATTTGATGGGTTCTCCTTCTATTTCCTCATCTAAATTGCTTATAAAGATATTGAAGACTACTGGGCCTAAGAGAAAACCTTGGGACATCCCTACTGCTTACTACTCTCCATGTAGATGTACTTCCATTAAGGACTACACATCCTGGGGAGCCATAGCTCCTAATTCCTTGGGTGCACTGTGGCCCAGAGCCCATTAGAGCCTAGATCAATGGCAGAGCTCCAACTGCTGAACTTCCAGTGGCTGAAGGCCAGATCCCGGATTGCTGACTTTCCAACTGCTGCCTAAATTACTACCTACACCACTGATGGGAGGTCCTGTTTGCAGAGCGCAGTCCTACTTATTCAAGCAGCAGCCTAATTCTCAAGATCGCTGACCAAGACAAGGGAATCCATGAAAAGACAGATCTGATCCCTAAATTCACTAGGTGATTATCTGAAGTGATGAGAGAGGAGTAGCCTTCTGCCAAAAGATGTTCACCTACATTTTTCAGCCTAATACATCCTCTCTTTATATACCCTCCAGTAGCCACCCAAACCTAATCTTCTCCTCTTTCTGCCCTACACCACAATTATTCTCTTCCCCCTAATATTTTTCCCTCAATATAACTCTGTTTAATTGATAAATTGATTTTAACTAATTAATTAATTCTTCAATTATTTATCTTTAGCAATTAATAAATTATTATAGATTATTAGTGACTAATGGTTATTACTTAGGCTAATTAATTGTTTTGAATATTACTATGATCAGAATGTTTAATGTAAAATAATGATTAGTGCAATTAATTGACTAGTGTATTTAGTGATTAGTATAATTAATTATCAGAGTGATTATTGATTAGTTAAATTAATTGACTAGTGTGTTTAGTATAATTGACTGTTTGGTGTGATATTACTTTATTGATTATCTTGTTCGACTGACAACCCAATCAACAAACCATCTCAACATACCCACCATGCCAGGAAAACAATCTAACATCAAACCACAACCTAAAAAGAAAGATATCCCTACTAAAGAACCACAAGACTCTTGCCCTTGCCTTATATGCAAGGAATCTATAAAGGAGAATGAAGATTACATCAAATGTTCATTTTGCGATAACTACACTCACCATAATTGCTTAGGATTACCCAAGCAAATGACTCTATTCCTAAAATCATCTGCCAATGCTTTTCCATATTTCTGCCCACTGTGCAGACCTAAACTAGAAAAATACATTGTCCTGTTTGACAGAGTTGATACCAGAGAAACATGTATAACTTCCCTTCGACACCACTGTAGCATCCCTGGACATTATACAAACTAGATTGACAAACCTTGAAATAAAAGAGACAACACAAAAAAATGAACACCAAACATCTACAAACCATACTTCTACCCAACAACTGCAACCAAAACCCAATCCACAAAAAATCACAAATCCTTCAAATATTGATATCCCCATCCTTATTAAAGAAGCTGTTGAGCATGAATGGAAACAACCAAATGCCATCTTATTTGGTCTAGTGATCAATGACAATGACATCACTAATGTTTGAAACATTATCAGGGAATATCAAGCATCAACTATCTCCCCAGATGAAATACTTGATATTTCCCGTGTCGGTCCTGAGCTCAAAAATGAAGACGGCTTGATGGCCCCATGCCTCTGCAGGGTCGTTTGCAAAAACGAATCAAGCAAACACAAATTTATCTTCTCAATAAATTCAGTCTCAAAGAGCAACAACAATCACAAGAACCATCATTCTCATCCTGATCTAACCCTACAGCAATGTGTATGATCCTGGGAACTACGTTCTGAGTTCAAAAGACTACACGATTTAGGTAATACTAATCTATACATCGACTACCATGCCAATTGTATCAAAAGCAAGAGCCACAACCCACGTCACAATAACCATCAACCAAACATCCAATGTTAGGAATGCATGCCCCTTACTTTCTCCAGACCCACTCCCTCATATCTTAAATGCAAACTACTCAATGCAAGAAGCCTAGCTAATAAAATGCATGAATTCTTTATCTTACTAAGCACTGCCACATTCAACATTATATTTGTCTGTGAGACGTGATTGAATGCATCTTTCCCAAACTCCATTACTATCATGAAAGTCAAGTTTATTGGTCTCATTGTGAAATCCATAGAGAAGGTGGAGTTGCTATCTTCTATAAAAAGTCCCTATGTCTAAAAAACATCCAAGTTACCCAGGAGCTTGCTCTTCCGGAGACCATCATCTGTGAACATTTCGATTCTTACTATGTTACAGAGCCCCTGATTATGACATCAAACATGTAAACAAGTTAAATTCACTACTAACACGGGCAACCTCCTGCCCACACACTTTTATCTTTCTTGGTGATTTCAATCTACCTCATATTAATTGGACCCTAAAAGAATGTACAACTGAACCCATACATGCAACTTTCTACAATTCTGTAACAAATCTAGGACTGGAACAACTAGTAACCAACAACACTAGACTTAACAATTGCCTCAATCTCATTTTCTGGAATAGTTTGAATTCAATTTACGGAATACAAATTAAAGAACCGTTTCCAACCACAGCATGATTGACTTTTGTCTCAACATATGTCCTCACAAAAATCACCATAACAACAGGATCCCCAATTATAACTTCAAAAAAGGCAACTATGATTTTATAGACAAGGATCTCTCATTTCTTGATTGGCAAATTCTATTCACTGGATGCAATACTGTTGAAGACTATTACAACATATTTTTACTTGAAGTCAAAAGAGTCATCAAACTATATGTACCAATAACAACTCCCTAAAGCAAAACAAAAAACAAATTACCCATAACAATAAGGAAGCTTCAATACAAAAAGAAATCCCTTTGACGGAAAAACAAATCTGGTCACGTTGCCAACTTTAAAAGCCAATGCAAAAACTTATGCCACCAGATAAAGACTGAATGCACCAATTATCACATTAAACAAGAGGAAAACCTATGCACCAATTCCACCTGTGTTTTCTACAATTTTGTAAACAGCAAACTAAAAGACTCAAGGTCCATCCCAGCCCTGAAAGGACCTAAGGGTAAAGACTGCAACAATGACGCCATTAAAGTTGACCTCTTTAACTCATTCTTTGGCTCAGTATTTGTAATCAGCAATGGATCATGCCCAGTATTTCCAAGTCGAACCACAGACAACTACAATGTTCTAATACATATTGATTTTACAGAAGACAATGTTGAAAAAGCACTACACAATCTAAAACCATCTCTATCTATTGGACTGGATGGAATTCATGCTTACTTCTTAAAAAAAGCTATCCATTGCCATAGCTGAACCTCTAAGCATAATCTTTGAAAAAACTTTCAGGACCAACTCCTTGCCAAACCTATGGTCACTAGCCACAGTCATCCCCATCTTCAAAAAGGGAGAGCCCAGCCTAGTTGAAAATTACAGACCAATCTCTTTATGCTGCATCACCTGTCATGGAATAAATTATTAATCAATCCATCCCACTTAGAGACAAACAACCTACTCTCTAACAGACAATTTGGCTTTAGAAAAACTACCCTGTAATCTGCCACTCTTACACTGTAAAACATATGGACTACACAACTTGATTAGGGCAAAGCAATTGACGCAATTTACATAGATTTCTGTAAAGCCTTTGATTCAGTGGTACACAACAAACTACTCCTAAAACTAAAATCTTATGGTATCTCTGGATACCTGCATAACTGGATAGAAGCATTCCTGTGAATAGACAACAAATGGTCAAAATTGGGAGCAAAATTGGGTCCTATCAAATCCTGTACCTGTCAACAGTGGTTTCCCCCAAGGCAACGTTCTAGGACCAACTCTTCATACCCTACATAAATGACCTCTGTGATCATATTAAGAGCAACTGCATTCTTTTCGTTGTTGATATAAAGCTATTCAACACCATTGACAATACTGCTATCCTTCAAACACCTCGACTATGTATCAGAATGGTCAAACAAATGGCAACTTCAAATCTCAACAAATAAATGCTCTTTCTTACATATTGGCAAAAAAAATCAGAAAATAAAATACAAGCTGAATAGTCAAGACCTTGTTGATGACACAAACTTTGTCAAGGACCTTGGAGTACGCATCTCAAATGATTTAAGTGCTAGAGCCCACTGTAACTACATAGCCAAAAAGGCATTAAGAGTTGTTAACCTAATCCTGCATAGCTTTTTCTCTGTAATATCACTCTACTAACTAGAGCATATAAAACATTTGCTAGACCAATACTTGAATACAGCTCATCAGTCTGGAACGCGCATTACATATCTAATATTAATACAGTTGAGAAAGTCCAGAAATATTTCATAAAAAGAGTTCTTCACCCCTCCCTATTGCAGAATACCTTATGCCACCAGACTTGAAATTTTAGATCTAGATAACCTAGAACTACACTGCCTTTAGTCCGATCTAAGTATAATACATCAAATTATATATTGCAACGTCCTACCTGTCAATGAATACTTCAGCTTCAACCATAACAATACAAGAACATACAATAGATACAAACTCAAGGTAAACTGCACCAAACTTGATTGCAGGAAATATGACTTCAGCAACAGAGTGGTGAATGTCTGGAAGACTCTACCTGACTCTGTGGTTTCTCCCTGAAACCCCGAAAACTTTAATCTTAGACTGTCTACTATGACCTCACCCCTTTCCTAAGAGGTCTGTAGGGGGCGTGCATAAGCGCACAAATGTGCCTACCATCCCTGTCCTATTGTTTCTTTTTTTCTTATTCGTACCCATTTCATGTATTTATAACCATGTTTATACTTATAGCTGTTATCTGATAAATGTTTGACAAAATAAATGAATGAATAAATAAATAAATGGATAGATAAATAAATAAAAGCTCCCTCATAATCTGGCATATAGTCTATCTGGTGACTTGAACTTGTCTAGGGTGGACAGGTGTCCTTTTACCATTTTCTTGCCTATTTGAATTTGAATTTCTATTCTGTCTCTAATAGTTCTCTTTTTGTGAGGTTTTTTCTTTTTGAGTGAAGATAGATGCCAATAATTAATTAAGCATCACTACTTTCTCCCTGCTGCCCATCTTCACCCTTTTCCTTTTTTTTTACATATTGAAATTTTTTATTATTATTTTTGACATCTGTCTTATTTATTATGAGCTTTAGCCTTCCTGTCTTCATCTTTGCTAATTCAGCTTTCAACCTATGCTGGTTTTCTGCCTTAGTTATGAGATCCTCTTTCCATTTTTTATATTCATTCTTTTTGTCTTTCAGTTTATCAGAGAGTTCTTTATTCAGCCATGCTGGTTTCTTCTAAGGATTTCTTTTTCCTTTTCAGTGGTATTGAACTGGACTGTCTCTTATAATTATATTTTTCAGAGTTTCCCAAATTTTATTAATTGTTTTCCCGTTTAAGATTTTTATCTATGGAATCTTTCCAAAACTCTCTCTAAGGTTGTTGAAATCAGCTCCTTTAAATATAAGACACTACTTTGATTTTGTTCTACTGCTTGTGTCTGCATTATATTAAATTCCAAAATGACAGGGTCACTCTCTTCCAAAGTTCCTGCAACTCCAACCCATCTATCATTTCATCTCTATTAGTAAGAATTAAGTGCAATGTAGCTGGTTCTCTAGTTCTCTTCTCTAACTTTTAAATGACAAGGTTGTCAGCTAGGCTCATAAAGAACTTGTTTAATCTCACAGCTGATGCAGAATTTGTCTCTCAGTTGATGTCTGGGTAGTTAAAATCTCCCATTACTACTATAGTGTTTCCTACATGCATTAGTTAACTGATTAGCAAAGTTCATCTATTTCTTCTGCTTAATTGAGTGGCCTCTAGTATACCTATGGCAATATCATTCTTCTTCCTTTTATAGTAACCTATGGGCATTCAAGGAGGCTTTCAACCTTGGTTTTATGCATTTCTATAGAGGTATAGCGATTTTTTTATATATATAATGCAATTCTTCCAGCAGTTTCATCCCACCAAGTTTTAATAATAGCAACTATATCATACATGTCCACATATACTAGTACTTCAAGTTCATCCTGTTTAGTCCCCAAACTTTGAACATTAATGTGTAGTCATTTATGGCTGACACTGATATGCTTTCTATGGCTGCTTTATATCTGAGATTTTCTTCCTTCCCATCACTCCTTACCTCCTTGTTTGACTGGTTGTCTTGAGGTTTATGCTTGAGATGAGGCCCTAAAGATCCTATATCCATGATGGAAAACCTATGGCACGTGTGCCGGAAGTGGCATGCAGATCCACTTCTGCCGGTATGCGAGAGGTTGCCTGGAAGAGCCCCACTGCGCCTGCATGAATGCTGCCCGCTCGACAGTTGATTGTCAGGTATCTGGCACACATGTACGGTGGGCATGGATACACAGGAGACACATACGCATATGCAAAGATATGCGGGGCACGCAGGGGGGTCACATGCACATGCGCAGAATTGCACGGGGCATGCAGGGGGTCACATGGACATGCACAGGGGCATGGGGTGCTGCATGCATTGCATTCTGGGTGTTGGCATGTAAGCGTGCACATGTGAGCACGCACACAATTTTTGGCACAAGCCCAAAATGGTTAGCTACTACTGTCCTATATTGTGCCTTATAATATTTATGAGCTACTTTTTAATTTTTTATTAAATTATAAACAAAAATGCAAATAAAGTTAATCAGTCAAAGGTTATAATTCACAATTTTAGTGTGATAACTTCATCTTCACTTCTGTTTTTAAGGTTTACTAAAATAAAACAAATATTTTGAGGATAATGAACTACAAAATGCCAAGGCAGAGAGAAAATTTATTAGAAATCAAACACATCAAACTCTGCTTCCAAACTCTTTTTAGTTGCCCTTGGAAACTGGGACATTGTGGATCACAAAGACCTACATTTTTTAAACATAATGATGTAAAAATTCAGTTAAATTACAAATGTGGGGGAGAGTTCATTTAAAATTAATATCTTGTGGAAACCCTGTCAATTACAATTTATTCTAAAACCATTTTAAAGAAACTGTCTTTTCTTTAGGGTATAACAATAAGAAGATCCTGATATAAAAGTTGAGTGTTGGAAAATATTTTCTTCAAAATGGAAAACTTCCTGCCAGCTTACCCATTAACGTTGCTCTGACAAATTGGACATCACAATAACTGTGGCTTACTTATATAATTGTGAGCCAGGCATCAAATACCCCATCATGATAATATGATTGTGGAAATGCTGCAATGGCCAGAACTCCAAGGACATGTTGTAAGTTTCCCTCATCCGTGCCTTTGAATGATTGTTGTAAACTGAAGACTACCAGTGTAAAGGAAGTGCAATGCTTATATTTAGCTGTTTATCTACTTCCTCAAGTTCCATTTGCAGCATTGTACGCTTAGAGTCAAGCCCAAGATTCTGATAAAAGCCATGATAAGTGCTGTTTTTGTTGCTGTTACCATGTTTCTCAGAAAATAAGACTGGGCCTTATTTTTTTAGGCCCGCTGAAAAAATGGCTAGGCTGTCTTTTCGAGGGATGCCTTAATTTCTCCCCCCCCCATTGCACCCTTGTCTCTCTACCAGACTGCTTCTTTAGCGCACTATAAGGAACGCCCCCCCCAACACACACACACTTGCTTGCCTACCTGTAGCCTGCTGTTGTCCACTCTGGAAAACCTGGCAAGCCTGGCCACCGCACCATTTCTATTGATCCTTGCTTTCCCTGCTACAATCGTCACTCATCCAAAGGCCCATCACCACCACCTTCCCTCTTTCTTTCTCGCACACAAGGAAAGTGAGCAAGAAAAAGATAGGGAAAAGGGGAAGGCACTTTTGAACATGTCCAGGACTTTTCACATTGTCATGATCAGCCCCTGCCATGGGTGTGTATGTGTGTGTGTGGGGGGGGGATTCTGGCAGAGATTAGGAAAAGAGGGGGTGGATTGGTAAAGATTTTCCCCATGAGAATGGGGAACGCAAATGCTTGTAGGGTGTGATTTATCCTGTTATTTCTGTCCTTGGAGGAAAAAAAGGTGTGAGAAGAAATAGCAGTTTGCATAACTTACTGTAAAGCTAACCAATCTGGATTTGCAAAGACCGGGTGATTCCAATGGATCCCCCAAATCTCTTTCTCTAAGGAAAAGTTGCTCCAATGTTAGGAGCAAGGCAGAACAATTAATACAGAGACACTGCATTGGATGGAAGCCCCCCACCCCACCTGTGTGTGTGTGCATGTATTCAGAGACCGGTAAAACTCTGGAAGCTATGAGCAGAGATAACAGGACAGGGTAGCCTAGATAAATCACATCCTACAACAATTGCGTTCCCCATTTTCATGGGGAAAATATCTTCCAATCCACCCCCTCTTTTCCCTAATCTCTGCCAGAAACACCCCCCTCCACACACACACACACACACACACACACACACACACACACACACATCCATGGCAGGGGCTGATCATGACACCATGAAAAGTTCTGGATGTGTTCTAAAGTGCCTCCTTCCCCTTTCTCCCTTTCTTTTTCTTGCTCGCTTTTCTTGTGTGTGAGAAAGAAAGTGGGGAAGTGGGAGGGGCTTTGGATGAGTGACGGTTGTGACAGAGAAAGCAGGTATCAAAAGAAGTGGTGTTACAGAGGCAAAGGAGTGTGATCCGATGGACAGGTGAGTCACGTGGGATGAGTTGGGCAAGTTTCCCCCCGTCTGCCCTTCCCCCCATGCCTCCTTACCTCATGCTGTAAATGGCCATGGATGCACTTAAATAGGCCCAAATTTTGGAGGCAGGCCTTAATTTAACTGCATGTGCACAAAACAGTGCTGGGGCTTCATTTTGGGATGGACCGTATTGTTGGAGAAACATGGTATTAGGTTCTACTTGTTGTAGTAGGCCCTACTTTCATTATTGCTTTCTTCACATTTCTTCTGCAGCAAAAACTTTAGTCTAGTACCTTATTCATAAAGAAACAGTCCATAGAATTCAACTTGTCTTTGATGGCCAGTAGCCCATAAAATAAATTACATCTTGTGGGTATCCTGGGATTTTCTGGTTTCCATTTTTATCTGTCAGTATTTAACTAAATCCCACATGTGACCAAACTTTCCTAATTTAATCTTCACATGTTTATATAAGTTGTTTAAAAAACAACAACAAAAGTTCCATATGTTGGATTTTTCTTCTTTTTAGCTAGACTTAAACTTCGTACTGACATTGTTTCATAGGTCAGAACATTTGGTAAATTATACTATTTCATTGTTGCAAAACAATAAACAAAAATTCTATTTAGATTATGTGAAGTATTACTACTGCTTCATAAAACCTTAGTAATACCACACCTAGAATACTGTATCCAGTTTTGGTCACTACAATATAAAAAAAGGTGTTGAGATTTTGGAAAGTGTGCAGAAACGAGTAAAAAAAATTATTAGGGGACTGGGGACTAAAATATATGAAGAATGATTGCAGGAATTGGGTATGTCTAGTAAAAAGAAGGACATGATAGCAGTGTTTCAATATTTGAAGGGCTGCCACAAAGAAGAGAGAGTGAACCTATTTTTCAAAACATCAGAAGGCAAGACAAAGAAATAACAGATGGTAAATAAACAAGGAAAGAAGTAGTTTAAAACTGAGAAGAATTTTCCTAACGGTGAGAAGAATTAACTAGTGAAATGGCTTACCTTCAGAAATTGCAGATGCTCCACCACTGGAGGCTTTTAAGAAGAGACTTTATCTGAAATGGTATAGGACCTCCTGCACGAGCAGGAGTTGGACTAGAAGACCTCAAAGATCCCTTCCACTTCTGTTTTAGTATTCTGTGTTCTAAATGCTCAAGTATCACTAAATGGTCACTAAACTCCCATTTCTCTTAAAGAAAATGCTTAAATGTTGTAGCTAAAACCTATTGTCATATTTAAACCCTGAATCACTGTTTTCTATATCTACTTAACCTAACATACTTGAATCTAGATAAAAGAGAGTTTGAGCCCAATGTCACTCATAAGGACTTTAAATAAAATTATGACATTCAGAAGTATTATGTTTAATTTCACATAATTGTCTGAAAGTAACACCGTTATGTAACACTATGCCAAAGCATACAGATCATACTCCTGAAATGATGACAACTTCGACGACGAAGACAACGACGACGACGATGATGATGATGATGATGATGATGATGATGATAAAGACAACGGCGGTATTTTCTACAAATAGGGGACTAAATCTTAGTTATAAATTCCTGCCCTGTAGGAAAAGAAGAATCTTGCAAGAAAGTAATTTATTCATTTGTTAAGATGTCAGCCTTGGCATATTTTCCCCTTCACTAGTTTGTCTAAGGAAAATAGCAACTTTTTGCTGTTTTTTTTTTACATATCTCTTTTTAAACCTTTGTAAAATCAAGTGTTTCTTTTTCTTTCTTTTTTCCTCTATTATTTTTTTCCTTCCAGAAATCTACCAGTTAGCTAAACAATCAAGCAGCTTCTATTTCAAATAAAATGAAAGTAAAATATAAGCACATTATCAAAACTATATATACATATTTGTTTGTTTGTTTATTGTCCAAGATCAAGTCACAAAATTTAAAATACATAAATACATAACATAAATATATAAAAAGAACCCTTATAAATGTGTGAATTCAGTGGACATTTTAAAAGGATATATGAAATAGACTCAACCTCTATATTTGAGCACGTACATAGATGTATAGTTTTGCAGACAACAAGAATTAGCCAATCATACTGGTCTGATAAAAGTAACTGTGAACAAAATAATTCACAATTTTCTAATGACTTTGCCAGATAAGGAGATATTACAGAGGGTACAATATAACACAATATGAGCAAGTGCATATTTCTCCATAACATATTGTTAGTCTGTAGGGAATGTTTAACTATTCCCTTCAACAATTGTTAGGAAAACATTGCAATGTGCTTATGTTAATGCTTCCTGGAGTTTAGGCAGAGTTATTTGGTTTAAATATACTGTATTACTGACTTAGAAAAATAAAAATAAAAAATAAAAATGTCCAATCTTTTCTTGATTACTCAGGAGTAAGTTCCTGGATAGGATGAATTGATCCAGTTGGATTTCCATAGCATATTGCTTGTGGGCAAGAAATGCTCCATTGTAATATATCTTACAATGGCTTCTCTTTTGAGAATCTACAGTATTTTGCAAGGATGTCTAAATCCAGGTTGATTTGTGGATAAATTTATTATTTATGTCCACAATAAGCATTATCATTCTGGAAAAAACAAACAATAATAAACAATACCTTTAACCAGTGGTCGATAATACAATTTCATTTACCACTTCTACTTCAGCCAGAATTACCTACTTCTTTAATGCTTCATTAGGTACACATGAAAACCTTTGAAATAAAATGTATTCTTTTAATTTCTTTTATTTGTCAATTGCTTACAAGATAATAGGTATAAGTAAAAGCATAGTTATGATATATATATATATATATATATATATATATATATATATATATATATATATATATATATATATATATACACAATAGGACAGGGACGGTAGGCACGTTGGTGCGCTTATGCACGCCCCCTACAGACGTCTTAGGAAATGGGTGAGGTCAATAGTAGACAGTCTAAGGTTAAAGTTTTTGGGGTTTGGGGGAAAAAATCACAGAGTCAGGTAGAGTATTCCAGACATTGACTACTAATAGCAACTAATGCTATCAAAAGATATATAAAAAGAAAGATGTGTAGCAGCAGTGAAAGAAAAAAGAAAAACTTATCAAGCTAATATTCACTACTATCTGTTTAGTCAGAGTAATATTCCGCTGTTGTTCATTTGGATATATATTGAAAATCCTAAAGATGTTTTAGACACATACATCCAACTCATTCTGAACTTTTAATACAAATAAGATATCTAGTTTATTTCTTAGAAATTAAGAGAAAGAATAATAATCATGGATTAAAATAGGTTTAAAATAGGTTTGGTAACTTGTTCTAGTTCTGTAAATGTTACATTTACATCTTTCATTTTCAGATTGATCATGAAATGGTTCTCTGATATTCCATTTAGAATCATAAAATTATAAGCCTGGATGAGACCTTGAAGGTCTCTACCCAAGGCAGTAGTCCTTATACCATCCCAGATAAATGAATATCCAATCATTTATGATGTTGTTGAGTAGCACTGGGCCCATAATAGAACCTTGAGGTATCCTGCACTACTTCTCTCCATGTAATGTAGTTTTGCTGAGAGCTACATGCTGAGTGTGGTTGCTCAGCCAATTATGAATCTATGGGGGGGGCACTGACTAACACATTTTTTAATGTTATAAAGATGGAGGCTATGCTTACTTTATCAAATGCTTTACTGAAGTCTAAATATACTATCTTGATCCATTAATTTAGTCACTTTATCAAATAAGGCAATAAGCTTTATCTGACATGATCAGTATTTAACAAACCAACGATTGCTCCTATTAATTACATTGTTAATTTTTAGATTCTTTTCCAATCTCTGCACTTCAATGTGCCTATTAATGAATTTCAGTGTAATGAAATTAGAGAATTTCGTGTTTCTATACATTACAAAATATATCCTTGGTTCAAATTCAGATACTGTTCATATTCAGATATTCCAAAATATATCCTTTTTTAAAAAAGTAAAGCCACATTTTTGAGGAATGATCTAATAATTATTTTATTATTTATGTATACTTGCTCTTTTTCTCAGTTTTCACCCATTATTTCAATATATAAAGCCTTGACCATGTAACAACCATACACAACCTTATGAGGTTTAGTGCTGAGATGGTGTTCAATGGTTTTCTTCCTTTTTCATAATGGGTTCAGTTGCTGTTGGCTGGGGTAGAGAGATTGAGTCACAGACTCAGGCATATGGATTGCATCATTGGATACAATCAGGGGCCACTTGATAAGGTCAGACAATAGTTATAGATTAGGTATCATCAATTCCAAGATGATGTCCAAGATAGATACTGAGCCAAGCAGGAGATGTTGTGGATGTAGGGGAGTTTAATGTGTGGCCAAAGGAGTGGTGTAAAAAGGAAGGCTTTGGTTTTATTAGTCCTGATGTCTACAGATGGTCCAATGAAAAACTGTACAAAAGAGGTGGTTTGCATCCATCAAAGAAAAGGACTGAGTTACTTGGCATTAAATTCACAGATTTTCTGGATAACATTTAAACTGAACCACAGGGACAGAGAATTAATGGGTACAGAACATTTCTGTCCCAAGTAACCTAAAATTAACAAGGATACCAGTACATGTAACATAGATGTTTGTGCAGGTAAGATTATCAACCTTGCTGTCAAGCAAAACCAAGAATTTAATAGTGAGTGCCATACCATGTGCACTAATCAAACAGGTGGCAAGAAAGTAGGGACAGGCAGGCACAATACAGGTTATGTAGACAGTAAACACAGTGTCAGACATAAAGAGCTCAAGTGCCATTATACAAATGCACAAAATCTGGGGAACAAACAGGGTGAACTCCAACTATGAATACATAAAGGTAGATATGATATAGTTGGAATAACGGAAACTTGATGGGATAAAATCCATGATTGGAACATACTGGTAGAAGGATACAAACTGTTCAAAAAAACCAGACCCCATAAATGAAGAGGTGGAGTTGCATTGTATGTAAAGGATCTCTATATTGCTACAGAAATGCATGAAACCAAAGAGGAAAACCTCCTAGAATGCATATGCATCAATATAAAAGGAAAAAAAGAGGGACATGGCCATAGGTAAATTATAGGCCAACCAATCAATCAGAAAAAATAGGTGTCTTTTTTGCCAACCAACTAACAAACATATGCAGGAAACACACAATAATAATGGGGTACTGGAGACTAAAACATATGAAGAACGGTTACAGGAACTGGGCATGGCTAGTCTAGTGAAGAGAAGGACCAGGGGAGACATGAAAGCAGTCTTCCAATATTTGAAGGGCTGCCACAGAGAGGAGGGTGTCAAGCTATTTTCTAAAAGGCCTGTAGACCAGACAAGGAATGAACAAGGAGAGATTTAACCTGAAAATAAGGAGAAACTTTCTGACAGTGAGAACAATCAACCAATGGAACAGCTTGATCTTGGAAGTTGTGAGAGCATCCTCACTTGAGACTTTCAAGAAGAGATTGGACTGCCATTTGTCAGAAATGGTGTAGGGGAGTTGGACTAGATGACCTATAAGGTCCCTTCCAACTCTGATTATCTGTTATCTGTTATAGGTTCTTTTCCCAGTTTTGGAGGCAATATGAATCTAGATGGGAGAAGACTAGGTTAAAGTTTAATCCTGAGCAAGACCATGTGTTTGTGAATATGTGGAACTCTCTGGATAAGAGCATGAACCACTTTTAGTTTTAAAGGACTATTTACCCCATTCAGGACTAGATTCTTTTGTTGCAGTGGGTTGCTATTGTGAATGGTTTTATACAAATCTATGTCATCTACTTTACTAAGTTACTTATACCTGCACTGAAAAGCTTCTAGAATAGTCATTCATGTTGTAGTGGAAGGAGGAAATTCTGGATCCAGATCCTTATCTTCTGTTAACTTGAATGTTCACCAGACACATTTCTCCTTGTAACATTTTCTAAAGTCTTCTAAGTTGAAGCTGATCATTACAGGTATTTCCATGTAATTTCTACTTTTTGAGCTGCACTGATTATTAATAGGCTTTTGGGTGCACATCAACCTACTATTTATCAAGTATGAACCCCTGCATTCCATAGCTCCTGATTACTTTTGCAATTGATATTTGTGCAATTGATGCTTGGATTTCAGTAAATCACTTGACAAAGTAGACCACAATCTACTACTTGATAAGTTAAAAGAATGTGGGATAAACAGCATCACCACCAGATGGATTTGTTACTGGCTGAAAAACTACACTCAACATATAGTCCTTAATGGAACTACATCTACAGGCTGAAAAACAGCTTCTATCCCAGGGCAGTAGCTCTTTTGAATTCTGCTGTATAGTGCAGTGTTGGTGCGGTTTCAGGAGTTTTCAGTTCAATGTGTGGAGGGTGAAGGATGTGTGTTTGTGTTTTATTTTCAATGTGCCTGAGGATGGTGTTTGATTTCATTGTATGAGGCGCAATGACAATAAAGTAAAATAAACTAATCTACATGGAGGAAAGTAAGCAGTGAGGGACCCCAAGGTTCCATTTTAGCTTCTTCGATATCTTCATAGATTATTTAGATGATATAATAGAAGGGGAACTCATCAAATTTGGAGATGACACCAAGCTGGCAATAACCAATAACATAGAAGGTAGATTCAAGAGCCAGATAGCTCACAACAGACGTGAACATTGGGCCTTATTTAACAAAATGAAATTAATGTAGAGAAAAGTAAGGTTTTACACCTGGGCAAAAAAGCCCCAAATATACAGGTAGAGATTAGGTGCAACCTGGCTCAATAGCAGTGACTGTGACAGGCATTTTGAAGTCTTAGTGAACAATCAGTTTAATATGAGCCAGCAGTGTGCGGCAGCTGCCAAAAAAGCCAATGCAATCTTAGGTTGCATTAATAGGGGAATAGAATCAAGATCATTTAAAATATTAGTATCATATTATGTAGCCTTAGAAAGATCACACTTATAATATTACATCCAATTTTGGTCACCGTATTATAAAAAAGATGTTGAGACTCTGGAAAGATTGCAGAAAAAAGCAACAAACTTGATTAGGGGGCTGGAGGCTAAAACAAATAAAGAACAAGTGCAGGAATTGAGTATGTCTAGTCTAGTGAAAAGAAGGATTAGGGATGACATGATAGCAGTATTCTAATATTTGAGGGGCCACCACAAAGAAAAGAGGACCTCTTTTCCACAACACAGAAGGCAAGACGAGAAACAATGGATGGAAACTAATCAAGGAGAAAACCAGCAAAGAACTAAAAATAAATTTTTTGACTGTGACAACAATTGACCAGTGGAACAACTTATTTCAGAAATTGTGGATACTCCATCACTAAAGACTATAAAGAACAGATTGGGCAGTACTTGTCTGTTACAGATATATCTAAGAAGCCTTTTAATCAGTATATTTTATGCATTCTTTCCAGCTGTAATGAAGAATGCTAAATTTAAGTCAGGATGTCAGTCCTGGGTAAACCTTATTAAAGGCCTAACCTTCAAGGCTAAATTTGCAACTTCTTGTGTAAACAGAAGAAAACCACACAAACCTCTCACAGATTTTAGTAATGAAGCAGTGCCATCCACTTCCTTACATATTATTATTTGATTTCAGGAATGCTTGAAAAATTAAACAACTATGCTTGCCAAAAATTGGAACTCGAATGGTATTTTTCAAAAGGAAGCATAAAAGGTATAACCTTTATTTCTCTACAAACATTGGACCAAAATAGTGCACATTTAAAAAAAAAAACTTACCTCTGTCTATTAGTAGCTATAAGTTTTCTTTCTTTTTTAAAATAGAGGGATATTTATGGGATATGAGTAACATTACAATTTTGCATTTTTAAGTAACTACAATATTTTATTTATTGATTTGATCTACATCTTATCTTTTTCTGAAAATAGTCAAATCCTTATCAGATCTATTTAAACCCTCTTTCTCTTTTGTTTCAGAAAAAAATTAAGCACATTTCTGTACAGAAATTTATTCATTTTTATTTTTCAAAAAACCCCAAATAGCATTTACGAAATTTCATGCATTATTAAAAGACAGATTCATTTCTTTATTGGAGATGGTGAACAGTGCATAAGTCTCAATAAAGAAGAATATTTGAAGCTCAGGGTTGAAATGAGGGGTCCTTGGTGCTCTCTTGCAGATGTTTCCTTACCCAAATTAGGCAATATTTTATTTTATTTATTTATTTCTTATTTGTCAATTGCTTACAAGATAATAGGTATAAGTAAAAACATAGTTATGAATACATGGATACATATTAGAAAAATACAAATATATAAAAGAAACAATAGGACAGGGATGGTAGGCACGTTCGTGTGCTTATGCACGCCCCCTACAGACCTCTTAGAAAAGGAGTGAGGTCAATAGTAGACAGTTTAAGGTTAAAGTTTTGGGGGTTTGGGGAAAAAAACCACGAGTCAGGTAGAGTATTCCAGACGTTGACCACTCTGTTGCTGAAGTCGTATTTCCTGCAATCAAGTTTGGTGAGATGAACCTTAAGTTTGTATCTATTGTTTGCTCTTGTGTTGTCATCACATTGTATTATCTTGTGTTATCTTGAGTAATATCATCAGTATGGAAAGGGGTTTGCTCTCAGTTTATATTTCTGTCAGTGTTGGTGTTGCCCTGTCACTTGTTTGGGTAAGCTGATAAATTAGCTATCAGTAGAAATATAGACATAAACAATATCCATAGACTGTGAAAAACAATCAACAAGCTGAAATTGAACAAAAGACCTAAGCACCTTTCCACCAGCAATTAGTACCCAGATGAGCAATGGGTAATGAAACATCTGCAAGAAAACAACCAAATTCAGGGAGCACCAAGGATCCCTCAGTACTAAGTGTAATGGTGAAAAACATGGGTCCAATACATTTGTACTGAACTTAAATTATTATATTGTATATATAGTCAATTATTATATTGTATATATAGTCAAAACTGAAGAAATATTTACTGCAATGTTACTATGTTGTGATATAAATCTGACTAAAAACTTCAAAGTACACTATGATTTATTGTAATGAATAGCTGTACACAAAATTCTTATTTTAGGACGTCACAAATGTTTCTGGCTTTCAGAGGTATCTTCAAAACACCCACAAAAAATGTACCAGGAATTGGGAAAAGATGATGCTGAACAGAATGCTACAGATTTGGACTTTCTAAATTGTTTAACAGATTATATGGATTTTACAAATATTTAACATAGTATATAGATGCAGCAAATGATTCTCAGAAGAAGAAAAAATAATCAATTGAAAAAAATAAAACAAGACATTATTTGCCTATTTGCTCATTTAAGGTTCAGTTCTCTTGATGAGACATTTATATTAGAAAAAATATATATTTGTTCTATAAACCTTTGGGAAATAATTTATTTCAACAGATATTAAAAAGAGAAATGGAGTTGCTTCTTGTATTAACCCTCAACTAAATCCACAACTTGTACGAATTTAATACCATGACAAATTTCTTAGAGCAGAAATTTATTAAATAAATACAAAGTTTTTCACATTTTGAACTTGACTTTTTTGTTAAAGGTTTTGGAAGATGTGAACATTGGGGAGAATATTATAAAATTGCTAAAATTGATTTATACATGAGCAATCATTAATGGAGATTTAACTTAACCCTTTGAGATATAAAAAGGAATAACACATGGGGCTCCTTTTTTGTTTATTTTAGTTCCTGAAATGTTAAATAGACGTATAAAATAGGATGACAGGTTAGTGGATGTAAAAAGTAAGGAAGTTAAGAGACAAGTTAAGAGCTCTTGCAGATGTTTTGTTTTTAACTTTGGCAGAACTTGCAAGAAAATTGAACCCTTAATGAGCAAATTAATATAATTTGGGTCATTAGCAGATTTTTAAGAATAACAAACAAAAGACAAAGATAATAATAAAAAATATAAAGTTAAAAGACCAATGAAAAAATGGGTTTCAAATTGAGAAGGTTAAATATTTGTCAAATATGAATTGTAAGTTATTTCAAAATAATTATGTTAAGACATGGAATGAAATGTAAAAAAATATTTCAAAATGGCAAGGATTGCTTAAAATTTTATAAAATAAGTAAGATTGATATATACTTTACCAAAACCTTGAGTAATTGTAAATGGAGATTTAATTACACCATGTAATATTCAAAAGGAAGAAGACAAGGGTTCCCATTATCCATACATTTTGTTTATATTAGCTTCAGAAGTTTTGAACAGAAATAGGAGAACGAGGGGGGAATAAAAGGATTAAATATTAAGAATGAGATATCTAAACTGAGAGCGTTTATGGATAATGTATTTTATTTTATTTTATTTTATTTTATTTGGTTTGTCAATTGCTTACAAGATAATAGGTATAAGTAAAAACATAGTTATGAATACATGGATACATATAAGAAAAATAAAAGAAACAATAGGAGAGGGACGGTAGGCATGTTGGTGTGCTTATGCACGCCCACTACAGACAACTTAGGAAAGGGGTGAGGTCAACAGTAGAAAGTCTAAGGTTAAAGTTTTTGGGGTTTGGGGAAGAAACCAGTGTCAGGTAGAGTAGTCCAGACATTGACCACTGTGTTGCTGAAGTTGTATTTCCTGCAATCAAGTTTGGTGCGATTAATCTTGAGTTTGTATCTATTGTTTGCTCTTGTATTGTTATGGTTGAAGTATTCATTGACAGATAGGACATTGCAATGTATGATTTTATATACTATATTTAGATCGGACCGAAGGCGGCATAGTTCTAGGTTGTCTAGGTCTAGAGTTTCGAGTCTGGTGGCATAAGGTATTCTGCAACAAGTAGAGGAGTGGAGAACTCTTCTTGTGAAATATTTCTGGACTTTCTCAACTGTGTTAATATCAGATACGTAATGGGGGTTCCAAACTGATGAGTTGTATTCAAGTATTGGTCTAGCAAATGTTTTGTATGCTCTAGTTATTAGTGTAATATTACCAGAGAAAAAGCTACGTAAGGTTAGGTTAACAACTCTTAACACCTTTTTGGCTATGTGTGGGCTCTATCACTTAGGTCATTTGAGATGAGTACTCCAAGATCCTTGACAGAGTTTGGATCATCAACAAGATCTTGACTATTCAGACTGTATTTTATTTTCTGATTTCTTTTTGCCAATATGTAAGACAGAACATTTATTTGTTGAGATTTGAAGTTGCCATTTGTATGACCAATCTGATACATAGTCGAGGTCTTTTTGAAGGGTAGCAGTATTGTCTGTGGTGTTGAATAGCTTTACATCGTCAGTGAAGAGAACGCAGTTGCTCTTAATATTAATACTATTAATACTAGAAGATCCTTGGCAGGGGTGGGATTCAGTTTTTTTAACAACCAGTTCTGTGGCCGTGGCTTGGTTGGTGGGTGTGGCTTGGTGGTCATTTGACTGGGTGGGCATGGTGGGCAACTCGACATCACTCATGTCAAGGGGCGCTTCTCCTTGCCTGGCCTCTCATGACAGTGGGGATGCTGCAATGGTCATAAGTGTGAAAAATGGTCATAAGTCACCTTTTTCAGTGCCATTGTAATTTTGAATGGTCACTAAATGAACTGTTGTAAGTCAAGGATTAGCTGTACAAAAATACAAAAAGCTTCTTTGCTTGCAAAAAGCTGCCCTAAATACCAATCCTGCAAGCTGGAGCTACAAATCAGGTAGGGTGCCAGAGCACCTTGAGGAATGAAAATAGTTAAAATGCGGTGATAACTATCAAGCAGCCAACTCTTGCTCATAAAGTGAAACCCTTTAGCAGAGAGGTCATTTAAGATCTCCAGAAAAAGCACACCCAGGAAAAACAATCCTTAGATCCAACTGCACCACTTAAAAATAGGTCTCACTCACCTCACAAAATATCCTAAGGAAATCATACAGATGATTTCTGGCCCCCAGAAAGGCAGTAAAAAATCAATGCCAAGTTTGCATCCTGCTTCTTGGAAGTATACCCCAAAAGGACAGTGCCAGATAGTACTAAAGCAGTGAGAAAGACCCCCTCCCCAGATAGAAAAAGAAACCATAAGGCAGGAAAAAATTCAAACACAATACAAATAATTAAATCACAACAGTAACTGTTGCTTGATGAAGCTGAATAGGGGAAATTATCCCATCAATAAACACAGGATTAAACATCACCAAGCACAGAATTAACCTTCACCAAACACCAGTTTTAGACCAAAACTCAGAAAGAGTATGTAAACTCATGTTTGAATGTCAATCTTTCTAGTTAGCCAAGAAGCCTTGCTGAATGTCACTCATCTTGGTTCCCTGTCACTAAAAGCTTTGCTTCATTATTCAATTATTTCTTCAAAGTGCTGATTCTCCCAACAGCAGTGTAAAAATCTTAAAACAACTCTTCCCTTTTAAGAAAGTCAAGCCTCAGAAGCTCCGGAGACAGGAAGTCTAGGCGTACTGCTAAGAATGTAATAAGGGTGGAAAAAAACAAAAGGAGTTTGCATCTAACTACCGGTTCTCTGAACTGCTTAGAAAATTAACAAGGGGTTCTATAGAACCAAACAGAACTGGTAGAAACCCACCGCTGATCCTTGGAAAGGGTCAGAGCTTTTAATAAGAAAATTAAAACAATTTGGCATTTTAGCTGGATTCACGATGATTGGACAATAATTTGTCTGAAATGGTATATTGCTGCTTGAGTAGGGGATTGTACAAGAATACCCCTAAGGTCCCAGACTTCCGGTTTGAAGGGCTTCAGCAACAGACAAAAATCCGCGATCGTGCACGGTTTTTGTCTGGGCTCACCGCTGGAGTGCCCCGAGCCAGCTGGTTTCAGGACTAAGCCACCCTTTAGAGGTGGTGAAGAGGGGGAAGACTGCCAGCAGGGTCGAGGAAAGCTTCATCTCTCCTCCTCAGCTGGCCATTACTCCCTTTTCCGAAGGCATTTGCAGCGGTCATCAGAAATGGCCACCACAAAGAAGAACTCGACTGGAAAAGAATGTGCAGGAGGAAGATAAGAAGTGAAAGTTTTGGCTGACTGGGTTAAATTGTAAAAGCAACAACCAAGGTACCCTGGAATTTAAACTTACAAAAAATAACATCGCTCCCAAAGAAGAGTCAGAAGCAGCGAAGGAAAGGGAAAAGGGAAAGGTTTGGCTTTTTTTTCCTTCTCTCTCCTTCCCTATACTGACAACTAAGAGACTTAAATAAGAAATCGGAAAAATCTGCTTTGACATCAATAGGCAATTAAGCTGAAAATAAAACAAAATGCCAAAGGAATAATAAAGATTTCTGGACATAAGCAGAAAGGGACAGAAAAAGAATAAGGGCAGGATCTGGAAGAGGGAGGAGACTGCCTGGAATTAAAAAGAATTTAAAGTAAAACTTCAACAAGACTTCTAAAAGATACATTTTAACTGAAACTTTGCAACTAAATAGTAACCCCAGGAAGAGAAAGTGGGGTGGCGGGGGGAAGCAAAAAAGAAACAGCTTGCATGTATTTGGATTATTCGGTGATCTTTGGATTTTTGGTTATTATATTTGAATGACTAAAATCAATCAGGTGGTTGTTTAAAAATTGATATAATGGCACCACTTCTGGATGAATTGTAAAGGGAACTTAAAAAGTACAAAGAAGATGCACAAGAAGGGAAGGGTTCTTTTGGCTTTGTTTTTCAATTCTTAGAAATGGAGATTTGGAACTATGAGAAACAACAAGAAAAGACTGCAAAACAAGAAGACTGGGACAAAGAAGAAGCCATCTTTAATGAACAAGCAATTCTATGTGGGGAAGAAAAAGGAAAGGGGGAAAGAGAATGGAGAATTTAAGACTTAAAAAACAACCAAATAAAAATAATTTGAAAAATAAGTATAATACTGGAAAGCAACAGAAAAGGGGAATACAGAAGAGAGAAATAGAGGTAGAGAGACAAGGAAGTAAAAAGGGGAGAGAGAAGAAGAGAGGGAAGAAGGAAAGGATAAGACGTTACAAAGGACTGGAGCAAGATGTAGAGAAACAGCACCTAGAGATAATGGGTGAAAATCTAACTGAAAAAGGGATTCTGTAAAGGTACATAAAATTGTATTGTTATATTAGTAATACAAATAACTTTATAAAATTGGAAACAACGTATGATTAAAATGAGGGATAAAATAGTGTAATTTAGTGAAATGTTTGTGAATAAAATCAGTGAAATAAAATAAATGAGAAAATTGAATTAGAAAAGAACGGGAACATTTTAATTAGTTAATGTTTTATAAAATATAAGTGAAGGGGGGGAAATTAACTATGGAAAGCTTATAATTGTTCCCATAGAAGTATGATATTTAATTGAAAAGTAATGTCAAAGATGTTAAGACTTTAATGAATATTAATATTAATGATAGAATTGAATTGGAATGGAATGTTGTTTTAATTATATATATTTATAATTTTTTTCTTTTTTTTAAGAATACAGTGTGTATTTTAAGAATGTACCAAGCAGAATCCGAATGGAAGTTATGTATTATATTGAATGTTACAGTTTTAGGGAAAAGATGTAAAGGCGTTATACTCCAATCAATAACTACAGGAGAAATTTTGTTTAATGAGAAAAGATAATAGATAATTGAAACAGGTCAGACAAAAAATATAAATACAATGATTTGAATTGAGATGAGATAATTAAAATAAAACTGAGAAAATTAAAAGAGGGGAGAAGCTATGTAGAAAATGTAAAATAGTAATAAGTTATGGAATAGAATATAAAAATGAGCATGAACCTGAATTTGTGTCTGTACGAAGAAATGTAACCCGGGATTATGCTGCTTTCAAAAAAGATGTTTTATTTGTATTTCTTTTCTCTTTGTGAAAACTCAAATAAAATTTATATATATAAAAAAGAATACCTCTAAGGTCCCTTCCAACTGTGTTATTCTGTTAATCAAAAAAAAGTATTAACAAAATATGATCAAATGGGATCAAATTTAATTGAGAGATGAAATGGGTTTTAAAAGATACAAATGTAAAATATGCAGTTGTTACTTTGACAAATATGAATTATATGTTGCATGTTATATCATTTCCTCCCTCCTCCAATTTTTGTTGGGATTCAATTTACAGTGTCTGAGGGTAGCCTGCAGGGAGAAAGTCAATGGGGAAGCCAGAGGAAAGTTGCAAGTCCAAGGCCAGCTAGCAGGTTAATGACCAAATCAGAGAGGAAAACAGGGGCTGCACAAGGATGCATGTCAGGAATGGTATTTGGGATGTGTTATGTCCTTGGAACTCTAGGAGTTCTCACTCAGGTCCATTCACTTTGCGGGGGCGTTTTTCCCCCTCACTCATTGGTTGGTTCTCCCCAGCAGCCAGCTATAAAAGCAGGCTGCGGGGTCCAACCAGTTGCTGATCGCTGCGAGCCAGTTCCAGGCTTGGCAAGCACGGTCAGTCCTTTATTGCTATAATAAAGTATTGTTGCACTCATGCTCTGGTTCAGCCTCTCATTTCCCAAACTTAACTCTGGCGACGAGGATGGGATGGCTACCAGAAGCACCATGCAACCGCTGAGTCACTAGCCGCCGATCCGCAGCCAGAGAGAGCGATCGGGCGGCGATAAGAGCAACGCTGATCCGCATCCAGAGAGAGCGGTCAGCAAGCAACGAGAGCGAACGCTGATCCGCCAACAGAGAAAGCGGTCAGCAAGCAACGAGAAGCGAACGCTGATCCGCAGCCAGAGAAAGCGGTCAGCCGAACGATAGTAAGAAGCGTCTGTAGCCGCTTGTTAGCCCAGCTACAGGAAAAGTGAAGCGCTGCGAGCCACAGCCGCTCGTTGTTTAAGGCGCGAAATTCAAACGGCTGTCATTTGAATTTCAAACCAAAAAGGTACAGCGCGGTGCTGTAAGTCAAGTCACTGACGCCCACGATGGCGCGAATTTCAAAACGCTGCCAATGGCTGACAGCCTAACCTCGTGCTTTGCCCAGAGAGAGAGAGAGGATTGTGACAAAGCCTCCTCAGAGCTGAAATCACTTGCCTGTCACAGGCACTAGAAACTTTGCTGCTGCCCCAGAGAGATTTTTTCCACAGATTGCACAACTGATCTTATCACTATGAATTCCAATCCAGTCTTCCCAGCGTTCAAACCGGATGAGGAGAAGTGGGAATCATACAAGAACCGCTTTAACCATTACATCGACACAATTGGGCTGGCTGATGCTGGGGAGCACCGGAAAAAATCATATTTCCTGATCTACTGTGGAGCCATCGTCTTTGACACTGCCACAGCTCTCGTGGCTCCACGTGAGTTAAAAAACGTTCCATGGTCTGAACTGTTAGAAATCCTTACTAACCACTATTCTCCCAGACCTTCACAGATTGCCAGGCGATTCACCTTCCGTATGAGGAAGCAGTCAGACAAAGAGACCATCAACCAGTACATGGCAGCCCTCAGGACAGCAGCACTCCATTGTGGGTTTGGAACCTACCTGGAGGACATGCTCCTCGATCAACTAGTCTGCGGGGTCAAGGATCTACACCTCCAAAGGCGCCTACTCGCTAAGAAGGACCTCAACCTCGCACAAGCCGTCGAGGAGGCCCTGGCAGCAGAACTGGCAGCACACTCAGCCACCGAAATCCATGGCCCAACTTCCAAGCTAACGACAGTTCCAGTCCACTCCGAGGAGGAAGTAGCAGAGGAAGCCCTTAGTGATGAAAACGACATCCACCGCCTCACCAACGCCAGGCATCCGCAGGTAGGAGCCAAGCAAGAAAACACCGGTCCATCCAAGCACATCACCCTGTGCCTAGCCTGTGGTGGATCTCATCCGAGGGCCACCTGCAAATTCAAAGGAGCCACCTGCAACACCTGCCACAAAAGGGGACACATCGCGAGAGTCTGCCAAGCCTCTCAAAACTCAGCACAAAGGCACACCCCCTTCTCACACTCTGGACCTCAGAGGCAAGTATTGAACTGTCGCACTCACCACCATGCCAAACACACTTGCCATACCACTAGTAAAATCTCTCTCTCCGTTTTGTTAGAAGGTAAACCGTGCCGCATGGAGGTTGACACAGGGTCAGCGCTCTCAATTATCTCGTGGAGCACCCTCAAGAGGCTACAGCCCAGCCTATCAACAAGCCGGCTCCAGAAGTGCCAGTTTAGCCTGAAGGACTACCAGGGAAGGTCATTCCTGTAATCGGCAGAGGCAAGTTCCTTGTCAATTTTAAAGCTTTCAAAGGTCACCTACCTCTAGTGGTAGTTAACGGCAATCTCCCACATTATTGGGGCTCGATTGGTTTCCCCATCTCGGCCTAGGGCTAACAGGAGTCCATGCTGTCTCAACCTCTGACACTGACTCCTTATTCGCTGATTACTCAGATGTATTCAGCGATGAGCTGGGGTGTTATAACGGTACCCCTATCTCATTCTCAGTCGACCCCAGGCAGTCCCAATCAGGCTAAAACTGCGTAGAGTCCCATTCGCTATTCGGCCAAAACTAGATGCAGAATTGGATAAACTATTAAAACAAGGGGTCATTGAGCCAACAGATTTCGCCAAATGGGAGACGCCCATTGTCACACCCCTCAAAAAGACGGTAGTCTGAGAATTTGCTCGGACTACAAGACCACAATTAATAAGTTTTTACAAGTTAGCGCTTACCCAGTGCCCGTCATTCAGCATTTATTGCACACTTTTGAACCTGGCAGCATTTTTGCCAAATTGGACATGTCTCAAGCGTATCAACAGTTCCCTGTTGACAGCCAAACAGCGGAACTCCAGACCATCGTCACCCACAGGGGTGCTTTCCGGTGCAAGCGTCTCCAATTTGGCGTAAGTGTTGCCCCTGGCATTTTTCAATCCCTCATGGAGCGGATTTTGCAGGGCCTCCTGGTGTAGTACCCTACTTCGACGACATCTTAGTCTCGGCCAGGGACAGACCCCAACTCTTCCAGAGAGTTCGAGCAGTGTTAGAGATGTTCAGACAGCATGGCCTCAAATTAAAAAAAGAAAAATGTGCCATTGCCACTAGACAGGTGGACTTTCTGGGTTATAAAATTGACGCCTCAGGCATTCACCCCCTGGAGTCCAAGGTTAAGGCAATTCACGAGGCACCCACTCCAACCTCCAAAACTGAGCTGCAGGCCTTCTTGGGGCTATTGAACTTTTACGCGTCCTTCCTGCCCCATAAAGCATCAGTGGCAGAACCCCTACACAGACTGTTGGATAAAAAATCACCTTGGCACTGGGGTCACAAAGAAGACTCTGCTTTTCGCGCCGTCAAATCACTACTCACGTCAGAGGCGGTACTTATTCAGTTCGACCCCAACCTTCCATTAGTGCTAGCAGCAGATGCATCCCCTTTTGGAATCGGGGCAGTATTAAGTCACAGGCTCCCCAATGGCTCCGAGGCTCCCATTGCTTTTTTTCTCCAGGACGCTCTCTGCAACAGAGCGAAATTATAGCCAGATCGATAAGGAAGCTCTAGCAGCTGTTGCAGCAGTGAAGAAATTTCACGAATTTCTCTTTGGCCATTTTTTCGAGCTAGTCACGGATCACAAGCCTCTCCTGGGTCTACTAGCTGGGGACAAACAGACCCCTCAAGTCCTTTCTCCTAGAATGACGAGATGGACCCTTTTCCTAGCGGCCTACTCGTATAGACTCATACACCGCCCAGGTAAAACATTGTCCCACGCTGACGCTCTCAGCCGCTGCCCCTTGCCGGCTCCAGCTGAAGACCCTGCTCCAGTCCACGCTATTTTTGAGGTCACCCAATTGGACCTCCCCATCACTGCCCTTGACATTGCTGCTAAAACCAAGGCAGACAAAACACTCGCCCAGGTACTGGACTGGGTGAGGAGGGGTGGCCGGGTGGTGATGTTGAAAACAAATTTACACCTTTCAAGACCCGCCTGCAGGAATTATCCAGTTTGCAGGGCTGTCTGCTGTGGGGCACTCGGTGGTCATCCCGACCTCACTGCGTACCCGAGTTCTGGAGGCGTTGCATGAGGGCACCCTGGCATCGTCAGAATGAAGGCATTAGCACGCAGCTACGTATGGTGGCCAGGCCTCGGCGAGGACATCATCAGATGGGTAAGCTCCTGCAACCCCTGCCAGGAATCCCGTCCAGCTCCTCCTATTGCCACCCCTACTAAGTGGGAAGCGCCAGCGCTCCGTGGTCCAGAATTCACATCGACCTAGCCGGCCCATTGCATGGGAAAATGTTCCTAGTGGTCGTGGACTCCTACTCTAAATGGATTGACGTGGCACAGCTATCCACGACCACCACACTCGCAATTACCAAGATATTAACTCGCCTGTTTGTAACACACGGGCTGCCTGACTCCATTGTTTCCGACAATGGCCCACAGTTCGCATCAGCCGAGTTCAGCCGTTTCGCTGCCAACCTGGGCATCCGCCACATTTTCACGGCCCCATTTCATCCTGCCAGTAACGGATTGGCTGAAAGAGCCGTCAGGACCACTAAAGAAGCCTTGGCTAGGTTCAGCAAGGATGACTGGCACCACAAACTATCGCGTTTCCTGATGAGCCAGCACTCAACTCCGTGTTCAGTCACCAATAAGTCCCCAGCTGAGCTCCTGATGGGCAGGCGCCTGAGGACTGTATTGGACAGACTTCACCCACATTACTGCCCTGACTCTCCCCTCGCTTCCACATCGGGGTTAGACATTTTATCTTACAGGAACCCGTGTTCGCGAGGAACTTTGCTGGAGACCCTCTGTGGATCCCGGGCGAGATCGTGGCCATCACCGGACCCAGGTCATATCGAGTCAGACTGGAGGACGGCCGAGTATGGAGAAGGCACCTGGACCAGCTGCGTAGGCGTCACAGCACCCTCGCCAGCAGTGACTGAGAATTGCAGACCGAAGCGAGGCCTCAGCATCAACCCCACATCAGCATCAGTCCCGGTGACCAGCTTACGCCAGCAGCCATTCCGGGGGAATCCGAACACGGACAGCGGCATCCAGATGGCTGACCAGTCCGAACCAGTCAACGGGAGCACGTCCCCAGTGACCAGCCCTACGAGTCCCGAACCAACCCGATCCGAGGGGCGTGTTAGTGACTCCCTACCGATCCTGCCTTCCCCTACAGACTCTGAACTGACAGACAACCCACCAGAGTTGCGCCGTTCTGGGCGCCAGCATAAACCTCCTGTCTACCTCAAAGACTATGCGTGTTCGCATCTGGGGGGAAGGGGTGTTATGTCCTTGGAACTCTAGGAGTTCTCACTCAGGTCCATTCACTTTGCGGGGGCGTTTTTCCCCCTCACTCATTGGTTGGTTCTCCCCAGCAGCCAGCTATAAAAGCAGGCTGCGGGGTCCAACCAGTTGCTGATCGCTGCGAGCCAGTTCCAGGCTTGGCAAGCACGGTCAGTCCTTTATTGCTATAATAAAGTATTGTTGCACTCATGCTCTGGTTCAGCCTCTCATTTCCCAAACTTAACAGGATGCATGACAGGTGCTGTATGAGTTGCTAAGGTTGTATGCCAAAGATGCTGCATGGATTGGGATGAGTGCACATGTGGACAGCATGAGTTGGGAAAAGTGCCTGGGATGCATGAGAGGTGCATGAGTCATAGAAAGAACACTGGGAGAAGAGGTGAAGGGTGTCATGGATCAGGTAAGGTGTACAGAGGCAGCACAGCCCATTCTATTTTTCCTTCCTTCCTTCCTTCCTTCCTTCCTTCCTTCCTTCCTTCCTTCCTTCCTTCCTTCCTTCCTTCCTTCCCCCTTTTTCATAGGGAATGAATAGCAAGAAATTGTGAGACTGTCTGGGAAACTGTTACAGGTCATTGAAAATGAAGATCACATAACTGTAAAAGCAGCCTACCACAGTAGCCAGTAGTAGATTAAGGCTCACTGGTGCCCAAGCACTGACAAATCTTGGTGCCCTTTCACTCCTTTGTACATACTCTACAAACGAAGCCAAGCTTAGGCTACATAAAAGTTTTTTTTATTCCCTCTTTCGGCCTAGTGCCCTAAACACGTGCTAAGTCTGCTTAATGGTTAATACACCACTGACAAAACCTTCAAAACCTTCCCAAATTTCATTTCCTTGATAGTCATGAGTGTCAGATCTTGTACACATTTTGTAAGTTAGCCTGTTTGAGGTACTTTGTTTTAAAAACTGTTGCCTAGTAGTGCACCATTTCACCCAGCTAAAGATCATCACAGTTAGATTTTTAATAGTATATGGATAGGTATGACAACTGCAGCAAGTCAATTATTTGCAAAAAGATTAAATAAAACGGTTCAATGCTATCTACAATACAGAATGGATAACGAAGCTGATTGAACTTGTGAAGAGGCTAAATTAGCCTCTTTGATTAAATGGAAAAAGATCTATATTAATGGTCAAGTGGGAACACTTATAAACTTTTTCCATGAAACAGAAAAATGCACTTATTATTTATGGCTAACTGGATAATAGGAAAAAGGGTGGATCTTTGTGTAATTATAGAGTAACAAAAAAATCTTATAAATGTTTTCATTTTTGCTACATAGAAAATCAGAAGCTTCTTTCTCCTTTTTTTATTCTTCCTTTCTTTACTTTTGCTTTTCTTGTTTCCTTGCTTCTGTTCTTTATTCATTTGTGTTCATGTTTATGTATTTTGTAAAATTTTGGTAAAAATTATTTTAAAAATCTAAATGTCTCTTATGCCCTTTGTGATATTTTTTTAAATTTACATTTTTGCTTTTATGTGATTTGCCTAGGATTGTCATGTATCAGATAGATTTCTGAACTACAAATATACTACACACATCTACATACATATTTATGTAATACGATATAAAGGTAGACCTCAACTTACAGCAGTTCATTTATTGACTGTTGAAAGTTACAATGGTACTGAAAAAAGTGACTTATGGCTGTTTTTTACAGTTACAACTTTCTAGCATCTCCATGATCATGTGATAAAAATCCAGATGCTTGGCAACTGCTTCATATTTATGACTCTTGTGTCCAATATCATGTGATTACATTTTGTGACCTTCTGACAAGCAAAGTCAATGGGGAAGCCAGATTCACTTAACTTTCTGGGTTACTAACTTATCAACTGCAGTGATTCAATTAACAAGTGAAGCAAGAAAGATCATAAAATGGGACAAAATTCACTTAAGAAATGTCTCACTTAACAACAGAAATTTTGGGCTCAATTGTGGTCATAAGTCAAAGAATACCTGTACATGCAACTGTATACACGCATCTCTCTAGTTAGCAATTGTAATTAATATGGGGAGATTGGACCATCTTCATGAAGATTTTGCACATTCCTGATCTTGAATCTTTTTAAATTATTGATGCTTGGAAGAATTTGTAATGTTCTTTCCATCACTGATTAAAAATAGACAATAGAATAAACCATATTTATATGCTATTCAAATGAGACAATAAAAAAAGAGGAAGCATAAAAGACCAGAACATCAGTAGCCAATACCCAGATAAGTAAGAATTAACAACTGACAAGCAGCAGAAAACAATATCCCAATCAAGGAACTGACAAGCAGAAAACTATGCATGCACACACACATACACACACACCCCCCCCACACACACACAATAAAACACAAAGTTGGGCTACTGTACATAAATAGTGAACAAACCCCACACGCATTGTTATTTATCAGCAGTCTGTAGACCAGACAATCAATCTATGAGATATGTTGTCTCTCTTGAGCAAAAACCAAAGACATAGCTGTCAGCCTTATTAAAATAATCAAGTGCAAAGATTAATATAGCTTTCTCCTCTTTCATGTTGGGAAAAATGACATGAAAATAAACCTGGAAACAATATTGAGAGACTATGAGCAGCTAAGGCACAAGTTTCTTTTCAACATACAAAAAAAATAGTGGAGGAAACAATCAATCCACTAAAGGAAGAAGATGGCAAGGAAGTGACAGGCAGCAGGGAGAAAGCAGAACAGTTTAATTCATTCTTTGCATCTGTCTTCATGCAAGAAGAAAAAGTAGTCCAACATATCAAAAACAGGATTATAAAATACAGACTAGTAATACAAATTTAAAAATGATAAGAGAATACTTCTTCACCCTAGACGAGTTCAAATCAACAGTTCCAGATGGATTATATCTGAGAGTTCTGAGGGAACTGAATGACCTGATCTCAGAACCATTGAACCATATCTTTCAAAGGTTCTGGAGTACCGGGGAACTATTAGAGGATTGGAAAAAAGCTGATGTGGTTCCCATATTCAAAAAAGGGAGGAAAAGTGGATCCAGAAAACTGCAGACCAATCAGCCTGACATCAATATCTGGGAAGATTCTGGAAAAGCTAATCAAACAACAGGTCTGTGAACACCTAGAGGCAAACAAAATTATACCAGAAGCCAACATGGGTTTGGCTACAGAAAGTAGTTCATAAACATTAAGCTGAAAAGAGTGGAATCAAAAGTCTCTTAGCATAAACAGGTGGAAGGAAGAAACCTAGGATTTAAATCCTGGGATTGATTTGTCAGTATAAATATACATACATACACACAGATAAATGTGCTCAGGCATTTATACATGATACACCTGAAGAAATCCTTCATGTACACAAACTTCATCTTATTTATGGTTTTCCAATCTCCTGCAATAAAGCTACTTATATTTCATAAGTCTCCTTGGAAATGTGGAGCTGAGAACTTTATTGCTATATTTGGCAGAAAACTCTAACAGTTCTGGGATTCTACTTGGAAATATTGGCACATTGAAGACTGGTTTGGTCTACTTAATTATTTAAACAATGCACAAGGCACTTTGAATATAAACTGTTTTGAGGGCAGAGCCCAATTAGAACCTGCATAAAGAACCTGTATGAAGATATAGTAAGAGGAAGGGTCTTTACATATTAATCAAATTACAGCAATTTCTGATTGACAATGTTTTAAGTACTATTGTGTTTATGTAACATAAACAAATCTGGTTCCATTCTTCTACTCCTGTTTAATCTTCAAATCACAAATGTGTGAAGAGACTTGTCTCCTGGCTATGTCAGTGATTAGGGACTATAAAACATCTTCAGATGCTATATATTTTAATTTCTCTATTTGTAATTGCTTTTAGTTTTATTTTTACATTGTTCGTTACCCAGAATCATGAATTAAGTTATAAATTAATTAAATAAATAAAGCACACCTTCTCATTTTAGTACCAAATTTGTGCCAGATTATTGTTGTATGAAACCAGGAAGGATTTCACCTTTCTCTCTCACATACACACCTGTGTTTACAAGCAGACATAATTACAGAAAGGTGCAGAGCCTCAATGGTAACTAGACAGTCAGTATGTTTGAGGACAAGGAAGAATTATTTTAGGAAAGGGCTGGTATAGGAAAGTTTAATCCCATTTGATTATAGAAAGACTCAAGAGATGATAATCCCTGCCAGCCTTCATTGTCTGAGGAAGACATAGCATCAGCCATTGTCTGCTGAGGTGCAGTATATTATAGATAAGTAGACAATGGTCTCTGAGTAGCAGAAACTGCTCTTCCCAGTCAGTAGGAACAAGAATGAAGAGGAAACAGAAAATGAGAGCTGAAAATAATGAGAAGAAAGAAGATGGAAGAAGAGACAATAGTGTCAGGAACAACACAGCCTTCCAGAAGATCAAGCTGACCTTCTTGGTCAGCTTCACACCCTTTAGCAATGGAATTGTCCTCAACTGCACTTCATGATGATGAAAAGGGTTCAGATGATTCATGCAATGTTCAGTTCTTTGTTCCTTGTGGAATCATTACTATTTATTTCAAGGCTGGCTTTGCTCTGCTAAAGTACCACCACTATTATTAACAGAATAACAGAATAACAGAGTTGGACAGGGATTTGGAGATCTTCAAGACCAGGGGTCTCCAACCTTGGCAACTTTAAGCCTGGAGGACTTCAACTCCCAGAATTCCCCAGCCAGCAAAGCAAAGCTGGCTGGGGAATTCTGGAAGTTGAAGTCCTCCAGGCTTATAGTTGCCAAGGTTGGAGAGCCCTGTTCTAGACCAAATCCGTGCACAAGAGTTACAATTTCACAGACAAATTAGTGTTGCATTGACTTTTTTGGCAGCTGCAGTATATTGCTGGCTCATATTTAACTGATTGTCTACTAGGTCCCGCTCGCAGTTATTGCTATTGAGCCATCTATTAAATACACATGGTTTTTCTTGCCTGCGTGTAAAACCTTAAGTTTTTCTCACTACTGAATTTCATTTTGTTAGATAATTAGACCCAATGTTCAAGTTGTCAAGATCTATTTAGATCTTGAGCCTATGTTCTGGGGTGTTGCTTATTCCTGCCAACTTGGTGCTATCTGCAAATTTTATGATTCCCTCATCTAAATTGTGTATGAGGTATTGAAGAGTAATGGTCCTAAGACAGCACTTTGGGGGTACCCCACTGCTTATTTCCCTCCATATAGATGTAGTTCCATTAAGGACTAAACATTGAATGCGGTTTGTCAGCCTATCCATCCGGTGGTAATGCTCTCTATCTTGTATTTTTCTACCTAGGTTGTGGTCTAGTTTATCAAATATCTACTGAAATCCAAGTATACTATGGCCATAGGATTTTAGTGGTTTGCTAACTGAATCACTTTGTCAAAGAATAAAATAAGATTTGTTTGGCATGCTCTGTTTTTGACAAACCCATGTTGACTTCTGGTTATAATTTTGTTTGTATCTAGATATTCTTAGGTCTCTCCTTGATTATCTTTTCCAGGATCTTCTCAAATGTTGACATCAGGCTGATTGGTCTCTTTTATGAAGATGAAAACCATATCAGATGTTTTCCAGGCTTCTGGTAGTTCCCTGGTACTCCAGAATCTTTGAAAGACATGGTTCAATGGTTCTGAGATCATATCTACCAGTTCCTTCAAAATTAGATTCCTTCAGAATTAGATAAAGAATTAGAATTGTTTCAAAATTAGGAGTAGATATTAACTCTCCTCTATCATGACCCCATTTCTCCTTTGCCTGAGCACAGACTTTCAAGCTGCTAAACATCTTCAATACTCCACATACACTAGATGATAGGCTCAAGATCCAGATGGATCTTGACAGACTTGAACACTGGGCTCTATCTAACAAAATGCAATTCAATGCATAGAAAAGTAAAGTCTTACACTTAAGCAAGAAAAACCAAAGTACACATATAGTCTGGGTGAAACCAGGTTTAATAGCAGTAACTGTAAGAGGGATAAACAATTAGCTGAACTGTGCCTTGTTTATAATTATTTTAGGTAGTAAAACCTCAGTATCCAGGTTAAATTGCAGTGTTGGTACTTTGCGATAAATAAGTGGGTTTGGGGTTGCAGTTTGGGCACTTGGTCTCTAAAAGATTTGCCATCACTGCTGTAGGGTCTCCTGCTTGGGCAGGGGTTGAATAGATGACCTACAAGATCTCTTCCAGCTCTGTTAATCTGAAATAGATGAGGGGAGGGACAGAAAAGACCAATACATAGAGATACTGGAGGGCAGAAATTTTAAGTAATGGCTGAGAAAGAAACAGTTCAAGAAGGCTCAGCCTCTGAAATCTAGATGGCGGTAAAGGTTATTTGTCATTATTTTATTTCTATGCTGTTCTAATTCAAGAACTTCCAGCAATTTATATCAAAGTATAAAAAGCATAAACACAAAATGTAGGGGTTTTTTTTCCTACTGCCATCTAGCAATTTTCTAAGGTTTGAGGGGGAATTACTATTGTTTTTCATTTTGTTTTGTCTTGTTTTGGGCTTCCAGTGACTGAAAATTTCACCTCTTCGAAAGATTTCTTTGGCTGAAGTGCAGCCAATTCAAAGCAACTGAAGATCATTTGGAATGCCATGTTTGTTTCAAGTTGAAAAATGCACATTGTCTCATATATTGTGCACACCTGTGATTGAGTTATTTATGTGGTTTCTTAACTCTCTTTTGTGACTTCGCAGAATTCTAAGACAGAGACTTTATCATATTATAAATACAAGGAAGCCCTTGGATTGCATTTCTTTCTTGTTCTTTCTCTTTGTTTTAAGTCCATATACTTTAGAACAGCCTTTTCACCAAGATGGCTCTTTCTAACAACTGTCTACATAAATATTTGTATTTTCATTGCAGTTTCCATGTAACAGAAATTAGAAGTGGAAACAGTTATGTATATTAATAAATTCCCACGCTTAGGAAATTATTGCACAAATTTTTTGGAGTAAGCACATTGCCTTATAGTGGAAGTGCTCCAAAGCAAGTGAACTGTGAATTGCAAAAAGCTCTCATTTCTTTCCACTCAGTGGCTTCTTACGTGACGTTACTGAGCAATGAAGTTCTCCTTATGTTCTATGTTACACACAGAAAGGATATATTATGGTGTATTTTTCTATTTCTATTTCTAATCCACAGACTAAAAGAAACATATTTCCTGTTTGGGCTTCATGGAATGTGACTAAAGAGTTGGCAAACATGTAGCTATGCCAGGAATTACATCTGTTTCATAGGATTTTAAGAAGTTGCAGATGGTTAAGTTGCTTTTGTTACCATATAGTTGAATCTTTGCATCAGTGTCTTTTTTAAAGCTAAATAAAGATGTAATTCTGGTAAAATGGAATTTCCTCTATAACCTGACTTCAGAATTTTCCAAAGACTTTACTGTAAATTAAATAACAATTACATATTTATCATAAACTTTTCCCCTCAACTTTAGACTATTTCAGAATTTAATATTCTGAAGAAATATTCTGAAGAAATAATACTGGTAGAAATATTCTACCGGTATTTGTTTAGCTTGTAGATATTTCATTTAAAAAATAAATTCATGTAACTTACTTATTTGCTTACTGCTCAAAATATTTTAAAAACAATTTTAAAACTAAATTGCTTAATATTGCTTAATATAATTTCAAAATATACCAACTACTATAAAAAGTTTTAGTCAATGGGAGACAGAAAATCTGCCTTGTCTTTGGGCTCTTTTTTCTTTTTAACTGAGCCTGAGCTTCAGAAGGATTGACAAAATGATTTTATTCAGGCTGGATCTTTCTGAAAACTGACTAATTCAGCCTGGATAGATCAAAGGTTGTTTGATTCTATTCAAGACCTTAGCCTGAAACAAGATTTTTGCCTCCCATTTTCCAATGCAAGGAAAGCACAAAACCTGTAATATTTTTGAATTTGTTAATGGACTTACAATTTCAACAGAATTAACAATACACTTTTTTAATTTAAAAAAATATCTAAACTAGTAACTGCTGGGAGTAAAATCTGGTCTGGTTCTAAGCTTGGTGGAAAGATGCAGGAGAAATGAATTTGGAGAAATTGGACAAGGAGGTCTCCATTTATTTAGGAATCAGAAACGAAATGTCACATCGATTGGTCTGGCATGGCTGATAACCTAATCTGGTGAATAGATGGACTTTTATATTGTTTTGGAGCTGTGTGATTGAGATATCTGGGCTTGTTGGGCAATAGGTTTCACTTGTATGTCTTTAGTTATTCTAATTGTTGTGGCTTGGTTTTTATTGTGGCTGGGAGATAATGCCCTTGAGGTCAGTGGGGGAATGCAGATTTGAGTGGCATTGTCTTTATATGATACTTAATCTATTAGGTTTTGTCTTCTGTGCTGGCTGTAGCCAGCAGTGCTTTGCCTATGAATATACTGCAGCCAGCAATGCTTTTGTTTATGAATGGAATTGTCCAGCTACCTAGTTTCCATTCACAGAGTGTATTCTGGTTTTATGAATGAATACAAGTTTTCCATGGCACTTTGGCTTATAACTGCTCCAGGTGATTTCCTATTAGTGGGAGGATGCAAGTTGGTTCTTGTCAAAGGGGAGCTTTTTCCTTACTTTTGTGAAAGGAGTTTTGTTGACTACTTTAGAAGAAAGAAGGGGGGATTGAATTCCTACATAACTATTATCAAATCTTTAATATTGAACAAGAATTGATGTTATTTACTTGGGGTAATGAAATGTCTGCCAGAAAACAACCAAGCTCAGGGAGAATGAAGGCCCCTCATTTCAACTGGGAGCTACAAATATTCTCATTTATTGATTATTAATAACAATCAGAGCACATTGATTGTTCTGATAATGATGTTAAAGAAAAGATCCTGTCAATCACAGTAGAACTTACTTCTGAATAAGCTTTTATAATATTGCCTAGTACAAATTGTATGCACTGAATGCGATAAAGTGTTTTCTTTCATTGTTAAGACTGCCATTGTGACCATGAAAATAATTGTTTTAAATTGGTTGCTGCCTTCATCACCTTTTTTAAATCCTACCCCCACCTCTGCTGTCACTACAGATTATTTATGGAATTCTCCTCTTCTTACAAGTTGCAGTGAAATTTATTGCAGCATAAATTGAGAATTTTAATCCAATCACAATGGCAGAATATTGTTTTGTTCATGCCACTTGCTTTGCTTTATCAAAATGCCATTATGTTTATTTTGATTATTTAGAAAGGCAGAGAGGCACTGGCTGCCTTGATACCTCACACTTGCCTGTAAATAACCATGATTTCTTCTAATAATAAGCTTTTCTAACTACTAATTAATCATACTAATTAGATTTACACAGCATATCATTCTCACTTAAAATATAATTGGCTAATTTTGTACATTGTGCAAACCTACCCTATCCAACCTTAAGAATGATTTTTTAAAAAATCTATAAAACTATGTTTATTTCATGACTGTTCAAAGTTATAGCAGCGCTGAAAACAATGACTTATGACAGTTTTTCACACTTACAACCATTGCAACCTCCCTATGATCACATGACCAAAATTCAGAAATGCTTGAGTCATATTTATGACGGTTGCAGTGTCTTGGATCATGTGATCAACTTTTGCAACCTTCTGACAAGCAAATTCAATGGGGAAGCCAGATTCACTTAGTAACATATTACTAACTGAAAAACTGCAGTGATTCACTTAACAATTGTGGCAAGAAAAGTAATAAAATGGGGCAAAGCTCAATAAATTTCTCACTTTGTAACAGTTGTGGTCGTAAGTCAAGGACTAACTATGCATTAAATTATGTTCTTTTTAAAAAAATCCAAATCCTACATTTATATGACTTTATCTACAAACCTCTATATGAGGACCCAGGTTGCTTGGGGCAATATGCTGACTCTGTAAAACCACTTAGAGAGGGCTATAAAGACTGTAAAGCAGTATATAAGTCCAAGTGCTATTGTTATTGCTATAGTTTCAATTACATAATAACAAAAGTAAATCTCTACTTTTTGGACAATGTATATTTATTTATATTTCTCATTCAAGAATCTGCAAAGCATTATATCACATACAGCTGGCCTATTGTGCTCATGTAATACTATAAAAATGACACCAGATGTTGAAAAATAATTATGCTCAGAGTACCGAGTCAGCAAAACCTATGGCTGAAACCTAAGTCATTCACAAATGGATTAATGCAGCGTTTTTCAACCCTGGTTGTTTTAAAGTGGACTTCAACTCCCAGAATTCTGGCTTAAGGAGATGGGGGCTAATAAATCTATTTCCATGTCTGTATAAAATCACAATGACTGGAAAGACCCGGTATCATTATTAGGTATCCAAATTCATCCGAAAAAAATGGAATATTTGGAATACCCATTGGAATCCAAATATTCTTATCATCCTCCTGAAATCCAGAAAATACTTCTAATTAAAACAACCATCCCAACCCTGATACACAACCCACTAAGGGCAAGCTGGGAGAAATAAAGAAATGGAGCTAATACAGAAGACAGAGATATCTCCCAATACTAAAAGAAAGGAAATATTTTAAGCAAGCAAAGGGAGGGAAAGTCCTAGAGAAGTTTCAGAGAAATTAATGGTAGAAGTTTCTTGTATGTCAACCTTGAAGCTGTCATATGTGTAGCCATTTCTTATTCTTTTTCTTTGCTTTTTTTAGGCATTCTATTTAGGGGTTTAACACTGCTTCAGGCTTGCCACAGTCTGGTAGCAGGGAGAGGGGTTGTAGAGATAAGGGGGGGATGTTGTAGTCTAAATAACATTCTTTCCCATTGGGAACTGAGGGTGTGCAGCTGGTGATTGGAGGTGGAGTTTGGATCAGATGGACTGAGAGCTGATTGGGGAACGTGACTTTGGAGGGTAGTTTTGAAAATTTGCTTTTTATTGCGTGTAAATCCAGGTGAGGCTAGAGCCTGATTTACACCAAGACCTTGCCAATTTGATATATTCCTAATAAATGATCTTTGAAGAAAATGCCTGTATTGGACTTCTCATTACTGGGGATGTATTACTTGGAAGCTTCACACTGCAATTATTTCATTGACATTCCCAAGAATAGAGAAACTCAGTGCACACATACATTTTTTGTGGAAGTTTTTGTATTCTGAAACTGAAATTAAATAAAGGGGCTGTATTGGTCGCCATATATTCCCTTTCTGTTGCCTAAAATCTTTGCCATATGGTTTCTTTGTAACACTCCAGAAGTACCTCTACATGTGATTCTTTGCTTGCATCAGTTTAGCAGCTTTATTTCTTGTTCCATGATGGAGCAACAAAGAATTCTGTTTCCATTATCAATGCAGAGGATCTCAGATCTGGCACATTTTGCCTTTTTTTGGGGGGGGGGGACCCTCTTGTTTCACTCCATTACTCCACTCCTGGACTCCATCAACCATTCTTCCACTAACTGTTCTCAACATGATTGGGAACGCATTCAAAAAAGTGTCTCTTTCTCTCACTTCCCTTAGTTCAATCACTATAGCTCTTTGCAATCATGGCTGGAGATATTGGGAAAACTGTGTTGCTGCAAAGAAGTCCATAGGCTGCATTTCACCATCAGAAGCTTTTAAATGATAATCACAGATCACCTATACATTATTTTGTGAAAGGCTGAGGTGTAGAAATAATGTGATGTGGACCTATCAAATGTATTTGCCTTGCATTTTGTTGCACTTTCTCAGTTTCAGTTGAAAAGAGAGAGACATTAAAATTAAGAGCAGAGTTGAACTTAAGTATAGCAAAACTTCAAAAAATATATAGATGAACTCTCATGGGAAAGTTGATCTGGCATGAACACTGCTCTTTTTAGTTCTCATTTTGCTTCATATTTATTTATGCAATTTATAAATAGATCCCTATGAAGTGAGGCTGTACAATTTGTAACATACCAAGCTGAATTTAGCCCACCAATAATGTGCTACAATCTGCAAGGTTGTAAAAAAAAAATCATTTTGTGCAAAAAAAAGCAGCAAAAACTCAGAGGAGAATTCATGTAGTGATTGGTTTCTGTTATGTATACGTAAATAACGTAGTTGGGTTGACAATATATAAACTACAAATATATATGTTTGTAGCTTTAAGGAAAAAATACTGTAATGTATTATGCTGTGCTCTGATTGGTCAATTATGCTACAAGTTGCCATAAGAGGGAGCTATAGATCATGGTTTAATTCTCTTTTTCTCTTTTTCACTGATGATCTCTCTTTATACTAATATTAATAATATATTTATTCATAACTGTTCTCATCAACCGTTTTCCGTGTGCATATCCTTTTTATACAAGAGTTACTCTGTACATATCCTAACAGTTTCATTAAATCTGAAAGGAATTGGGTAGAGTAAATGAACAACACCAGATAACAATGTCTAATTATTTTTTACTCCTGGGAGGAAAAGTTCTTCAGATATATTGGGATACAATTCTACATACTCTGTTTTGACATATCTTGTGGGCAAAAGATTGTTTTATTTTCTTATTTCATTTGTGCTTGTTGGCATTAGCATGTCAGCTGAAACCAGAGACCTATTGGGAAAGAGTGCTAGGATGACAGAAATAGCAGAAGACCTGCATTGTACTTCATGGTTCCTTTTATTTTTCTTCAGCCTGTTACTGTAGCAATCAAGTCCTTCCACAGTAAGCACTTGGCAGGAATTGTGATCTACCAGAAAAATGGGGCTCTGGTGATATCCTGCTGTTGAAGTCAATGTAGGAATTTTCAGGCTTTTTTTCACAGACTAGAGGAATAAAAAAAATGGTTGGTCTCACTTCTATCATTCCACTTCTGTAATATATTTGGTCCAGAAAGTTGTAATACTATGTTATCCAGATAGGTTGCAGAAGTAACAAAATGCCAAGCTATTTCTGCACGACAGAACTAAAGAGTAAACAAGCATAGAAATATGATTTAGGTGTGTGATAAATTTACATGTAAAATTCCCAGTGGAAGATCCATGAGAAAAATTAGATAGTTTATTTTTATTTTTTATTTTATTTTTATTTGTCAATTGCTTACAAGATAATAGGTATAAGTAAAAACATAGTTATGAACACATGGATACATAAAAAAAGAAAAAGAAAAATATAAAAGAAACAATAGGACAGGGACGGTAGGCACGTTGGTGCGCTTATGCACGTCCCCTACAGACATCTTAGGAAAGGGGTGAGGTCAATAGTAGAGTCTAAGATTAAAGTTTTGGGGTTTGGGGGGAAAAAAATCACAGAGTCAGGTAGAGTATTCCAGACATTGACTACTCTGTTGCTGAAGTCATATTTCCTGCAATCAAGTTTGGTGCGATTAACCTTGAGTTTGTATCTATTGTTTGCTCTTGTGTTGTTATGGTTGAAATGAAGTATTCATTGACTGGTAGGACATTGCAATGTATGATTTTATGTACTATACTTAGATCGGACTGAAGGCGGCGTAGTTCTAGGTTGTCTAGGTCTAAAATTTCAAGTCTGGTGGCATAAGGTATTCTGCAATGAGTAGAGGAAAGGAAAACTCTTCTTGTGAAATACTTCTAGACTTTCTCAACCGTGTTAATATCAGATATGTAATGTGGGTTCCAGACTGATGAGCTGTATTCGAGTATTGGTCTAGCAAATGTTTTGTATGCTCTAGTTATTAGTGTAATATTACCAGAGAAAAAGCTACATAAGATTAGGTTAACAACTCTTAACACCTTTTTGGCTATGTAGTTACAGTGGGCTCTAGCACTTAGGTCATTTGAGATGAGTACTCCAAGATATTTGACAGAGTTTGGATCATCAACAAGGTCTTGACTATTCAGCCTGTATTTTATTTTCTGATTTTTTTTTGTCAATATGTAGGACAGAGCATTTATTTGTTGCCATTTGTTTGACCATTCTGATATATAGTCAAGGTCTTTTTGAAGGGTAGGAATATTGTCTGTGATGTTAAATAGCTTTACATCATCAGTGAAGAGAATGCAGTTGCTCTTGATATGATCACAGAGGTCATTTATGTAGAGTATGAAGAGAGTTGGTCCTAGAACACTGCCTTGGGGAACACCACTGTTGACAGGTACAGAATTTGATAGGACGCTTCCAATTTTGACCATTTGTTGTCTGTTTGACAGGCATGCTTCTATTCAGTTATGCAGGTGTCCAAGATACCGTAAAATTTTAGTTTTAGGAGTAGTTTGTCATGTACCACTGAATCAAAGGCTTTACAGAAGTCTATGTAGATTGCGTCTATTGCTTTGCCCTGATCGAGTTGTGTAGTCCATTTGTTTTTGCAGTGTAAGAGTTGCAGATTACATGATAGTTTTTTCCTAAAACCAAATTGTTTATTAGAGATTGGGTTGTTGGTTTCTAAGTGGAGGATGATGGATTGGTTAATAATTGATTCCATGACTTTACAGGTGACACAGCATAAAGAGATTGGTCTGTAATTTTCAACTAGGCTGGGGTCTCCCTTTTTGAAGATGGGGATGACTGTGACTTGTGACAATAGTTTTGGCAAGAAGCTGGTCCTGAAAGACTTTTCAAAGATTATGCTTAGAGGTTCGACTATTGCAGTGGGTAGCTATTTTAAGAAGCGGGCACATATTCCATCCAGTCCAATAGATAGAGATGGTTTTAGATTGCGTAGTACTTTTTCAACATTGTCTTCTGTAAAATCGATATGTATTAGATCATTGTAGTTGTCTGTGGTTCAGCTAGAAAATACTGGGCATGATCCATTGCTGTTTACAAATACTGAGCCAAAGAATGTGTTAAAGAGGTTGGCTTTAATAGTGTCATCATTGCAGTCTTTACCATTAGGTCCTTTCAGGGGTGGGATGGACCGTGAGTTTTTTAGTTTGTTGTTTACAAAATTGTAGAAAGGGTGGGTGGAATTGGTGTGTAGAAGGTTTTCTTCTTGTTTAACATGATAATTGGTGCATTCAGTTTTTATCTGGTGGCATAAATTTTTGTATTGGCTTTTGAAGTTAGCAACGTGACCAGATTTGTTTTTCCACCAAAGTGATTTCTTTTTGGATTGAAGCTTCCTTATTGTTTTGGGTAATTTGTTTTTTCTGGTTTTGGGAGTTGTTAATGGTACATATAGTTTGATGATTCTTTTGACTTCAAGCAAAAATATGTTGTAATGGTCTTGTACAGTATTGCATCCAGAGAATAGAAATTGCTAATCAAGGGATGAGAGATCGTTGTTTATAAGATCATAGTTGCCTTTTTTGAAGTTATAATTGGGGACTCCGTTGTTGTGGTGATTTTTGTGTGGATGTATGTTGAGACAAAAGTCAATCATGTTGTGGTCACTATTGGAAAAGGGTTCTTTAATTTGTATTCCATAAATTGAGTTCAAACTATTGCAGAAGATGAGATTGAGGCAATTGTTAAGTCTAGTGTTGTTGGTTACTGGTTGTTCTAGTCCCAGATTTGTTACTGCATTGTAGAAGGTTGCACGTGTGGGTTCAGTTGTACATTTATTTAGGGTCCAGTTAATGTGAGGTAGATTGAAGTCATCAAGAAAGATAAAAGCGTGTGGGCAGGATGCTGCCCATGTTAATAGTGTATTTAGGTTGTTTGCATGTTCGATGTCATAATCAGGGGCTTTGTAACATAGTAGGAACCGAAATGTGATACTTAAGGACAGTTCACAGATAATGGTCTCAGGAATAGCAAGCTCCTGGGTAACTTGGATATTTTTTAGATGTAGGGACTTTTTATAGAAGATAGCAACACCACCTCCTCTACGGATTTCATGATCTGATTGCTAAACATGCTAGTCTCTTACTGTGGTAATGGAGTCAGGGAGAGATGCATTGAACCATGTTTCACAGACAAATATAATGTCAAATTTAGCCGTATTTAGTAAGAGAAGAAATTCAGATATTTTATTTACAAGGCTTCTTGCATTGAGTAGCTTGCATTTAAGGCCAGTTGTGGTTGGAATAGAGGTAGTTAGGGGCATGCATGCCTAGTTTTGAGTGATGTTGGATTGGATGGGGTGGGGTGGTATGATGTAGTCTCATCATAACATCTAAACTGATAATATTGCTTTATTATTTAAAATGGTTATTATTTAAAATTAGAAGTGTCTTACTCTTTGAACAATTAATGAGTATTCAAAAAATAGCCCGAATCAGCATGTAATCTCCTAAATATCAAGTCTGAAGAAAATTTTGTATGACTATTTATTTAATTGAGCTTGCTAATGTTTTGGGAATTTCTACACAAATTATTCAATTGGAACACAATGCAAGAAAGCCTTTCCCCGAAAGTTTTTCTTTCAGTCATCATTTTTCTAAAAGGAATGGGACTAACAGTTGTTTTAATATGCTTAAAGAAAACTATTTTTCAAGACATGCCGAATTTATTATTTTTAATCCAAAGCAAATATGTCAGAATCTCCATCATTGGTTTGCAGTGTGTTTGACTACAACTAAGAAAGTATGTGACAAATTTAAAGAACTTTTTGAATATCTTCAAAAACTTGGACAAAGTAAGAAATAATAAATAGTAAAATCACTCATGAAAACCAAATGACCCTGTTTTGGTAATAACCTACCCAAATTACTAGACTGAAGAAAGGACCGAATGGAAATAGAAAACCTCAATTTTTTAAAAAATGTAACCATTCTAATTTTTTCAATTCAAAGGTACTTAATGAGCAGGAAGCAACATTTACTGAATTGTTGTTGAATTTAGGGAGTATTGATATAGAGCTGTGGTATTTATATTAATAGTAGACTATTAATTCAGAGGAATAAATAAATTAATTAATTTCAATTTACTTTATTACTGCTTCTAATGACTAATTTAAAGAAATTGAATATGAAACATATTTAAGGAAAATTGATTTAACAAATAAATTAATAGATAATTACATGATTAGAAAGATGACACCTGATTTCAAGTGAATTTTCTAGTGTAGTATTTATTCCTAAATTACACACACACACACACACACACACACGTTTATGAAAACATTGCTTGAATTTTTACACCCCAACAAGGAAATGATATCAAGTGCCTGATCTCTAATTTTATAGGAATTGGTACAGTGTTATATATTTTGTATTGTGACTATTTAATGTGACTTTTCTGTGACTTATCTGGGTTTTGAAGTATTTCTAGCAGAACTACCAGATTCTACAACAACTTTGTTCCCTATGCCACCCATCTGGTAAACTTGCAAGATTCGTTTTTCTTTCCATGTACATGTATGCATCCAAAATACACTGTGTTGTTTCTCTGTGTCATATAATATATATGGGTATATGAATATTTTGTGTTTTTTATTTATTTTGTCATGTTTATATTATGTATAGTGGAGGTGGTGACTCTTTGAGAGCTGTCTGCAATGAAATTCCATTTTAATGTATGCCAATTCATACACATTCAAAGTGACAATAAAGTTATTCTATATCTGTCTGTCTGTCTGTCTGTCTGTCTGTCTATCAATCCAAAGTTTATTTAAAGCATTATTTCTGAAGAGCAATCATTAATCATTAATTTTAATTAATAATATAAAATATAAAAATGCAAAAGAAAATAGTAAGAAAAATGAGGACAGAAAAGGGAAGGGAAAAGTGTAGGAAAAAGTGGAAAAAGAAAGAAAAGGTAATGACTTCCAGCTCCCTTTGCTGCAGTAGAATGAGATAACATCAAACATCAACTTTTTTACTCGTACATAATAGTATAAACTAGCCATTTCTATAACAACAAACTTAATCGGTAAAACCCAAAATCAAGTTTCTTTTTTTTCCACCTGGAACCCAAAGTCCAGGAGCTGTTTCCTAATAGAAACAAAATTAATTATGTTTTTTTCTTTAATCAAAGCAGTTAGTTTACCCATCTCTGCTAATTCCAGCAACTTTTTCAACCATTCATCCAATGGAGAAACCAAAGCGTCCTTCCATTTTTATGCATAAAGTAATCTTGCTGTGGTCAATATATGTAGCATCAAAGTTCCATTTTTTTTCCAAGTCTCTTTTCATTAAACGCAAAAGCAAAGTTTCTGTTTATCTTTAATTCACTTTGAGAATCTTCTGTATTAGGATGTGAATCCTATTCCAATATTTCTTTGATTTGTCACATGTCCACCATAAGTGATAAAAGGTTCCTTTTTACTTTTGCATTTCCAACATTCATTTATAATACCTTTATACATTCTTGACAACTTATCTGGTGTTAAATACCAATAATTTATCATCTTATAGAAATTTTCTTTTCAATTATAACTTAGGGTCAATTTTAAACCTTTCATTCGCATATTTCCCATTTTTCAAAAACATTATATTACATCCAAAATTCCTTGTCCACTGAATCATGCGGTGCTCTACATATTCATTTTCCAAGTTCAAATTCAGTAACAATTTATAGACCTTAGCAATAATATGTTTATCACTACCTCACAGCAGTTCATTTTTCACAAAATCAAACCCTTAAGTTTTTTGGACTAATTTAAATATTTCTTTCAATTGTAAATATGTAAACCAACAGCAGATATATGCTTCAGATTCTAATTCCTCCTTAGACTTAAGGATTGGATCATCAAAATTAAAAGTAAATTATTTGACCATAAATCCACAAGCCTGGCTTTGCCACCATTTCTCTTTTTAAAAAAACTTCCTGGTTTGTTTGTCTTTTCTTTTAGAATAGGGTAGGATATGATGAGATAGGATAGGACAGGATAGGATAAAAAATTATTGTTACTTTAAATGTACACTAATCAGCAGACATTAAAATGAAATTTCATTGCATTCAGCTCTTAAAAGATGAGCTATGGTGGCCAGTGGTTAGAATGCAGTACTGCAGGCTACTCCTGCTGACTCTGGCTGCCTGCAATTTAGCAGTTCAAATCTCACCAGGCTCAAGGTTGACTCAGCCTTCCATCCTTCCAAGGTGAGTAACATGAGGAGCCAAAATTGTTGGGGGAAATATGCTGACTCGGTAAACTGCTTAGAGAGGGCTGTAAAGCACTGTAAAGCAGTATATAAATCTAAGTGCTATTGGTATTGTTAAAAGATAACCATTATGCATATTACCCCCCCCACATACACACACACATATGACACAGGGAAACATCACAGTGTAATTTGAGTGTATATACATGGTGAAAAAAAAGAATCCTATGAGTTTACAAGACAGATGGCTTAGAGAACAAAGCTGTTACAGAATCTGGTAGTCCTGCTAGAAATACTTTGAAACCTCCTCCCAGATGGGAGCAACAGAAACAGGCTGTGAAGTGGGTGTGTGGGGTCTCTAACAATACTTTGCATTCTAAGCACATAACACTTACCAACAGTATCCTGAAAAATGAGAAGTGAGCTTCTATAATCTGCTCAGCCATCCTTACCACTCTCTGTATGGACCTTCTATCTGAGGAACTGCTACCACCAAACCAAATAGTGATGCAGTTGGTTAAAATGCTCTCAATCATACCTTTGTAAAAAGTGGCCAGGACAGAAGGAAAAAGATGTGCTCTCCTCATCTGACACAGGAAATGCTGGTTTGCCCTCTTCACTAAAGATAAATAAAGATATGAAGAGACCAAGTCAGATTTTTAATTATCTGCAAGCGCCAATAGTTAATATTATTGACCACCTCTACAGCTGCAGTCTTGATAAAAAGTGGAATATGACTCTGCTGACTCTTTCTAAAATCAACAATGATCTCCTTTGTATTGTTAACATTCAAAATAAGGTGCATTTTATTGCACTAGCCCAGGTTTTACAGGTATTTATTCATGAAGATCAATCTGGCTTTCTGCCAAAAAAGCAATTAAGGGATAATGTGACAATGTTTTGAATATTACTGAATATTTACAACATCATAATGAGAAACAGGCAACTTTAATATTCTTGTAAGCAGAGAAGGGTTTTGACAATTCAAATTGGACTTTCATGTTCAGAGTGTTTTCGAAGATATCAACTTTGAGGCAAATTTTATTCAAGGGGTTAAAGCAGTTTATATTTCACAGCAAGCAAAGTTTATTATTAATGGAAATTTAACCATTTCATGTGAAATTCAAAAGACCCCCAAAATAATATAGAACATTTGCTAAGGAAATTAAATGAGTTTGGGGTTTTAGCAGGTTTCAAAATAAACAAACAGAAAATGACAATGTTTATTAAGAATAGGACCTCAGTGATATATATTGATTAAAAAGGTTGAAAAAAAGTGAGATATTTGGGACTTATATTGACAAATAGAAATGCAAAATTGTTTCAAAATAACTATGTGCCTCTTTGGAATAATATCAAAAATGATTTATTAAGATAACTGCACTTATCATTATTGGTTGGAATTTCTGTAATTGAGATGAATGTTTTATTCAAGATGCTTTACCAATACTTGCAACTGATACTCCGTTTAAACAAGGGCAGATGGATATTCTGAGTATATATAACAAGGGGGAAAACCCCCAAGAATTAGATTAGTCATTTGAGGCGGAGGAAAGATTTAAGAAGTCCAGAGGAAGGCTCTGACTACATAATTGAAGCCCCACCCTTTTTAGCATGTGTGTCATGCATGTTGAAAGGATGGATTTTGAGCAATTATGATCACTAACCTGATATTTTTTTTACTTCCTCATCCCGCTGTGAATATCCCTGATTTTGTTATTAGTACCTATTCTAAACCTATGACTCCCTATCAGGAAGTATAATAAAAGCAATGAGTTTTCACAGGTTTTAGATCAAAAAAGTATATCTCCAGTTTCATATTTATAAAAAGGTTTACATAAAAATGGGGGGTGGATAAAAGCAAGGCATCAACAAACTCAATCACTGATAAACTCTAATAATAAGTTTGTTTCTCTTTGATCCCAAAGGGATCCAGGCAGCATGCAGTTCTCCATCATGTTTGCATGAAGCATGGCAGATGCTTGTAGACAAGTCTGGATTTGTTGAGAACCTCCCTCTCTCCCTCCCTCCCTCCCTCTGTGCACATGTATGTGTATGTGTGATAATATACTGCTTGAGCATTCATAGGCCTCTCTAATTTTCCTTGTTAAGCCAGTATTTCACCATTAGGTTTATATTAGTTTCCTTTCCATCAACAAAGACCAAGAAAGAATAAGAGCTGAAGGAAAATCATGGCCTTTTAGATTCCTAATTCCAGCATTCCTTTTATAGAGAGTGCTTATGCAACCACCATCATTACTTCACACATTTTCTTTTGTTACATTTTAATTGGCCTGAAGTATTTATCAAATTCTACATAATATTCATTATAAATAAGCAACAGTGTAATTGTAATACATAAAAGAAGTACAAGTGAGTAAGAGAGGGAGAAAATTTATTACTCCAAAGACTCAAGCCTCCAAAAGGAGTTAAGCCAAAATATTTGCCCTGTTCCTTCCAGTGAAAACCCATGAGTAAATATTTCACATATTGATTGGTCTGACTGGAGTAGATCAGTTCCCGCAATGTCCATTTCATGTCTCGGCAGGTAATGAAGGGCGGCAGTTTTCATGGCCAGAAAAATGTTGTCACTGGCATTAACCCAGACCTTCCAAATTCCATATAGCTTGCAGAGAAAACAATGGCAGGCTACGAAGGGCTCCTTTTACTAGGCAAAGCAGGCAATATTATTGTAAATGAAGCTAATTCTGGATTGGCCATGCCAAAAAAGTGGAGGGAAAATTAGGCTTAAACTGTGATTTTTGCCTGCAAGAGTAACATATCCTGATATTTGGGTAGATGTCTGTTTCAGTATTGAAAATACCTTACTGTGATGTTTGAAATGAGCAGAGATAGTGGGTCCTGGTGTAATCATCTGAGATTTTGGGAGGTTACACCAGAAATTTGAATAATAGTGACAGAGATCAGTTGTGCCAAGAAGATGACCAAAGGGCAGTATCAGTGGCTAAGTAAAAATGTACTGAGGTAATGACACCTTGGGGAAGAAGAATATGGATATGCCTCCAAATACTGTAGCCTACTCTGTTGCATATATATTTTACCAAAAAGAAAAGTAGTTGGGTGTAGAACTGGAAAATACCCATTCTTTTATTGTCAGATATAAATAACTTAGGTGGAAAATCTATTTCACATTTTTCTCTCTCAGTAATAAAAGCAATAGCTTTGTGTCCAAAGACACATCAAAGCCCACACCCTTCTTTTACACACGGAAAAACTGGATGCCATCTGAACAAAACAACATAAAACTAGAAACAGTCTCTTTGCTCTGGTCCCCAAATAGTGTTTTCTGGTATAGTGGTATAATGTCTTTGAACATGGTCCATGTAGCTATCATTAAAAAATAGCCATTCATATGTGATAATGTTTTATTCTGAATATTAGTTGGAGAATAATTACTTGTTTGTATATTCATTAAATTATTTCTAGCCTGAAAAAGATATTTTAAATACTTTAAAGTTATGCATACTTTAATAAACAGATATAATAAAAGAATGAGACCATTTAAATGCAGAGTCAATTGAGAAATATATTGGTGAATGTAGATATGATTATAAAATGTAATCACATCTAAATGTAATTACAAAAATACATTCATTTCAAACCCTTGATTATTTTGAACTGATGCATTTATTTTTCTGAAAGTGCTATTCCCCATTCTTTGTCCATCTACTACTTTAAGGATAATCCAAATTAGATCTCCTGGTGTACAATCTAATTCAAGTTTCATTGCTATGAAATAAATATTCTCTCCCGCAGTAAATGATTGAATAGACATTTAACAGATTCTTATTCAATTTACATAAGAAGACATGTTCTCTCCCATGTATTCAGGATGACTTTTTTTGCTGAGAACAAAGTCTCAAGATCTCTAGCATAAAAATATTGTATAAACAGAAACATGGCTGAGTCCAGAGCTGAAAGCAGAAAGGAATAGATGGGGATTACTCCAGAAAAGAGTTCTTCCAGAATAGTAGAACTAGTCAAGAATCAGCTTTTGTTCCTGAATTGTTCTCTGATCCATTTAGGCAAATGTGAGCAGTAAGTGACTGTGTAGACAGTCTCTCCGGTGCACAGGTGGTATTTGTTAGGTTCTGACCAGTTCTGGAGAACTGGTAGCAGAAATTTTGAGTTGTTTGGAGAACCAGCAAATACCATCTCTGACTGGATATTTTACAGTATCTTTCCCTGCCACGCCCACCAAGCCATGCCCACAGAACCTTTAGTAAAAGAATTTGAATCCCACCACTGCTCCAGAGACTCTGGAGGAATCAGAAACATCCCAATTTGGAAGGAGATCAGCATTTCAACAGATACACTATGGTAGTTTAGAAATAATATTGTTCCTGCTCAGAGTAAACCCAACCACTTTTTACAATGACAACATGTATAAAGGGATGAGGCTTGCAGTCCATCATCTTGCTTTTTTTTCTCTTCCCCCTCCAGATAATCTGATGCTTGTTATTTTTGTACTCATGGGCAACACTTTTTGACTGAACATGTTTAGATTTTTACAGCTCAGACATCATTGTCCTATTAAAATAGGCATATATGTCTTAAAAGAAAGTTTCTGGTCTCAGCTTTCTCTGAAACCAGTAACACAGTCTTTCTTTTCTACCTGTAGAAGTCAACAACCTTCAAAATATGACATATGCTGAGAAAACAAAATTGCAGTAACAATTAAGTTTCAATTTGCATGTCCAACAAATATAGTACATCATTTTAAGCATCAAGTTTCCAAGGACAAACAACTCTGATTTTGTTAAAAAGAAATAGAATAGCGCTTTCTTCTTTCTTCTTCTTTGATTTTGGAGGGGGGATGTCTTTTGATCGATTTACTTTTTAATAGAAGCAGCAATTTGTGAACATGTGCAGTATATTAAAAATATTAAGTGGATACTATTAAAAGCAACCAACTTTAAAAAAACCCTTTTATTTAATTTTTAAAATTTTTTTAGTATTTAATATAAGAAAGATATATTTTGTTCCAAAAAGAATGTTGCTTTATATGTAAATCAGTCACAATATCAACTATTATGACTTATATTTTTATGTTACTTTATTTTTACAGTAGAACCTCCTGACCATGACCAAATTGGATGACAACCAAAAATTTCAGAAAATTTTTGAATCTGGTTGTGAATGAATACTCAAGTAGCAATCAAACACAGCCACATCAATTTGCCCTTCAGTTTCAATTTCCCATTTCACAACATTTTTTTTAATGTGCATGCACAGTCAGTATTGCTTCCGGTCACTGTTCTATATTAACATTCTCCAAATCCTGAGTTCTGATTGGTCCACTCATTGGATCTCATTGGACTGAACTGTATATTCAATAAAGAGCTGAATGTGCACTTTGAGTCTCGCGTCTCTATGTGACCCGATCTACCCGGGACTGATCTACCCGGGGCCGATCTCCCAGATATAACACAGGCAACAAAGGTGGGATTGTGAGACGAGAGACCACCAAGCACGTGGCAAACAGCGCAAAATGACCAGCAAGATGGCCAGCAGCACCCTGCCACCCGCTCCTTTCAACCCTGCCACCGAGGACTGGAATCCTACACCGACCGATTCCAGATGTTCCTGGAATGCAGCAACCTTAAGGATGCCAATGGGCAGAGGAAATGAGCCGTATTCTTGACACACTGTGGGCCCGCAGTGTTCAAGATGGCCAAAGTGTTGGCAAAGCCCGCCGACGTAAAAGAGATGGACTGGGCTGATGGAGCCACGATAGCTGGAACAGACGACTCAGCGAGGTGCAGCGACAAGAGGAAACCCACCAGACGGTCAATTCTCAACCATCGATGCCCGGAAGGTACGTGTGGAGGTAGGCATCGAAGACTAAACCTGTGAAATGGAAGTGGACTCCGGGTCTTACCTCTCCATGGTCTCCTGGTGCACAATCAAGTACCTAGTGCCTACCATCCACCGCCGTGAACTGGACGACCAAAAACTGACCCTGAAGGACTACCAGGGAAACCGCATCCCTGTAGTCGGCATTGGACATTTTAAGATCACCTTCAAAGGCCACACCGAGGTATTGCCACTCACGATCATAGACAAGGACCACCCCAGCCTACTCAGACTGTAATGGTTTTCCCCGCTGGGAATCGAAGTGACGGGCATCCACCACACCGACCAGGCAGACTGGGAAATGGCGTTCATGAGGGATTTCCAGGAAGTCTTCGACAACACACTAGGCAAGTACCAAGGGGCCCCTATTTCTTTCAACCTTAACCCAAACATCGCCCCAATCCGCCTCAAACCGCGGCGAATGCCATTTGCGTTCAAACCCAAAATCGATGAGCAGCTAGACAAGCTCATCACGCAAGGGGTTTTAGAGCCAATTGACCATGCCCATTGGGAAACACCCATAGTCACTCCCATCAAACCGGATGGCTCCACAAGAATCTGCGGTGACTATAAGGCTACCCTCAACCATGCCCTGCAGCAAAGGGCCTACCCCGTCCCAGTAGTACAGCACCTTCTGCACTCACTGGGGGAGGCCGGGTCTTCATGAAGCTCGACCTGGCGCAAGCCTATCAGCAACTGCCGGTCGACGCCGAAACAGCTGAGGCTCAAACGATTGTTACACACCGGGAGGCATTCCAATGCAACCGACTCCAGTTTGGAGTCAGCGTCGCGCCAGGAGTCTTCCAAAGCCTCATGGAAAGACTTCTCCAGGGGATAAAAGGAGTGGTGCCCTACTTTGATGACGTGCTGGTGGCAGCCGCCAACAAAAAACAATTGGAAACCCGCTTAAGGGCAGTGCTGCAAAAATTCAAAGACGCTGGCCTTAAAGTTAAAAAAGGGAAATGCCAGCTCTGCACCTGGGGTATCTCCTAAACCAACACCACCGGAAAGAAACTTAGAGCCATCAAGGAAGCCCCCACACCAACGAATAAGGTGGAACTGCAGGCATTTTTGGGACTCATTAACTTTTACAATGTTTTCCTACCCCAAAAGGCGACCGCAGCAGAACTTTTGCATGGGCTGCTGGATAAAACAGCCACCTGGACTTGGGGGAAGCGGGAGGAAAATGCATTTCAAAAGACCCAAAACCTGCTAACGTCAGACACAGTCCTGATCCAGTATAGCGAGACCCTGCCGCTGATGGTAACATGCGACGCCTCACCCTTTGGCGTCGGGGCAGTCCTCAGTCACACCCTATCGGATGGGAAGGAAGCACCCATCACCTTCTTCTTGAGAATGCTGTCCAAGCCAGAGAGGAATTACAGCCAGCTGGACAAAGAAGCCCTCGCAATCATCTCCGGAGTGAAAAGGTTCCACGAATATCTTTACGGTAGGACCTTTTCAATCATTACGGACCACAAGCCTCTACTTGGGATACTGGCAGGGAACAAGGCCACCCCAAACATCCTGTCACTCAGGATGAAAAGGTGGTCCGAGTTCCTTGCCGCCTACACCTACGAACTGACACACTGCCCCGGCAAGGACATTTCGCACGCAGACGCACTATGCCGATCCCCCCTACCAGACCTGGATGATGACCCAGTGCCCACAACGACAACCCTGCAAATAGAGACTCTACCCAGCCTGCTCCTAACCACGCCAGACATTGCCTGAGAAACAAATAAAGACAAACGGCTAGCATGGATATTGAGCTGGGTAGAGAGTGGGTGGCCGGAAAGCAACGGCAGTGAACAGTTCAAAGCCTTCAGGAACCAGAAAACCGAACTGTTCACACAGAAGGGGTGCATACTTTGGGGAGACTGGGTGGTTATACCAGAGACACTACAAAAAAGAGTACTAGCAATGCTGCATGAGGGGCACCCGGGCATAGTCAAGATGAAAGCCCTGGCCAGAAGTTACGCTTGGTGGCCAGGAATGGACAAGCAAATCAAGACATGGGTAACTGGGTGCAACAGGTATCAGGAGATGAGGTCCACCCCCCCCCACCGCTCCAGTCCTGGAATGGGAAACCCCCAGAGGCCCATGGTCATGAATACATATAGACTTTGCCGGGCCAACCAAGGGACATACATTTCTCATCACCGTGGATGCTTACTCCAACTGGCTGGGATTAAGCACCATGAGAACAACAACAGAAGCCGTCATAGATAAACTTAACAAACTCTTCGCGACACACAGATGTACTAGTGTCGGACAACGGCCCATAGTTCATGGCACTAGCATTTGAAAAATACCTGGCCGAACGGGGAATCAGGCATGCGTTAACCTCGCCAGCTCACCCGGCGGCGAACAGACGGGCGGAACAGATGGTTCAATAAACCAAAAAAGCCATCCAAAAAATTGAAACCGGCGAAATACAGGAGAAAATAAATAAAATGCTATTCATACAGCACATTACACCCAACATAACCACAAATAAAAGCCCAGCAGAACTACTGATGGGCAGAAAATTAAGATCCCTGCTGGACCAACTGCACCCCACATACAACCCAGAAAAAACCCCAGACTCATCTAGCAGACACCGAGCATTTAACATCGGAGACACGGTCTACGCCAAGAACTTCACGGGAGACCCACTCTGGGTACTGGCACAAATAACCCAGATAACGGGCCCCCAATCGTACAGACTGCAAACCACCGACGGAAGGAGCTGGAAGCGGCACATCCACCAGTTACGGTCAAGACTAACTGCTAACAGCCCTGACAACCCAACAACAGCGACTAAAGAAACCAGAGGGGGGGGGACTACAACAACCAAGCAAGGGGGAGACGAAAGGCCTAAAATGCAAGCAGAACACCCCCAAACACAAGCAGAACACCCCCCAACTAGAACAAGCCAACCCCAAATAATAAACCAGCCATACTCACCAGTAGACCTCAAACCATTGCAGGAGCTTCATCTGGAAGGAGCAGCCAAGCCAGTTCAACTACCCAGAAAGACCAGTCGGGAACAGCAGAGATCGCAGCTTGACCGACCCAGGTAGACCGGGTGGGAACTGCAGCAATAGGCCCGGCTCACCCTTCCAGGCGGTTCCATCGAAGGGGTTGAAAGTGACAAGGAGCCCGTCCGAACCAACCGACAATCGCACACAGACTGAGCCACGCAAGTCAACTAGGCAAGTACGGAGCCCTGCCTACCTGCGCAACTACGTCACCACGCTTCATCAGGCGAAACCAAGAGGGGAGGGGTGTTCTATATTAACATTCTCCAAACCCTGAGTTCTGATTGGTCCACACGGACTGCAACCCGATTGGTTAACTAAGCGACTGTGATTGGCGCACTAAGAATCTACCGCGATTGGCCGAGCCGATTGCAGGAAATTCAAAGCGCTGCCATTGGCCGCCGAGCCGCCGGCCGGCTGAATAAAGCCAAGCGGTTCTCAGGTCCTGGACTGAACTGTATATTCAATAAAGAGCTGAATGTGCACTTTGAGTCTCGCGTCTCTATGCGTCCCGATCTACCCGGGACCGATCTACCCGGGGCCAATCTCCCAGATATAACAGTCATGATCAAATTGGGTTGTGTTTGAAGTCATGGAACAGATTATGGTCATGTCTGGACATTCTACTGTACTTACATACCAGTATTATGGAGTATGTTGTAGCACCCTAAAATTTTGATTGCAATATTAATTATGCATTATATAAAAAATGAAAGCATAGATAGGAGCTATGATTGGTTACAAAGCTCATTGTTGCATAAAATTCTATTATATATTATATAAATACTCTGTTTGAAACATAGTATATTTCAAAAGGCTTGAAAGAATAAAAATACCTTGCTTAGCTCCTGAAAAATGAAATAGATGTGGTACTCTAGTCTATTCCACAGTTGTAAGCAACCGATTTAGCATTACTTTGAATAGATCATACTCATACTCCTTGTCCATTAGTCAGTGTGCATTCAGTACATATTGTAAACATGCTTTCAAAGAAGCACTTCAGACCTAGCAGGAATTCAGCACTTCCCTTTCATGAAAGAATCCTCTTCTTTTTTTCTGGATTTCATGGAAGCTTGGAAAAAAAATGTGGATGCTTTTATAGTTGCAATATGTATCAGCAAGTTAAAAGCAGCAGTCCAAACACTTTCCCAAACTATTTGTAAAACATGTGCAGCGCCCCAGTACTCAGTTCAGGAAACAGAAGGGATAGTTTACCATTTAGTTGATTGAAAGTCTCCTAAAGTTCAACTATATAAATGACTGGCTATATAAATATTTTAAACAAATTAAATAAGTAAAAACTCACAAGGAAAAAAATATTTAGTCATTAACAGAGTGGAAGAGGATTTCATCCTTCTTGACTATGATGGTTCAACTGTTTTCTATCATTCACAGGGCTTAGGTTTTATGAGTGACAGATTCTTCAACCATTAATCCACATTGGAATGCTAATTCTTCTAGTCAGCTGTAATGCACAATACTACTAAATATTTTAGTATGAATTTCTTCTAATTGTATAAAGGCAACCATTGTTCTTGGAGCACCAACCTAGAATTGCCTGTAAGGAAAATCATATGTATAATTTTTTATTTTACAGTACTGGATTACATCCAATAATTACTTCTTGACTTGAATCTTTATTAGTTAAGTAACAAAACTGGCCTCCTTTAAGAAGGGATCTTGAGAAGTATAAGTGTTCAGTCTCTGTAGCACAGACTTTATTTGTGATTAGAAGTGTTTTAGAAGCAAATGAACTGACATGGTTAATGCTATGCAAAACCCTTGCTCAAGTTCCCTTCTTTCATTTTTTTCAAGTTTGTTCTTCTATAAACTAGATTTTCTTATATTGCACTGGCTCCTGAATATACAAATGGACTCACTGGATTGAATAATATTAAAGTCCATCAAGTGCTGATACTAAATTTGTGATATTCTGTTAATGATGTGACCAAATAGCAAAGTCACTAGTGGACATCAAAACCATCAATCTAAAAAAGTCATGAGCTTGAACTAACTTTTGAAATGCCCAGAATTTTGATAAAATATTGCAGATTCTGTAGTAAAGGTTTGCATTGCTATGACCATTTCGACTATTTTTTTAATCACACTCTGGAACATCCTGTGTGTGGCACTAACCAGGGGTGGGATTCTACCAGTTCGCACCTATTCGCTAGAACCAGTTGTTAACATTCTAAGCAGTTCGGAAAACGGGTTGTTAGAAGAAATTACTGGCCTAATCCTGTAATAAAGGCAGGAAGGAAACATTCTGGTGTTGCTTACAGAAACTGCCTCTCCGTTAACCCTTATTACATTCTTGGCAGGACTTCCTCTCTCAGGAACTTCTCTGGAGTTTTTTTCCCCTCCTTTGCTGATACTTTGCTTATGTGGAGTGACCATTCAAAGTTACAATGGCATTGAAAAAAATGCTTATGACCATTTTTCACACTTACGACTGTTGTAGCATCCCCAAAGTCATGAGAGACCAAGAGAGGAGATGCGTGCCTTGATGTGAGTGATATTGAGTTGGCCACACCTAGCCAATAACATGACCACCAAGCCATGTCCACCCAGTCACATGACCACCAAGCCATGCACACCACCTAAGCCACACCCACAGAACCAGTTGTTAAAAAATTTGAATCACACCCCTGGCACTAACTTTATAATATATCTTTATCATTTAGTATGCAAAAGGAAGGAAGGAAGGAAGGAAGGAAGGAAGGAAGGAAGGAAGGAAGGAAGGAAGGAAGGAAGGAAGGAAGGGACAAATCTCCCTGTATCATGCATGTTTCCTTGAAAATAAGACCCACCCCCAAAACAAGCCTAGCCTATTTTTTGGGTGTGCCTAATATAACCCCTACCCCCAAAATAAGCCTGGAGGATAGCATGGCTATCGACTAGCCCCTTGTTACAGCACAGATGCCTGTAAGTCCAAGGCCAGAGGCAGAGGCAGGTGACCTGGATGTGCTGTGTGGCTGCCTTGCTCACAGGAGGCTCACAGGAGGCTTGTGCGGTGGCACTGGCATCAGCTAGAGGCAGAGGCATGGAGGAGAGGGGAGGCAAGTGATCGCGATGCACCACACAGCTGCTTGTGTGGCATGACCGCAGACAAACAGACAAACAGTGGGATGGAGTGAGTGTAGTTTTGAGCTTGCCTGCCTCCCTCTGTACCTCTGCCTCTGCATAGCTCTGCTGCACACTTTTCACCCAGATGGAGATGAAGCTTTGTCTGCTTGCAAATGGGATGCTCTGTTTCAAAGCATCCCATTTGCAAGCATTTCTCTCCTTCATTTCTCCATCTGGGCGAAAGTATTTGGGCACCTATGGGGCACTTGGGAATGGAGTGTTTTGCCAGGCTGAACTGCTCAGCTTCCTACTCTGATGCCACACTAATGCTGGAAGAAGTGAACCGGCAGCCACGTGAGCTTATGGTGCAGTCAGTGCTAGTCAGTTGTCTGGCCATGGAGCCATGGAGGCCCTGAGGTAAATCAATGTGTTTCGGGCACCTCCACCTCCCACCTTGTGGTGATGGCAAAAAATATTAAGAAACCTCCAAAAATAAGTCCCAGTGCTTATTTTGTGGCTAAAAGAAAATAAGAACAGGTCTTATTTTGGAGAAAACATGAAGAAAACTGGCCTAAAATTGTTTTAAAATATGGTTATTCCTATTTTATCTTATATTTCTTGAAAAGTTGAAATAAAAGTAAATCAACCCAGAACCTTAAGAAAATTTAGGGCCTCCATTGTTGCTATCATACTGCTGTGCTGCTGTCATGTTTGATCAGTATACCAACAGTCCTGGTTCAGCATTGCTCTCAACTGGCTCTCAAAATTCTAGAAAATTTAACAAATTGCTGGTCCAAGCCAACTCTAGCATAGCACTAGCTGGGGTACTGAGAAAAGAGTGCCCTTGTTAATTTCAAAGCATAGACAAGATGCTGTTTTATTTGCCATAGATTCCAACTGGCATAAATGGAACCCTTTCTTTTTTTGTTCTATTCTGGTTTGGCAACAGTGTATCTGAAAAGGATCTTATGTGCTTGTCAGTATAAGCCAGGAGAGTAATAGCAGCCAAAAAGACAAATTCTAGCTTGTGATGCTTTAGCAGGGGCATAGAATTTAGAACAAGGTTGTTTATTTCTAATCTGTCTTTTGTACTGTTTTTGATAGATTGGGTTTTTTTTCTCCTTTAGTGTAAAGACAGATGCAAAAATTAGTTAAGCAATTCTGTTTTCTCCCTGTTCCTTGTCAACTTTTTGCCATTTTCTCCAAATTGTTTCCTTGCATTTTTCTTGTTTTTTTTACATGAGCAAGGGAGGAGGGAAGGAGGGAGGATAATGATAACCATGGTTACTGTGGTGTAGGGTAAATGGAACCTGTTGATGTTTAAATGTGAAAAGGAACCAATGTTAGACAGAGAGTAGTGAAGGACATATTCTGAGGTGACACAGTATGAAGGAGCCAGAAGGGAGGAGTTAAGAAAAATAAAGCAGTTTGTGTGCAGAGAACTTATGTGTTAGGAGTATTATTACAAAATACGACATGGTGTCAGAAGTTCTGTAACACGGTAACTGAACAACGAGGTCTACCCAAAAGAGGAAAATGAGCAGCAGTGGGGATGAGCAGAATAAGGAAGGAGTTAGCAGAATGGCTAGCACACCCAGTGCTACTTTTAACATCCAACCACCTGAGCCCTTTGATTTTTCCAAACCAAATGAGTGGACAAAATGGATACGGCAATTTGAGAGATTTAGGCAAGCAAGCAATCTCGCAATAAGCTCCAAAGAAAATCAAATGAACACTTTAAAAAAAAAACAATTTTTATTAATTTTTAAAAACAATACACAGACAAACAAAATGTAGAATATAGAAACATAAGACATCTTTTCTGAAAAACAAATAAAACATCTTATTTAAAGACAGCATAATTCCAAATTATCACATTTCCATACAAGCACAATTTAATATGCATATTTATCTTATATATTCAACTTCATATCTTTTCCCAACTTCTCTCTATTTCTCCCTTTCCTTCTATTCAATTATATTTCTTTTGCCTTGATTTGTATATATTCATTGTATCCATCTGTCTTATTTGCAATTTCATTATTCTCTTCCAACATTCTTCTAGAGTTTTATTAATTCAAACATACACAAACAAAACACAAAACATAAATACATAAAACTTCTTTTTGGAAAGCGGCTTAACCCTGGGTTACATCTTTTTGTACAGACATAAATTAAATTCATGCTCATTTATTATACTATTTCATATCTTATTTAACATTCTATATTTTCTATATATTTTCTCTCTTCTATTCACTCTCTTAATTAAAGCCAAGGGGGTAAAAGATTTTTGAACATTGGAATTAAAAATTAAATTTTTTTTTTGCTATAAATGGGAAGGAAGAGGTAAAGAATTTATTTTAAGATTGTACTGGAGGAGACTGCTTGGAGTTTATAAGATCAGAAATAAATGGCAATAAGACTTCTAAAAAATTATTTTGGAACTGTGTAATTGAATTCTACCCCAGGAAGAGAAAATATAAAAAGAACAAAGTGCTAATGAAATAGTTTGTCTTGATTTGGATTGCTTTGGGACTTTGGGACTTTTGGGAACTATTTCTTGAAAGATTAAAAACCTTTGGGTTGTTTTTAAAAAATGGCATTATCTGTTGAAGAATTGCAAATGGAATTTCAAAAGTTAAAAGAAGAGGAACAAGAAGGCAAGGGCTCTTCTGGATCTATTTTTCACTTTTTAGAAATGGCGATTTCTACCTACCAGGAAATACAACAAGAAGAAATCTGGGATGAAGAAGAAGAAGCCATCTTTAATGGACAAATAGTCTTAGTTGAGGAAGAAAAGAGAAACGGGGGAAAGAAAATGGAGAATTCAGAACTTAAAAAAGCAACCGAGAAAGGGAAAAATGAGGTGAAAAATTGATACAATGTCAGAAAGCAACAGAAGAGAGAAATACAACAGGGGAGACTAAGAGAGTGGAGTTTGAGAGATGGGGATGCAAAAAGGCTAGAATTGATAAGAAAGGGAGGGAAAAAGGAAAGAGAAGTCATAAAGGTTTAAAACAAGATGTTAAAAAACAGGGGTTTTTTTAGAGACAAAGGGTAAAATATAATTTAAAAAAAAAAAAGATTCTGCAAAAGTACATAAGACTGTATTGTAGATATTAGTATTTGAAATTGAGTTAGAAAACTGAAATATTATATGAGTTAGTAATACATTAAAGGGAATGTATAAAAATGTCTAAGATTTAACAATAGAGTTTAATTTCCTATGGAACATTGTTTTACTATATTATAAACTTATTTTTCTTTTTTTTGTTTTACTATTCTAAAATGTAGTACTTAGAATGTACTAAGCAGAATCAATATGGAAAGTATGTATTATTTCAAGCATTAAATTTAGGGGAAAGATAAAAAGTTGTCATACTTCAACCAGTGATTACAGGAGAAAATTGTATTAGAAAGAAAAAATAAATAGATAATTGAAAGAGAACAGACAAAAGTTGCAAGTATAATTATCTAAACTGAGATGAAAGAAAATCAAGTGAACACTTTGATTTACTGTATGGGAGACGAAGCAGATGATGTTCTGCATGGCCTGAAACTCAGTGAAACTGATCAGCGTCAGTATACTAAAGTAAGAGACGGCTTTCAGTCATTTTTTGTAGTAAAAAAGAACATTGTGTATGAGCGTGCAAGATTTAATATGCACAAACAAGAAGCAAATGAGACAGTTGATGCATTTGTCACAGTGCTGTATGCATTAGCAGAACACTGTAACTATGGAGCACTACATGACGAGCTCATCAGAGACAGGATTGTGGTAGGCTTGGTTGATTCATGGCTATCAGAACACATGCAAATGGAAAAAGACCTAGACCTGGATAAAGCTATTAATATGGCAAGACAATCAGAGGAGATTAAAAAACAGCAAACCACATTGAGAAGTGATGCTAGTGCTGTAAACCTAAAGGATGTGAACTCTTTGGACAGACTGTTTAAAGGCAGGCATCAGAAAGAAAAGCAAAAATTCAGCAGATCAAAAAATGATGGAGCAAAGCCTCAAAGCAGGCAGAACAAAAACACTAAAGACCCCCAGTGTCACAAATGCGGTGGCATGCTTCACCCTGGACAGGAATGTCCTACTAAGGATGCTAAATGCTATACATGTGGGGGAAAGGGTCACTATCAACGTGTATGTTTTGCAAGCAAGGCTGTGCATGGCATTGAGGAAGAGGAGAGAAGCTTCTTTCTTGGCTCTGTGACATCACATGCTGATCCATGGACTGTGGAAATCAGAATGATGGATAAAAACGTCATGTTCAAGTTGGATACCACAGCAGATGTCACTGTTGTTTCACAGAAGAATTTCACCAACATTTTTCACAACACACAGGTGCCAGTGCTGCAAAAAGCAGAGAGACCTCTATTGGGTCCAGGGAGAATTCCACTGGAAGTGATGGGGTTTGCCAAACTACAGCTAAAGAAAGGAGCAAAACAAATTATAGAGAAGGTGTATGTGGTCAAAAACCTGAGTGTGCCTTTGCTGGAACTGCCAGCTATTATAGCTCTTGGTCTCTTGGTTCATGTGGACACTATTGACATGGAAAACCTAAAGTCAAGCTACCCTAAGTTATGCAGCGGTCTAGGGGAGGTTCGACAACCTTATTGTATTAAGCTCAAACCCAATGCTGTGCCTTTCTCTTTGAAAACCCCAAGGAGGATTCCCCTACCATTGATGGGGGAAGTCAAAGATGAGCTTCAAAGCATGGAAAACTTGGGAGTAATCACTCGTGTGGAAGAGCCTATGGACTGGTGTGCAGGCATGGTAGTGGTGCCCAAGAAGGACAGCAAAAAGGTGCATTTGTGTGTGGACCTGACTGGCTTGAACAAGTATGTGTTTCATGAAAAATTCATTTTACCATCAGTAGAACAGAGTCTTGGAACACTGGCTGGTGCTAAAATGTTCAGTAAATTAGACGCCCAACATGGGGTTTTGGCAGATACCCCTCACCGAAGATTCAGCAAAGTATACCACATTCATTACACCCTTTGGGCGGTTCCACTTTAACCATCTTCCATTTGGCATTGCCTCAGCACCCGAACATTTCCAATGTATGATGGCAGAAGTTACACAGGGGCTTGAAGGTATAGTTTGCCATATTGATGATCTACTGGTGTGGGGATGGGACCAAGAAGAACATGACAATCGACTCCATGCAGTGCTAAAAAAACTGGAAAAGGTGGGAATCACTCTGAACGTGGATAAGTGTGAACTGTCCAGGAGTGAGGTGGTCTTTCTGGGTCACATCATCTCTGATGCAGGGATACGACCTGACCCAAGGAAAACAGAGGCTATCAGAGCTACTAAGGAGCCCTCTAGTGTGAACGAACTGAGGAGTTTTCTTGGCATGGTAAACCACGTGGGGAAGTTCATCCCTCAGTTGGCAGAAAAAGACAAGTCACTTCGTGATCTCCTTTCTAAGAAAAACTGTTGGGTTTGGGATGTGGAACAGGTCAGGGCATTTAAGACATTGAAAGATGCTTTGTCTTCCCCTCCAGTGCTGGCCATGTATGATCTGAACAAAGCGACGAAAGTGTCAGTGGATGCATCGTCATATGGCTTGGGCGCCATTCTTCTTCAAGAGTGGGGAGATAAATTGAAGCCTGTGGCTTACGTGTCACATTCACTCACTCCAACTGAACAACGCTATGCACAGGTGGAAAAAGAAGGCCTGGCTCTAACCTGGGCATGTGAAAGATTTTGGGATTTCCTCCTAGGAAAGCACTTCTGCCTGGAGGCTGACCACAAACCACTTATCAGTTTGTTTGGAGACCAAGCACTAGATCTTCTATCCTTGAGACTTCAGCGATTCAGGATGAGGCTCATGTGTTACTCTTACTACATTGTGCATGTGCCCAGAAAGTCACTTTGGACAGCAGACACATTGTCACGTTTGCCTATGGACTCTCACATGTCCAAAGCAGAACTGGAGCTGATGGAAAGCACTAACATATATGTGGACTGTGTAGTAGACACCTTGCCTGTTAGCCACACATATATGGAAATCATAAAAGAGCAGTTGCAAGCTGATAGTATTTGCTCTCGAGTCATGAAATTGTGTGCAAATGGATGGCCAGTGCATGCAAAACAGGAACCTGCACTGAGAGGATACTAGCCAGAACGAGCTACACTCACTGTACAAGATGGATTACTACTGAAAGACACTAGGCTTGTGATCCCATCCACTCTGAGGAATGAGGTGTTGGAGAGGCTGCATGAAGGACACCAAGGGGGGGTGAAATGCAAAGAACGTGCTCGTCAGTCTGTGTGGTGGCCAGGACTCAGTCAGCAGGTCAGTGAAATGGTGCTCAGATGCAGGACATGTATTCAAGAGCGTCAGGATCCTAAAAAGCCACTCATGACATCTGAGTGCCCTGAAAGACCATGGCAAAAGTTAGGGACTGACATGTTTGTACATGGAAGGAAAACATACTTATTTGTGATAGACTATTTCTCCAGATATGTTGAGATTGCACTGCTATTGAACACTAAGTCAACTGATGTCATTGTCCATCTGAAGTCAACCTTTGCCCAGCATGGGATTCCAGAGGAGTTGATGTCAGACAATGGACCACAGTTTTCTGGCCAAGATTTCTCTCATTTTGCATCCACATATGGGTTCAAACATGTTACCAGCCAAAGTTTCCACAAAGTAAGGGAGAAGCTGAACATGCAGTTCAGACAGTAAAAAGTCTCTTGAAAAAGGTTAGCGACCCTTATCTGGCCCTGCTTGCCTACAGAGCTACCCCTTTCCAGAGTGGGTTCAGTCCGGCTCAGCTGCTTATGGGGCGACGTCTTTGTACCACTATGCCAACTCTTCCCTCTCAGCTAGACCCGGCATTGCCAGACGTTGACCATTTTGCTCGTAAAGAGAGAGAGAAGAGGAAATTGAATATTGAATACTACAACAGGAGACATGGTGCAAAACCTCTTAGTGATTTGGTACCAGGAGAGCAAGTATGGGTCACTGATACAAAAGAATCTGGGACTGTGCTGCAGAATCACATGAGTCCAAGGTCATATCTGGTGGATGTACCTAAAGGTGTGGTGAGACGCAATCATCAGCACTTGATACCCTTACACACACATGCAAGTGAAGGAGGAACGGTGGAGCAGCAGGAGTTACCAGAGACAAACAGTGAACAAGTTTCTACATCACCTGGGAAAATACTTAAAAACTTTCCTAGTGTGATAGCTACCCCAAGGACAAGGTCTGGGAGAGCTATAGTTAAACCAGAGAGACTGAATCTGTGAACTGAGAAAGTGAAAAAGAGTTTGTGTTGATGTGTAGTTCAGTAAGAAATCTGAGGTGCAGAATAGTTTAAACACAGTTAGGTGTATTGGATTAGTAAATAGTTATATGATAACATTTTCTTCCCAACAGGATTTAAATAGGAACAGACCTTCAACAAAAGAGGCAGAATAATCCTCTAAGGTCTGGTGAGACAAAGGTAGTCTACCCTTTGTTCTCTAGAAAAGGGAGATGTGGTGTACGGTAAATGGAACCTGTTGATGTTTAACTATGAAAGGGAACCAATGTTAGACAGAGAGTAATGAAGGACATATTTTGAGGTGACACAGTATGAAGGAACTGGGAGGAGTTAAGAAAAATAAAGCAGTTTGTGTGCAGAGAACTCACGTGTTAGAAGTATTATTACAAAATACGACAGTTACTAAGCGGTTTTCTAATACATAGTTGCCATTTCTCATCAGTAATGTGTCACTTGAACTGCTAGGCCAAGGTAAGTAAAATTGTTTTGGAATATAGTTAGGAGCTGTGACCCCAGCACCTTTGGAACATGTCAGGTTAACAAAATTTAAAATAGTGACAAAAACTTTATTTTATCATTCTGGTAATAATTTAATTTTTATTTATTTATTCAATTGAATTTGGCTAGAAGAGTCTTGGTGGCAATGTGTGTGATCCCTTATAAAATAAATTCATACAAATCAGATGAGGCAAAATTACTGAAAATATTAAAGTACTGATGGATATGATAAATTTTGGTGAAGATATTCTATAATTTGATTATTTATTGTTAAACTTTGCTACTCATCTCACTATGGCTTACTCTGTATGTGTGTGTGTGTGTGTGTGTGTGTGTGTGTTGTGTGTATTTGTGTGTGTGTGTGTGTGTTGTGTGTGTGTGTGTGTGTGTGTGTGTGAGAGAGAGAGAGAGAGAGAGAGAGAGAGAGAGAGAGAGAGAGATTCACAATTAAAGGCAGATACATTGCGTAGGATTTTTTAGCACAATATGGAAATACTTTTTGCGGCTCATTTTCAGCTGTTTCGACTAACAGATGTGGAATGACTTGCCTAATTTTCTTGTGACCATTACTAATAGACCTCAAGCCTCATGAAAAAGGGCAAAATACAAGTAATCAAGAAAATAGCTAACAATGCCAAATGGATTTTATGCTACCAGACTGAAAAATACAATGACTTCTCCTAAGAAACTAACCTTTGTGACTTGACTACTTTCTTCTACTAAAACATGTCAGCACAAAATATTCCATGATATTATATTTGCTACCCTGTTTGTTTAAATCATGATAGGCTAGTAACACAAATTATGAATACATGATTTCTTTCAGTATATTCTGTATATTTTTCCATATACAGCAATGTCAGGAGTACTCAGGTTAGATGTGCAAATTATTAGCTTATTTATAGGAACTTTGCTCCTTTATACTAGGGCAGAGGAGATAAGATACATGCCTAAGACATGAGGGCCTTTGGAAGGCTAAGGCATGGGTCTTCTGACCTTTTGGGTCAGTATGAACACAGCTTCCATTTAGTGGGATACAACGAATTTTATATTCTGATTATCGTTGTTTTATTTAGTAGTATGGCACCATCTGTTTTTCTTCATTTGAAGGTGGTATTTTGCATTTTGTTTACCCATTTTTAAAGCAACCCAGAGTTGATTGATTGATCAGGATCTTCAACCTAGGTTATTTTTCAATATCAATCGAGATCGTACTTGTTTTAGAATTAAAAACTAGTCTTTCACTCTCAGGAGTAGAATTTGATTTCTGATTGTATTTAATTACCAGAAAGCCTTTTTAGCTTGATAGGCTTTTGACTTTACTGTAATTTCTCTCTAATTCCCTCTCATAATGGCTGATGTACTCAATTTATGATTTAAACTATTTTTAGCTTTATTGTTTTTAATTATGTCTGTTTTTGTGTGCATTTAATAAAATGAAACTCTTGATCATCCCTCATCACTACAGGAAATAAATAATGGTTTTGTACTAAAGAAAGTACGCATAGGTAAATTTCCTCTAGCTTTGCTTGCATGACCTGTTTCAAGGAAGGGGTTATTGTTTCATGCAAGAAACTAAACCCAGTCAACACTAATGTTATAGCAAATTCAGTCAAGTGAATTAAGCACAAGACTAAAATAGGCTGTTTTGACTAATATTGCTGTTGCTTCCACCAGACATTATGTAATAAAGATTTTGACCATAATCTTTCCTGTAAGATCTGTAAGATAAATAATAAGATCTCACTTATTAATAAGGCATTATAGGCATTCCTGTGCTTTTTAAAAGAGTGGGGGAGATGTTCTTTAAAATGGAAATGTTCTTCCCACAAATTCATATAAGCCATATGGTTGGATTTTCGGTCACATTGTTGGTCATTCTAACATCTGTACATGAGGAAGAATTTCTTAGAAACAATGAATTGGCCTTGCACTTGCTGGCAATCTATTTCAGTCTGCATCCTTTGTTCTTTGGCTGAGAACAACTAATGTGGCTCTCAAAGTTGCCACTTAATTCCCTTGTGCCCATAATTTTCACAAAATTTATTACAGCTAGTGACAGGTAACTAGAATGTTAGATGGAAATATTTCTATCATCTGGTATTGTTAAGAAAAAAACAAATGTTGGCATTTCAGGTTAATTCTCTACTTCGCCTTAAAATATATATATAAAATATTTGTTTGAGTTTGGGAACTGAAATGTTTGCCACCTGCTGATTTTTTGTCCTGTCAGGTTCGCATGGCAGTCATTTGTTGCCAAGCCAGATTTATTGCAGATCAGGTTGCAAACTGTACCCTGGAAGTTATCAGTTTCAGATTAAAAATATTCTTCTTTTTTCATTTATTTTTTGTAAATCTTTCTATGTAGCTTCTTCTAATATATCTCTTTTCTTCAGATTTCTCTCCTTGTCTTCATTAATGATAGAAAATAAAGAGAAATAGCTGTAACATAACCATTAGATCTGAGTGCATATTTTGTATTTCTGAGTGTGTTTTTATGTGCGTGCATATATACTTCTTACATTACAAAATAAATTATTAGTTTAAATTTATTTATTTTATTTATTATGAATGTTGTTGTGTTGCTTCAGTCATGTGTTTACTTATCTTCAGTTATGAGAAGATAAATTCTGGCTCAGTAATAGGAAAAATGTCCTAATTATTAGAGCAATTTCATAGTACATCAAGTGAAATGATTCTGTTACTTTCCTTCATTGTGTTCTGAATTGATAGTCATCCATCAGAATTTTTTTTTTCATTTTCATTGAATCAAGAATTGAACCTAATGATTTAAATCAGTATTTCTCAATTTCAGCAGTTTTAAGATGTGTGGACTTCAACTCCCAGAATTTCCCAACCATGATGGCTGGGAAATTCTGGGAGTTGAAGTCCATACGTCTTAAAATTACTGAGGTTGATAAACATTAATGACTACCTCTTTTTTATTATTTTATTTTTTACATTATGTGAAGAATTACTTTATATTTTTTTCAGGATGATTTTTCCAAAGCAGCTTATAAGTAATACAACAACTAAAAAAAATAAAAAAATAAAAATTATAGATGGCATTTTCTCCCAGCACAATTAGCAAAGATATTTAAGGATATGTCTGCTAAGTGTTGGAAATGTAACCAGATATCAGGTTCATATTATCACATGTGGCGGACATGCCCAAACCAAAGGCAAAAAAATATTGCACAAAAATACACACAACAATGGAAAAATGAAGAGATTTCTATCGGTAAAGTTGTAATAAAAAATATTAAAATTTGCAGAAATTGATAGATTAACACTTAAAATTAAGAAGAAATTGAATATTTTTTTAACATGGGATTTATTCTATCACTGGCTAAATAGCAAAAACAGAAGTTAGGAACCTAAAAGTATAAGAGGGGGATTAATTACAATGATGATTTAATAAAATGGATAAGTAAATATTATTATGTTATTATTATTGATGTTAAGAATATTATTGTTACTATTACCATTACTATATCTCAAAGTCAATTGTACTCAGATAGCACACTGTTTATATAGTTATTGAATTTTTATATTTTACATTGTTAAAAAATAAAAAATAAGTAATATAAAAACTATAGAAAACAATAATGGAAGGGGGAAGGAGAGGGAGATTTGAAATCCCTAAAAGGTTTAAGTAACTATTTCATTACTTTCATAATTGTTAATCAAATTGCTCTGGGGTTTAGAAAAGGAGGTAAATACCAAATTCTGACAAAGAATATTCTAATTGATTGCCTAGTTTCCTCAATTGTTCATTACATGATTAATCTTTATACTTCCATTTGACTCTCAGTAATCTCTTTGCTCATTTGTTGCTGTGTTCACAATGTGCTTTTTGATTATCTTTTCCAGGATTCTTCCAGGTATTGGTGTAACATTGGTTGGTCTTTAGTTTTCTTGATCCATATTTTTTTCTTTTAGAAAATTGGGAACCACATCAACACTCTTCCAATCTTCGGTAGTTCCCCAGTGCTCCAGGATCTTTAAAATATTATATTCAATGATCCTGAGACCATGTCCACTACTTCCTTCAATTCCCCGGGATGTAATCCATCTGGTCCTGGCAATTTGAACTCAGAGTGGGTAGGTATTTTCTTACCATTGACTTATATTCCCACTCTGTCTTCTATGGTCCTGCTCTTGATAGGTTGGACTTTTTTTCCCTTTTGGGTGAAAACAGATGAACAGAATAAATTAAGTAGTTCTGCTTTCTCCTGCTACCCGTCAACTCCTTACCATTTTTTCCCATTAGTGGATCAATCATTCCCTGGACTTTTTGCATGATTTTTACACATTGAAAATAATGTTTTTTAATTATTATTTTTGACATTTGTTTATAACCATACTTCAGGCTGAGCCTTAGCTTTCCTTACTATTGATTTGGGCTACTTGCTGACATTCTGTGTCTCTTTTTCTGGTTTTTTTATACTTGTCTTTCAGTTTATCAGAGTTTTTTTTTAAAAAAAATAATTATTTTTCAGGGTTTTTTCATGCTGGTTTCAAACAGGGTCTGTTGTTTTTGTTTCTCAATGGTATTGTGTTATATTGGGCTATTTTTATCTCATTTTTCACAGTTTCGCAAGCTGCTTGAGCTGTTTTCCCTTTTTCCCCTTTCATCCATGGAACCCTTCATAAATTTCTTCTTAATTTGTTGAACTCAGCTCTCTTAAAGTCTAAGACACTTTGTCCTGCATTATATTGAATTTCAGTATGTCATGATCACTCTCACCCAAAGCTTCAACTTCAACACCCTATATCATTTCATCTCTATTAGTAAGAATTAAGTCCAGTATATAACTCACCCTCTAGTTCCCTTTTCTACCTTTAGAATGACAAACCTGTCAGCTAGGCTCATCACAACCTGTTTGATCTTTCACTTTTACTGCAGTTTGTCCCTCAGTTGATGTCAGGGTAGATAAAGTTTCCCTTTACTGCTGTAGTATATTTTCTGTGAACCTTAGCTAACTAAATAGAAAATTTTTCATCTATTTCCTCTGCTTGGTCAAGTGATGGTAAGTTGAGGACTACCTGTATAGATATCTGAGTCCTCTTTGACTGACCCTTTTCTGACTGACTGCTCATAGCTTCTTGATATTGCTTTCAGCATTTTGTTGTATCAATTATCTTCATATAAAAGAGGAGAAAGTGTAACATCCCGCCTCGCCTGCCTTTTCAAGAAAGCAGAACTCTCGAAATGAATGGCATTTTAAAAGGATCTTTTATTGGAAGACAGTGATAGCAGAGAATGTAGGCAGAATATGAATTTCGAAGATTAAAGTGTTAGCTTAAACCTCTCCTTTCAAGACCCTTCCTAATGTCCAGTTTGCCTTTGAGCCAATCCCAAGGTGTGAAGATATTGTGAGAACTTTGGGTTGAGAAGGCAGTTCCCAGGTACCACACTCCTCCAGTGTTGAGACAAAACAGATGGCCCCAAGCACATTCTTCCCCCCTCCCAACATCCCAAAGGTAGATCAAAGCAGAGGAAAGGAACAAAGGAAAATCCCATGCAAACATAACATGAATCCTCCCACTAGAATGGCAAGGTCCCGATAGAGATCTATGGGACCTGACCGAAAGGGATAATAAACTTAATGCTTGATTATTTTAGTAAGGCTATCAGTCATATCCTTGATCTTTGCTCCAGAGACACAGCATACTTCCCTTGATACATTGCCCGGTCTATAAATTGCAAATTCAAATTATACCAATTGCAAAAACTATGCAAACTGAAACTATATCAACATTGATATCAATTGTTCCCATATCTTTGCCTACACCAATATTCTGATAGTTGCTAAAATCAGTGAGACACAATATAAGTATATAAGTATTTTGGTCCACATTTCATTTGATAATTTGTTTTAATTCCTCGATGCTTTTCATCTGATTGTCTTTGCCTGTTTTAAGAGATCAAGCCTTCAGTACTCCTTTTGGCATCCTTCAGCATTTTTGGCAACAGATTTATCACTACTGTACATTTTGGCATTGTTATTCAACATGAAACTAGCGGAGTATTTTCCTAAGGCATTGTTATGTTTTGCTGATATTTTTTTAAATTATCAGCCTGAAGAATTGCCTCAAAATTCTCTGTTGGCAGATTCATAAGTTACCAATACATCTTGTTGATGAGCTACTCTCCCATTTATTTGTTGCGACTGCAAGCCACTCACCTAGCCTAGGGGTCCCCAATCCTTGGACCTCAGACCACTACCATAGGAGACCTATTTCTCTCAAGATCTCCTCTACCCACAAGACACCTCATGCTCTACTTCCTCCATTTTGGATCCTGCAATTCTGTGTTGGGTTATAAAGACCCACTGCAGTCATCATAATTTTTAAATGGGGTCTTATTGTTTGTAACATAGCTCATAACCATGGGTCACTTTCACAAAATCTCTGGTTCTTCCAGTCAGAATATTAATTATTTTTTCCACTTTTTAAATGCCCTTGTTCTGGCCTCTTTTTGGCTGTCTTTAAATGAAAAGGCCACTATTACTTGCATGGCAACAAATATGCTGATTACTTTGCTACACAGGCTTCACTTTAGTCATTTTTTAAAATATTTTTATCTTTTCTAATAAAAAAGACATTTCAAATTAATTTTAACTTAAATTGTACTTATTAGTCTCTTACCTAATGGAATGACCTAATGTTGGAGTAAAAAACAAAGCCTTCTTCCTATTCTTGGTGTCGGATCCAGTCTGAGGGTCCAGCATTGTCACACTGGCCCAATGGGTGTGAAGTTCTACTTAGAGAAACCACATCCCTCAACCTTAATGGAAAATACTTTTAACTACTGTCTCAGCAGTAATTGTCACTAGAATGAATTCCTGAATCTATCCAACCTATTACATGTTAACTGACAACCATCAGAAGAATGATCACATACTTTCTGTTGTGGGTGCATCTTGTGACTATACTTCATAGGTTAACTGAAAACAGTAACATCTACTTGTGTGTTTTGCTATCTGACTGGTTGTTATTAAACATTGCTGGAATTCAAGGCAATTCTCGAGAAGACAAGTCTTGATCTTGTTGGCAATGCTGTTATTTTAAATTGTACTTCTATAAAAGTAGAAGTAGTGACAAATAAAGGCCTTTAGTCATTTTTCAAAATGAATAAGACCAACAATCATTATTCAGTAACTTTTCTCTTTACCTATTGGCATTCCATACTAATTTGGCACAAATTTGTTATTCAACAAGATTTTATATGATTATACATATGTTGCAGCAGTTTTTCCTTTATAATTTATCCCTCAAATATTTTCCATGTTGAAGATAGCTAGAGGAAAAACTGTAATTACTTATGTAGACATGGTCCACTCAGACTCAATGAATTAATTAAAGAAACAGCCAGCTGGCTTTTTCTAGTTGGGCCAGTCACTTTTTCTCCGTCCTAGAAAGGAGACAATTGTAAATCACTTCTGAAATCTTACCAATTGTAGGGATTTGTCCAGAGAAGTGCCAAAAGTCAACATTGTCTCCACCACCCCTCCCCAAAAAAAAGAGAGGAGAGGAGAGTTCTATTTTAATTAAATTAGAGGATGTTGTATTTACTTCAAAAGCAACCAAAGCAAAATTCAAAAATTCAACAAAAAATAGATTATTTTACATGATCAAAACTACCACAAAATAGACAGCAATCATACTTTGTATGTGTTTATATTGTTATTCCTTCATAAATTCCATTTGACTAAAACAGGCTGAAATCCATTTAAGCTAACATAAACCCCTATTAGTAATCTTCAACCTGTTACAGTGATTCCATGTAATGCTTTCTTTTGTGATTTCTTTATACATTTGAAATATGTTATACTTTTCTTTTCCCTATTACATTCATATGCTTCTTAGATCTTTTATTTACAACAGGACTGGAAAATATTTTAATAGAAAATATTTCTATTAAAATAATAAGAAACACACTTGGAACAACCAAAATAGTTCTGAGGAAGCCATATGAAAATGGTCATTTTTAAAAAGGAAAAATATTAAAGTAAACTATTAATTAAAGTTGTGAAAGTCAACAATTTTCATTAAATCCATAAATCTTGTACAATATTTAGATAATACTAATCTACCACTGATGACCTCATATATTAGTAGATATTTTTTTGCATTTTGAAATGGAAAAGTTGTTTTCAGTATTGTACCAGATTTTTTAGAATATTGTTAATGCAAAGGAGAAAACTTACTATTTCACTTCCACTTTTACAGATTTTAAATATTCACCTAAAATACTGATGGTCAACAACATTTACTTAAATTAATATGAGCACTATGTTTTGGGGGTTTTTTTGGTCCATGCAAAATTTATCTTGCCAGGCCCTTCTGACACATGCTCTTTAGTTCGAAATTTGTCTGGTAATCTTAGTGCAAGATTAGAATCACATTTTAAAATTATATAAGCCCATCCAGAAATATTTATAAGAGAGTCAAAGAGGCATTTGAAAATAACAATTATGAAGCTTCATTCCAAATGTTACTATATAGAATATTTTTTGAATGAGGATGCCAAAAGCTAAATACCTTAAATTTCCAATCATTAGGGTGGAACTCCTGAACATATGAAAATGTATAACAAGGTCAAGTTCAAAGGAGTTGGGCAAATATTTCTTCTTATTCACAAGGAACTTTTCCATAGTTTATCTTCACCTCTGACTGCATGTTTAAAAAGCTTCAAGATCAGGTATTAGAATTTTTTTTTCTGTTGCACTATCTATGTGTAACAAGACTGTCAATTAATGGCATGAAAATTAATTGTTGCTATTTTTTTTTCAGTGAGGGGTTCTAAAATATGTGTTTTTACACCAAGAATTCAAATCTGCAGTTATTTTTGCAATTGAACAATCCACATCTGACCATATACCCCAGAAAAGCCCCTAATAACCCACATACTGTTAAATTTATTTTGTTCAAAATTACATATTGTACTAAAAAAAAAAGGGTTTTAATCTACAAAACAAAAATGTTTAAGCAAGTTTTCTCAAGTCCTGTTTTGATTCATTTTTTGACATCAGCTGCAGACTTGCATCATGGCCTCTGATATAACCCTCAAGGTTCTCACTCTGTTTGCTGTCTCTGTGACCTGTTTCACACATTGATTGGGCATGACAGGGCCACTTCTTTATTTCCACTGTAGTCAGTTTGCATATCAAAGGTGGCTCATATACACCTTCAGACCAATCAATCAGCTCCAACAGATTGGGTGCCCTGGCATTTATTAAAGACGTTTTTCTTTCACATACATAAAAATATCCCAGCATGTATTTGTCTGCACTTCTCAAGTCAATGATCTTTTGCATACCAGCTCTCCTTTCTTGAATGTCATCTGAACACAAGAGCATCTGGATTATCATTTCACTGAAAGCGTACCATGTTGAGCACTGAATGGTTGACAAAAAAAAGCATCTACTGCAGCCTTCTTTCCAGGAATGTTTTATTTGAAATAGCAAGGGTAGTACAAACCAACAATGTATTCCACTATCATTCTTAAGTATTGGAGAGTTTTGCCTTTAAAGTCATTTTTTGAAACCCATATTTGACAAAGTCAGATTTGTAGGAAGTTTTTCTGTCCTTATTGCCTGTATGATCCTATATCCATATGTTTGATCAGTAGAGACATCCTTTAGAATACTGTTGTTCAGTAAAATGAGAGGCTTACAAATTGAAATTCTGATCAATGTCAAGTTCTGTTTCAGTGTTTAGCCTGTTGCCAATTTTACCTACCCATTTGTTGTTAAACAAGGTCTTCCCATCCAATTTTGCGATTAAGTGTTGTAGGAGTAACTCATTCATGTGGAGTGCACACCAACCAGATCAATTTCCAGTCAAGCTTAACCTCTATCCAGTGCATGGCACCACCATCACAATCAGTTGTAGAATCTCCTCCAGTGACCTTCAAGCTTTTGTCAATGCCTTTCTTCTTCATGAAATACACCAGATTATCTGCAATCACTTGAGCAGATTTTCCTGTTTTTGAGCCTTTCTCTGGAGTAAAATGATAAAAATAACTTTCACCTGGCTCACTGCACAGAAGAATAATGTTCTTCTTTGATGGTAAAACGAGGAATTGCTGGTCTGGTTTTTTTTGTTTTCAGCATAACTTTAGTTGCATCTGTACAACCGTCAAAGAAGATGAATTCTATTTCGCTCTTCTTATAGAGCTCTTCAAATTCTTGATCTAGGCAGTTCATAATTTTTTCCTGGGCTCTATTTATTGTGGTCAACTTCAGAGATCAAGCCAACATTTATGAAGGCAGCTGTGGTAATGGCAGCAGTGGTATGTAGACCAACACCATATCTTATGCTCTGCATAGCAACATTTGTTATTTCTAATCTATTGACTTCTGCCTTTTCTTTTGAAGTAGAGGGCATGTGTGTTTGGGCTAAGGCCTCTTCATAACTTCCATCACATTATTCTTCATCTTTTATCATAATTTCATCTGTCCTTCATTTTTATCATAAGAGATAAGAGATAATTATTTCATAAGAAATAATTATTTCATTTGTCACTATCAAAATGTCTGAAATACTTCCCTGCTTATATTTAATGAGCCTTTGTCTTGCCACTTTTGCCTTTTAACTAGTCATTTCTCTATGTAGATGTAATACCATAAAAAACTATTCATTGAGTATGGTTTGTCAGCCAGATCACAGAAGCCAGGATCACAAGCCAGAATCTGGTTTTGGCTTTTGATCTGCACTTCAACAAATCCAATCTATAACCTAATTTAATCATTTTTAAGGTGTCAATTTTCCCCATCTCAAAATAATAAAGAAGTCCAATGAGAATTTGGATTTATTGCATGTTTAAACCTTTCTTTTCTCTGAGTAGCTAAAACAGGGGAAACAAGTGGAAATGATACACACATATGTAAATTTGTTCAATTGACATAATTTATATTGTCCTTTTTATATTGTCCTGGTCAAGTTAATAAAAGATATTTTTCTCAGCACCTCAGTATTTTTTATATTCCAATTTTTGTTCACTTCCAATTTTATTACGTTATAGGATTGCAAATTTCTCTCCAGGGTATGTTTGTTTTTCCATTTCCTTTGACAATTATTCCACCGCTATTAGTATTATGCATTCCTTTACATCTTTCCTGTAAAACACCAAATCATCAAAGTTTCAATTCTTATTTTCAAGCCACAGGAAATGGTAGAACATTTTTTTCACTCTTATTCATGAACATGACTTGCTTCATGGCATTTGACAAATTTGAGGAAAATTTATTTATAACATTTAAGATCCTTGTTTCTTTAATTAAAGACATCAAATAAACATCTGTTGAATCAAATTTTGTCTTGGCTTGGAGGCAATCCAGTTCACCATGTAACTAGGTCAAGACAAGAGTATGGGGAAATTGCACACATTGCAGAAGAAGAGAGCAAGTTATTCAGCATCTTGCATAAAGCTTTGAGCTCTGTTTGATGCCACTTCTCAATTTATTTGGTTGCTTCCAAGACAAAATTGCCCAGCTTCTTAACTTGGACCTCAAAGTTTTGCTTGGTTCCAGGATAATCTTTCTGTTAGAGAAATCATTTAGTTTAAGAGTTATGTTTCATCCAGATAATAAAATATAGGTCTATCTGTTCCTTTCATATAATGACATGGAGGTGAAGGAAATCTGAATTATTGCTTGAACATACATGAGAATATTAAGCTGGAGAAATAGCTCATATTTTAAAAGATAGGCTCAAGATTCAGAAGAATTTGACAGACTCAAAAATTGGGGCCCTATCCATCAAGCTATAGTTCAGAGGTGAGAAAAGGATGGAAGGCTGAGTCAACCTTGAGCCAGTGAGACCCAAACTGCCAAACTGCTGGCAGCCGGTGATCAGCAGAAGTAGCTTGCAGTACTGCCTTCTAATCACTGCACAACAATGGCTTTTTCTGAAAGTTACAGTCCATGTTAATTAAGATTTGTGTCACATTTCCTTCCCCCCTCCAAAGATGAAATAAATTCCCAAAAGAGAACCACAGAGTTATTTAGGGGTTTCAAATGCTGATCTATGTGAGTAACTCCAAAATTAGAATTAAGAATTAAAATTGATTTATTTAATTAGAAGTACAGTGCATAGGGAAGATTGTGATTGAGACATTGTTAGATGACCAATTTCTGACCCACTATATTTTTCCCCAAAACACTTCCACAGTCATGCTATGTGGAAATAGAATATATTCAATCTTGTATCTTGTTCATGTAAGTTAAATGCTATTATACCTAGTTTTGCTTCCTCCTTATTTCTCTCTCCATCTATTCATCTATGAAATTTATACCAACCATAATCAATCAGAAGGAATTCTAATAGCTTCTTTATATTTTAAATAAAACAAAACAAAAATGCCATAAAACTATAATACAGAATATTAATTAGACATTAATCTTGTCACTTACCAAAAGCTCTCCAGAATACTGTTCTCTTAAATTGCTGTCAGAAAGCTACTAATGTGGTAGCCAATCTGATTTCTAATGAGAAATTATTTTATAATATAAGCATTACCACTGAAAATAATTCTAATTTTGAAATATTTCTATAAGAAATATTTTAAATTACCCCCAAAGGGGTATTTTATATTCTACTGTATATTTCTTCATGACAACCTATTACTAAGAGGAACTGTAACCTTAAAGTTTTGGGTTACTGTTCTGTGAAATGTTATTCCAAAGACCATAACATTGTAGACATTTTGTTCTGACAGTGAAAAAATTAATTGGTGGAACAACTTACCACCAGAAATTATGGATGCTCCATTGATGGAGGCTTTCCAAAGAGATTGCACAGTCATTTTTTCAGAATGATATAGAATCTCCTGCTTGAACAGGAAGACTAGAAGACTTCCAAGGTTCCTTCCAACCCTATGATTCATTCATTCATTCGTTTATTAAAATTTGTCCAAAAAAAAAAAGAGAACAAGAATAAGAGAATAAAAATACAATGACAGGGACGATGGGCACATTAGTGCATTTATGCATGCCCCCTCAATTGACCACTTAAAAATATGAAGTAAGGTGCACGGAAGTCCATTTGTGACTGAAACAGTGAAAATTTATATTTAATTTAAATTTAAATTCAAGTAGAGCATTCCAGACTTTGACAACTCTATTACAGAAATCATATTTTACAGTCAAGTTTAGAACGATTTACATTGAGTTTAAAGCAATTGTTAGTGAACATATTATTGCGATTAAAACAAAAAAAGTCATTTACAGATAAAACATTACTTTGTATAATTTTGTATGCAATACCTAGGTCTGACCACCAGTGACGCAATTCTAAGTTATCCAAACCAAGAATTTCGAGTTTAGTAGCATAAAGAAATCTACTGTGTACAGAAAAGCGTGAGACTTTTCTTGTGAAATACTTCTGAACCCGCTCAATTGTACTGATATCAGATATATGGTGGAGATTCCAAACAGTTGAACAATACACTAAAATTGGTCTAGCATAAGTTTTATAAGCTCTAATTAGTAATAATGTTTCCAGAAAAACTTTGCAAAATTAAATTTACAACTTTTAATGCTTTGTTAGCAATGCTGTTACAGTGAACTTTGGAGCTTAGATCATCAGAGATAAATACACCTAGGTCCTTGACAAAGTGAGCATCATCATCTAGTACGGTGATGGTGAACCTTTTTGTTGTGGTGTGCTAAAAGCACATGGATGCCGGCACCCACAATGCAATATGCCCTGCACATGCGTGCACAACACCCCCGCCCCACCCCCTTAACTGCACTGTGTACGAGCATGTCTCCCAGCTGATTTTTGGCCCATTTGAGGCCATTTTAGCCCTCCTGGAGGCTCAAGGCAAGCCTCTGCAGCTCAGGAGGCCGAAAAACAGGCCTTCCAGAAATACCAGAAGTGCCTGTTTTCAGCCTCTGGAGGGCCTCTGAAGCCTGGGGGACATTCACCCTCCCGGAGGCTTGAGGGAAGCCTCTGGAGCCTTGAGAGGCTAAAAACAGGCCCATTTTGGCACTTCTGGTATTTCCGGAAGTCCCATTTTTCGGCCTCCCAAGGCTGCAGAGGCTTCCTTCAGGCCTCTGGGCGTGCAAAAATGGCCTCCCCCAAGCTCCAGAGGCCTCCTGGAGGCTGAAAACAGGCACTTCTGGTATTTCCAGAAGGCCCATTTTTCAGCCTCCCAAGGCTGCAAAGGCTTCCCTTGAGCTTCCAGGAGGGCAAAAATGGCCTCAAATGGGCCAAAAATCAGCTGGGAGGCACACGCATGCGCAGTGCAGGTAAGATTGGCTGGGGCTTGCGTGCCTGCACAAATGGCCATAGCTATTCACCATCATGGATCTAGTTCAATGCTACATAGCTTATACTTGACATTCTGATTACGTTTACCAATATGTAAGACGGAGCATTTATTGATCGAAATTTGAAGTTGCCAAATAGATGACCATTCAGACACTTAATTGAGATCACTTTGCAAAACAACAGAATTATCTGTAACATTGAATAATTTTACGTCACTGTCAAAAAGGACACAATTGCTTTTAAGCTGATCACATAAATCATTGATATAGAGCAAGAAAAACATGGGACCTAAGATGCTGCCTTGTGGAACACCACTGTTAACTGATGCAGAATTAGACAGTGAGTTCCCTATTTTGACTTTCTGCAGTCTATTAGACAGGAAAGCAGCAATCCACTTGTGCAAAGGATCAGAAATGCCATAAGAGTTTAATTTAAACAGTAGTTTATCATACACTCCTGAATCAAAAGCCTTACAAAAATGAATGTAAATTGCATCTACAGCTTTGCCTTGATGAAGACATGTAATCCGGATATTTTTACAGTGCAAAAGTTGTAGATTACAGGATGAGTTTTTCCTAAAGCCAAACTGTTTGTCGGATAGCAAGTTGTTTGTCTCTAAGTAGTGAACGATGGATTGGTTTATAATTGATTCCATAACTTTGCATGTAGCACAACACAGAGAAATTGGTCTGTAATTTTCAACTGAACTATAGTCAACCTTTTTAAAAATTGGTATAACTATAGCTGATGACTATAGATCAACCAGAGAACTAGTTCGAAATGATACTTCGAAAATTGTACACAAAAGTTCAGCTAGAATGGTAGCAAACTTTTTCAAGAAAAAAAACACATAAACCATCTGGTCCTGTGGAAAGCAATGGTTTTAGATTACATAATGCTAAATCAACATTATCTACTGTAAATTTAATATTCAGCAATTTGCTACAACTATTTGTGGTTCAACTTGCTAATCAGGGACTGCAACCATTGCTCTCCACAAAAACTGAACTAAAAAATGAATTGAAGAAATTGGCCTGACCCACATTGTCATTACAATCAACTCCATTTTGCCCTTTTAAGGGTGGAATCATGTGTGAGTCTTTAAGTTTCAAGTTAACAATGTTGTAAAAGGCATAGAGTTTGAGTTTAACAGCTTTTCCTCCTGTTTGCAGAAATAATTGGTGCATTCATCTTTAATTTGATGACATAAGGCTTTTTAGTGGCTTTTGAAGTTGGCAACCTGTCTTGTTATTCTGCTAAAGAATTTTTTTTAGATTGTAATATTCTTATTGCCTAATTCATTCTTTATAAAAAATTGTTTTCTTGGTACATATACATTTATAGCTTGATTAATTTCAAGCAAAAATGTTATAAAAATCTTCTACATTTTTACAACTTGAAAAGAGATGTTGCCTATTTAAGGATTCAAAATCAGCAGCTATTAAATCATAGTTTGTCATTTTAAAATTATAATTCAAAGAACAGTCATTAAGACCCAATTCAGGAGGATGCAGATTAATGCAAAAATCAATCATATTATGATTGCTGTTAGAAAAAAAAATCTTTAACATGTAAGCCATAAATTAAATTTAAGCTATTACAGATAATTAGATCTAGACAATTATTGAGCCTAGTGTTATCAACAACTAATTGCTCCAGCCCCAAGGTTGTAACAGCATTATAAAAAGTTACATGTATTGGTTCATTTGTTGATTCGTTCAAGGCCCAATTAATTAATGGCATATTAAAATCACCAAGAAGAACAAAGGCATGTGGGCAAGGACTTGCCTAGGTTAATAGTTCAATTAACTTATCATATGGCCAAGATCATAATTGGGGGCTCTGTAACATAACAAGAAGTGAACTGTAGTAATTTACAGTTAGATCATAGACTTCTGGTTTGACATCACTGCATGATCGGCACAAGGGAGTGGGTCTCCGCATTCCCACACTGAATCCTCTTCATCGGAGGGCCCCCCAAGGGGCTAAAGTCATCCTGTAGGGATGACATATAAGGAGGGGCACCCTGCAGTCACAGAGAGTGGCAGCTCTCCTACTGGACGCAGGGCTTTTCCCTCTTTGCTGAGGACAAAAGCCCAAATGGCCTCTGTGAAGCTGGGACAGCTGAAGAAACCAAAACTGTGCTAAAAGCAGTGTGAGTGGACAGTGGTTGAAGCTGGGTGAGGTTACTGCACCCTAACAGGAAATAACTAAAAGCTTAAAATTTAGAAAGACTGGATATATACATCTTTCTGGCAAGACCTAGGATAAGCATTTTAAAATGCTGGGCATTTGACTGGCTATTGGATATTTTGTTTGAAACAATTTGAAATAAATAACTGGTAGAATAGTTTTAAAGTGGATTTTTAATGTTGATTTTTAAGCTAAAGGCGCCATCTACTGGTGAATGGATATATACTAAATCACACTCATGATGATAAAGCAACCTTGAAAAATTCTGATAAGAGAAGAATAACACCTGAAGGTCTGCTATATTATTCTTTTCTTATCTACTTTATGGTGATTAGAGGATCAACCTCATAAACCTGGAGGATATCTAATGGAATGACTTTTGAATATTGGGACCAATTTGCAAATTAAAAAGTAGATTTAAAGAATCATTCGGAAAATCCCCTGGATTGTATAAATGAAATTTATTGATTAATTGTGGGACATAAAGAACTATAACTATTGTATCTCCTGATGAATAATATGAAGATTAAGTAATCTGCTGGCTTTGGGAAGTCAAAAAGAATAGACTCTGGAGTGGTGACAGATTACTGATAGAACACTGAATACTACTTGGACTTTTTAAAATAAGGCAAGATGCCCTATCAGGAAGAACTGGAGACACAAAAATAAATTATGATGCTACTACAAAGCTTTCATGATACGATGATGGGGAATTTCAGAGAGATAAAGGACTTATTACATGATACAACTGGAAAGATTGAAAATGTGCAACAAAGAACAATGAAACAAGATAATAAAACCCAGGAAACAAGGCAGATAACTGTAAGCCTAGAGGATGAGATAGAACAGAGACACAACAAATAGAACAAGGAGAAAAGAAGAAAGAGATTACAAAGTTGGGTGAAATAAAATTGGGAGAATATATATTAGGAGATAGAAAAATGGCAATGAACAAATTGAAAGATATTTTTGGAAAAAAGAGGATTTGGCAGACTTATGGGTGGACTGGCAGCAAAAAATAGTGGGGATGGAAATGATGGTTGGGTTGAATATGAAAGGAACCAAAGGAGGAGTATGGGAGGCAAGTCAAAAAGAGAAGAAGTGGGATTTCCAAGAGAGTGAGAGATGATGGATAGGAAGGATTCTTTTAAAAAAAAGATTGGCTGTACTAAAAATTAGTATAGATTGAAAAATGAGAAATAGGGGGAATATTGTTATACATATTTTTATATAATACATTTAAAGTGAATGTTAGAGGTTAAGATTAGATTTTGAAAAAGGATGTTATCAGGTATGCTCAAAAATAATGCTATTACTATTAGAACAATGTAGCAAATATTGAATAATTGAATAATTGAAAAATGAAAGATTATGTGCTGATACAGATATGTATAATAACATTAGATTAATGTAGTAATTTTCATGTGTATCAACATTACTTTTGTAACAAAATGAGCCACGCTGTCCATGAAATGATATTGATGTATGTTTCAAAATAAAAACTTTACCCCCCCAAAATAGAGTCAGGTCGCAGACAATGGCCTTTGGGAAAGCCAGCTCAGGAATAGCATTAATCTTTTTCAATCCTAGGGACTTTTTGTAAAAAAAATTGCAACAACACCACCTCTACTATTTTCACAGTCAGACCTAAAAACATGATAATCACTTGCGATAAAAAAACGTCTAGAAAAAACACATTCGACCAAGTCTTACAAACAAAAATGAGGTCAAAAAGAGACATGCTGAGGAGCAAAAGGACTTCTGACATTTTGTTTGTGAGGCTTCTTGCATTAGTTTACACATTAGACCAACAGGAGTGGAACTTAAGGACATGGAAGGCATGCATACCTAACATTGGTGAACAGGCACATGAATGTAAGGTGTGGGGCCACTGTTCTTATATTTAATTCAGTCAGCACAGTAGTTGACATATATGTTCTTTACAAATTGAGAAAAAGTTTTACCTTAGACCTATAGTGGAAAGATCTGTGATGGTTAGTTATGTTTAGATAATACTTTGAAAAAAAAATGGCGAATCTATGGAAATTTTAGAAGAGGAACAGCAGAAGATTTTGACTGATTTCTCTTCAGTCAAGGAGATCTGTTTTTCCTCTAACTACAAAAGCCTCTCTTCCTAAATATCCGCTCACATTTAAATTTGCTAAAACAGCAACAAAGCTTGACAGCACACTCTATATATGTCAATTCAGAAGTTACCCCAATTGAATAAAGTAAGATCACTACTCAGATATAAAATCTAATCCTATCTTTTCCTTCATGACTTTATAAGGATTTAAAAGAAAGAAAAAAACAAAACAGAATTCAACAAAGGGGAAAGGATTTTATTAAGTTCCAGTTTAAGAAATTCCTCAAAGCACAGGTGTCAATTTACTTAAGGTATAAATAAAAGTATTTGTTTTAGTACTGCTACAACTTCAGAGTTGCCTTTAATATAATTCATCAAGTTCTGTTGAAGTGAATTAACTTCCTGAATTCATTGACAAATATGTGCTAATGCTCTATAATTTGTGAATTATAGAGCATTTGTCTAACACAGAATCAGAAACCAAGCCAGAGAGAAATTTCCAGGACAATAAAAAAGGTTATCAGCAATAAAGCCTGACAATCTTTAAAAACAAATTTCCACTGTTAGGCTTAAAGTATACTACTAAAGATATAGAACAAACTGGACTTCTGGTGGTAAGGCAAGGGTGAACAGAGGTGCAGAAGCTCGTCCGTGGTTTCAGTTAATCTCTTTTTGCAATTGGTACAATCCTTTGAGGGTGCACAAATGCTGGAGAGATTCGTGCTGGCATAGGGGAGACTCATTATTAGGCAGGATCGCTGCTATTAAAATGAATATTCTTCCAAAATTCCTCTATATATTTCAGATGATCTCAATCAAAGTACACGATTTTTTTTTTGAAGAACTTAATAAAATAACTGTAAAGGGAAAAAACCTAGAATAAACTTAAAGGCAATGCAGGATATGAAGAGCAGGGGAGGGCTGGCACTTCCAAATTGGGAGTTGTATTATAGTGCAGCCTCTTTAGTATGGTTGAAGGAATGGGTGAATTTAACCAATAAGAGAATATTATTCTTAGAAGGCCATGACTTGAGGGGGTGGCATGCTTTTTTATGGGATGTAGGGAAAACTAGCCAAAAATATTTTCACAGACACCTAATCAGAGATTCATTATTGACTAATTGGAAGAAAATACGGAAAAATACTATTTAAAAATATCAATTTGGATCTCAACAATGGAGGCAATGATTCACCCAAATAATCTGGATATTACTAAAATACACCCAGCAAAACAAATTACAACAAAAAATTAAGGAATTAGAAACTCAATTATAGAGTACCCCAAAGGATTCAAAATTGCAAAATCAGATAACAATAACTAAACATAAATTGAACAAGAGAGAATGATTATAAATTTGAATACAACTAGACAAACTTATTTTGAGCATGCCAATAAACCAGGGAGATGGCTATCATACAGACTTTAACAAAGGAAAGAAAAGAGATTGATATACCAGCTAATAGATGAAAAGGGGGATATACAACAGGAGATAGAACAGAAAAAAGAAATTGCCCATAAGTATTTTGAAGAGTTATATAAAAAGGAAGAAGTTAATGAAGATAGGATAAGAAACTATTTAAATGAAATGAAGGATAAAGCAATTGGGGAAGAAATTGAAGAATTATTAAACAAAGACATCACTTGGTTCGAATTGAAATCAGCAATAGAGAAACAGAAAAAATACAAATCCCCGGGACCAGATGGGATCCCAGAGGAGCTGTACAAGGCAAAAGCAGAACAAATAGGACCTCTTATGGTGGAAGTTTTTAATGAAGTCTTATTGGCAGCCAGGATGCCGGACTCATGGAGGGGGCATTGTTTTTGCTGATCCTGAAGGAGGATTCGGATCCCCGATATATACAAAATTATAGGCTGATTTCATTGTTAAATACTGATTACAAAACATTTACTTCTATTATAGCAAGTAGACTAAAAAGAATGTTAAATGAGCATATACATGAAGACCAAAATGGATTTCTCCTGACCAGACAAATCAGGAATAACTTAAGTATAGTATTAGATGTTTTAGAATTTTACGAAGCCCACCCCGAAAAACAAATTGCACCTATGTTTTTAGACGCAGAGAAGGCCTTCGATAATTTAAATCCGCAATTTTTAATCCAAAAAATTTATAATATGAATTTAGGCACCAAATTTGAAAATATTATAACAACCATTAATGATACACAACAGGCTAATATTATAATAAACGGGGCATATACCCGCCTAATAAAAATAGAAAAAGGAGTCAGACAGGGCTGCCCACTCTCACCCCTGCTCTTCATATTATCACTAGAAGCATTATTAACGTGAATTAGACAGAAACCAGACATTAAAGGTTAAGAAAGAATATAAATTGCAAGCATTTGTGGATGATATGATTTTTTTCATTGAAGAACCAATAGAAAGAGGACAAAAATTGATGAATGAATTAGAACAATTTGGAGCAGTAGCAGGACTAAAAATTAATAGGAAGAAAACAAAATTAATGACCAAAAATTTAACAGAAAAACAGAAATTAGAACTAGAAGAAGTTATGGGAATACAAGTGATAAAGAAAGTTAAATACTTAGGAATATGGTTGACAGCACATTGTAAGACACTTAAGGAAAATAATTATGATAAATTGATGCAACAGGTAAAGAAGGATTTAGAAACATGGGGCAAGCTGCAACTTTCATTATTAGGCAGGATCGCTGCTATTAAAATGAATATTCTTCCAAAATTCCTCTATATATTTCAGATGATCTCAATCAAAGTACACGATTTTTTTTTGAAGAACTTAATAAAATAACTGTAAAGGGAAAAAACCTAGAATAAACTTAAAGGCAATGCAGGATATGAAGAGCAGGGGAGGGCTGGCACTTCCAAATTGGGAGTTGTATTATAGTGCAGCCTCTTTAGTATGGTTGAAGGAATGGGTGAATTTAACCAATAAGAGAATATTATTCTTAGAAGGCCATGACTTGAAGGGGTGGCATGCTTTTTTATGGGATGTAGGGAAAACTAGCCAAAAATATTTTCACAGACACCTAATCAGAGATTCATTATTGACTAATTGGAAGAAAATACGGAAAAATACTATTTAAAAATATCAATTTGGATCTCAACAATGGAGGCAATGATTCACCCAAATAATCTGGATATTACTAAAATGATTAGATATAAGGACCTATTGGATATGCAAGGAAATCTGAAATCGTGGCAAGAACTTCAAGATCAGGGATTAAAAATTGATCAGTGGGCCTATCTTCAATTCAAAGTAGATATAAACAGGACAAGAAAGAATTTGGAATTAACAATAAACTCCAGCAATTAGATAAAATTTTATTAGTTTCAGGCAAAAAAAATATAACAAAATTTTATAATTATTTATTAGAAGTAGAATTAGAAGAAGAAATTGTAAAAGGGAACATGATAGCCTGGAGTAGGAATATAGGACGTAGTATCACCATAACAGAATGGGAAAAAGTCTGTGGTAGAAATAATAAAATTACAAAATCGGTAGCATACAAAGAAAATGCCTATAAAATGTTTTATAGATGGCATCTTCTTCCTTTGAGATTAGCGAAGATGCACTCCAATATGAGTCTGAATTGCTGGAAATGCAAAAAAAAGAGGGAACTTTCTTCCATATATGGTGGTCTTGTACAGAAGCTCAAAAATATTGGCAGAAAATTAGCAAATGGCTGGAGAAAATGACAAGAGAACAGATCAAATTCAAACCAGAGTCCTTTCTATTAGGGATCTTTGATAAACAAATACCAAAAAAGTGAAATATATAATAATACATATTTTGACAGCGGCCAGATTGGCTTTTGCACAATGTTGGAAACAGCCTCATGTTCCATCAGAGGAGATGATTATTCAAAAAATTTCAAGTTGTGCAGAAATGGACAAATTAACCTTGGCATTAAAAAATAAAGATCCTTCAATATACTACAACAGTTGGAACTGCTGGTACAAATGGATAAACCAAAGATAGATTTCACACTAAAAGGCAAAAGAGGATAGGATTAGAACCGTAGTAGTCATATACAGATATATGTAAGGATTAAGTGTGGCATAAAATAAGGATAAAAAGGAGGTCTCATAAACTGTTGAAGATGAAAATGTTTTTAATTGTTTTCTATCTTTTTCTTTCTATTTTCTTCTTCCTTTCTTCTTTTCTTTTTCTCTCTTACATTTATGTATGTATTGTTGGTCTGTTTTAATTGTAAAATCAATAAAATTTAATTTTAAGAAAAAGATATAGAATAAACTAATATAACTATACCAAGGCAAGAATTAAATAAATTCCAATTTTAAATCTGATCAGCCATACACCACCTGTACACATATATAGACTTCCATAAAGCACAACACATTAGGAAATGGCAAAGATGAATCTTGCTCTGTTCTCAAAAAGCTATTTTTTTTAAAGCACCATGGCTTAGGAAGGTATTTATTATTAGCAAGGGGCAAGAGATCCTCCAATTGAGGATCATCTACAGTAGTTTTTAGATACTAATGAAATCAAACTAATAATGACTGGGCTTTTACATCACTTTATTCAGACCAAAATGTTTCACCTACAGTGAAGGCTAGAATGAAATTTATTTCTTAATTGATTCAATTTATAGATGTCCATCTCATATATATGACTGTTGTTTTGCCTGATATCATTTTACTTATGTGAATGATAAGAGTTTTCCAGGGAGCTAAGTCTTTGCAAAATGATCCCACAAGTGTGAATCTAGTCATTTATATATCAGGTGAGAAATCTGGGTTAACTTATTTGATGATCCAGTGGTATGCTTACTTGTGAAGAATAGACTGATATAATTATTTAAGAGTTAAGAATTATTCTGAATATTATTATATGCTGTACTGTATTATTTACAAATATTTTAGGATTGTATTGTAACATTTGCAAACTATGCTAGTATGATTCTGCCATCTACTGGATAAAAATTGTATTTATTTTATTTGTGTTCTATAATTAATGTCAGGATACTGCAATTGTCATGCTTGGTGGATATGTATAAACACTAGAACATTTTGGGCTAGCACAACAATCATGGGTTAATAGGGTGAATAACAGCAGACTTAGAACAAAGCCCTGAGGAGAACCTGTGCTCAAGAAAATTGTTTTAGAAACATTAGTCCCAGCTTGCACATATTGGGGCCTATCATTAAGAAAATCAAGAATGTAGATGCCTGAAGGAGGATTACAGCCTAAAAGGCCCTGTTTGTCTACTAGATGCTGAGGGATGATTGTATTAAATGTTGAACTGAAGTTGACAAACAGTATTTGCAGATGAGTGTTTCATTCCTCAGGGGTGTCATCCGGCCCACAGGGTGTTTAAATCTGGCCCATGGGGCCAGCCTGCAAATAGCAAAGGACTGGCCTATGATGCCTCTGGCAACCAAAATGGGGTGTGGGGGGCAGTGTATGCCTCCCTGCACCCCATTTTCAACCTGGACAGCACCGTGCTGGCCATAATGGGGCCTGGTGGACCTCCCCTGTGGCCCATTTTGGCCAGCAGGGTGTTGCAGGAGACCATCTAGGTTGAAAACTGGCTGCAGGGGGCCTCACATGCCTCCCATGCCCCATTTTGCCTGGCAGGGTACTGCAGGAGGAGTTCGTCCCACATCCTCCCCCTGGCCACCCTGCGGAGAACTACTATGATAATCCGGCCCTCAAAGAAATCCAGTTTGACCCCTCCCCCTGCTCTAAGTGTTCCAAGCTTAGATGGAGAACAGAAGAAATAGCATCCTCTGTAGAGCGATTTGGATAGTAGGATAATTACATCAATATTATTGTATGAATTAGGATGCCAATACCTACAATGGAGGAGTGGTTGATGAAAATGATAGAATTGGTTGAAATAACTAAATTGACATGTTTGATTGGAAAAAAGACAATACCTGCATTTATAAATGACTGAAAACCTTTTATAGACTTTCTGCGTAAAAAAGAAAAAATAATGACATGATTTTGATTATTAAACAGGGTAGATTATAGAAAAAAGAAAGTTATGATGTAACTTTAGAAAGACAGGTTAAAATATAATTATATTTATAATTGCTTTGGAGATAATTGAAAACCATTTATACCTTTTTATACCTTTTTCTTCTATTTTTCTTATACTTTCTTTTTGCACTTCCAGCTTTTTCCCCCTTCCCTTTCTTTTTCTTTTTCATTCTGTTTTAGTTTCTATTAGTTGTTCTTCTTGTGAAAAAAATTCAATATGATTCATGTGTATCAAACCATACATGAACAAGACAAGCTCTGTAAAGGACCTTGGAATACTCACCTCTAATGATCTAAGTGCTAGTGCCCACTGCAACTACATAGCCAAAAAGGCATTAAGAGTTGTTAACCTAATCTTAGGTAGCTTTTTCTCTGGTAATATCACACTACTAACTAGAGCATACAAAACATTTGCTAGACCAATACTTGAATACAGCTCATCAGTCTGGAACCCACATTACGTATCTGATATTAGCACAATTGAGAAAGTCCAGAAATATTTCACAAGAAGAGTTCTCCACTCCTCTACTCGTTGTAGAATACCTTATGCCACCAGACTTGAAATTCTAGAACTAGAAAACCTTGAATTACGCCGTCTTCGGTCTGATTTAAGCATGGTATATAAAATCATACATTGCAATGTCCTACCTGTCAATGAATACTTCAGCTTCAACCATAACAACACAAGAGCACACAACAGATACAAACTCAAGGTTAACCGCACCAAGCTTGATTGCAGGAAATACGACTTCAGCAACAGAGTGGTCAATGTCTGGAATACTCTACCCGACTCTGTAGTTTCTTCCCCAAACCCCAAAAACTTTAACCTTAGACTGTCTACTATTGACCTCACCCCTTTCCTAAGAGGTCTGTAGGGGGCGTGCATAAGCGCACCAACATGCCTACCGTCCCTGTCCTATTGTTTCTTTTATTTTTCTTTTATTTTTCTTATATGTACTCATTTCATGTATTCATAATTATGTATACACTTTTACTTATTATCTCGTAAACAATTGACAAATAAATAAAATAAAATAAAGAAAGAAAGAAAGAAAGATAATCTGGAATTATTGGAATGCTACAGCATCATATGTGAAAGGTATGAGGGAACAGAAGACGTTCATCTACACTAACGAAAAACAACTCATCCAACATAATAAAGAGGAAGCTGTTCTCACACATTGAGATAGACCAACTACACTTTACATTCCAGTCCCTGTTTATGTTGCCTTGGTAAGCTCACACTTGGAATACCAAATCCTGTTTTGGTCACCACAATTAAAAAAAAAAGATGTTGAGACTCTGGAAGAATGGAGAGAAGAGCAACAAAGATGATTAGGGAACTGAAGCTAAAACATATAAAGAACAGTTGCTGGAATTGGGATGTCTTGTTTAATGAAAAGGAGTGACATGACAGCAGTGTCCCAATATCTCAGGGGCTGCCACAAAGAAGAGGGAATGAAGCTATTCTCCAAAGTACCTGAGGGCAGGACAAGAAGAAATGGATGGAACTAATCAAAGAAAGAAGCAACCTAGAGCTAAGGAGAAATTTCCATATAGTTAGAAAAATTAATTAGTGGAACAACTTGCCTCCAGAAGTTGTGAGTGCTCACAGGAAGTTTTTAAGAAGAGATTGGATAACCATTTGTCTGAAATGGTACAGGGTTTCCTGCCAAAGCAGGGGGTTGAACTAGAAGACCTCCAAGGTCCTTTCCAATTCTATTATTCTACAACTATAGAACTCGCACACAATTTATACACTACTAAAAGTCTGATTCTTGTCACCTTCAACTGGATGAAATAATGCATTGTGAGACAAAACTTTTTCAACCAAATATCCTCTGATGAGTTGTTAAGTTATTAAGTTAAATGGGTTGTACAGTTATCAAGTTAATAACACAGTTGTTAAGTGAAATTGGCTTCCCCATTGATTTTGCTTGTCAGAAGGTTGCAAAAGGGAATCACATGACTCTGAGACTCTGCAAATTGTCATAAATATGAGCCAGTTGCCAAGCATCTGGATTTTTATCACATGACCCTAGAAATGTCCATGCAGATTCTCAGTTATCCAGATGATGCTGAGGACACAGATAAACCTCCAAGGGGCCTTAACGACTTTTTTTAAAGAATCCAAATGACCAGCTGTCTGCAAGAAATACAAATCCTTCAATTCCCTATCATCCAATCAGAGCTGAAGATGAGAAATGAAACATTTTCAAAGAAAAACAAGGAAGCCTCTAAGTCACTTTTTTCAGTGCCATTGTAACTTTGAACAGTCCATAAATGGATTCTTGTAAGTCAAGGACTACCTGTATCATCCAATACTGAAGAGCCACTTCAATAAGAACAAGAAGTTCCATGTCATCAATTTGTGCCCTGCAGTCATCAAATAACCTGCCAATATAGTGAGCTGTGTTGCATATTTTATGTTAAATGTTATGAATATATCACAAATATAAGTTATGAATATAGAGGGCCTGTAATACAACCAGTCAGCCTTTTCATGAAATCATTGGGAAACTCATGTTGCCAGAATGTGTGTATCAACAATAAGGAAAGATTCTGAGTGCACTATAAATGATTTATTGTTGGTGATACCAAGTAGAACATTAGTGGGTGTAAGGAATGTAGTGGATTGCACTTTTCATGGATCAGGGAATAAGAATGTGAAGTTCCTAACAAGACCAGAGCAATATGTACCATTCACATGGATTCAGAGTAAACAAGCTGGGTATAAAATGAACCCAGACCCCTGAAGTTCGAGATAACTCTTGTTGGAGCAGGGAATGCCCTGAGTCTGCTTCTCAGCCCACTGTAAGGCAGCCTCATCATCTGTGATGAGAGCATATGTGAGTATAGTGTGAATGTGTAGCCTTGTTGGGCAACAATGCTTACAGCTTGAGGAGCATATTAATCTGAATAGCCTTGTTGCGCATAGCTTATTGTAGTAAGATAACTTTGAAATTAGACATGTACAAATATAAAGGAACTAATTAAGCTTGTCCAAATAACACAAAAATAAAAGATTGGAAAACTCTATTTTGAGTAGCTTGAACTCTATTTTATGGTAGCTGACCAAAGGACATGGAAGTTGCCAATATGAAGATCTGGAAGCTTCTCACAATGTATCCATTCCAGCACCTAAAGACACTATTGAAAACAGGGCAAGCAGAATCTGGAGTGTCATGGCCACTGACCTGGAGAAAACCAAAGCCTCCAGGAGTATCTCAGTAAGGTGGCACCCAAGATGAAATGCAGAAAGCAGTAGCAGAAATAGGAGAGAGATAAAGTAGAAGAGGTGCAACGGCAAGACAGGATCCTGCATGGGATGTTCCTGATGGAGGAACTGGAGATGATGTAGAAAGTAATGTCTGAAGTGGCCCAGTGGTCACCACAGCATTTGGAGATGTGACTCCTAAGTGGCCCCAACATATGTCAGGAATCAGGGGTGGGATTCAAATTTCTTAACAACTGGTTCTGTGGGTGTGGCCTAATTTGTGGGTGTGGCTTGGTGGTCATGTGACTGGGTGGGCATGGCTTGTATATAAATATACATATTTATGTAAATATTGGTTTTTTTTAATAAAAAAGAGCAACTTTTACCCAAAATCAGGCAAAGCAGAGGTTGAATTGCTCACAGAATCACATATTTACTTAGGTCTATGATGCTGCAATCTGCTACCTGAGTCTATCACATAAAATTTGCTTGCAAATTAAAAAATGGCCATTATCCCTGCTGCCATTTGGGACAGCTTTCTTCAGATCAACAAGGGAATTGCGGTTTCCTCATGACAGACAAAATACCTCTCCTTTCTTCACCATCCCTCCAGGGTGGCTTAACCCCATAGGGTCTCCCAGCAAACAGTTGCTGGCTGCATTTCACGGAGCCTGGCAAAGCTCTGTTATTTTCCAGCAGTTCTCACCATGATATCAACCAAAAGTCTCATGAGATTCTTGAAGGCTTTCTAGTTTCTTATAATACCCCAAAAATTCAGGGTGTTCTAACAGTGATGGAAGGTAGCCTATCTTCATCCTAAAATAGGTAGCAGAGGGTACCCTGCGGAGTCTCCTAAAAAAGTTGTTTTGGGCTACCTTGAATTTAGTAATAATCTTTTCATCTTAGCCCTATGAAACATCTATCACCATGCTTTAAAATAGTTTAACTGGAGGGATTCCCAGTTGCCATTCCTTAGAATAGAAAAAATTCAGATTAATACCCACTCTGTGGTGAGTAGTTACTAAAAGAATAGTTAAATGAAGGATCTTATGAAATGTGAACACTAGATATTGAAAAGAGGGACATTGCTTTCTTTATTGGGCATTAATCATCCTTTTTGCCTATCTTTCTTTGATTATAATTTATCTTCAGTTTTATTCTACTCATAGTAAGCAGCTAATGTGGTCAATAATCTTCTAAAGCCAATCTTTCCAGAGAATATAAAATAATATTATCAAGAGTACTCCACTCCTCTACTCACAATAGTATTCCCTATGCCTCCAGGCTTGAAATTTGCAAACAACCAATTCAAACTCAAGGTAAACCGCTCCAAACTTGATTGCAGAAAACACGTCTTCAGCAATAGATTGGCTCGGAACACCCTACCCGATTCCGTTGTTACAGCCTCAACCTCACAGTTTCAATCTCAAACTGTCTACCGTGGACCTCACTGCATTCTTAAGAGGTCCTTAAAGGGGGGCTGCATAAGCACACCAGCGTGCCTACCGTCCCTATTTTACTGTCCCCATTTATCTGTATTTATTCCTTTGTTCATGTTTATGTTCATACCTTTACTTGTTATCTTGTACATGTTTGACAAAAAATAGTAATAATAATAAACGATACAAGAACATTGCAATTTTCAGGCATGATATTCCCCTCTGAAAAAAAAAAATCGGGGCCGGCCAAAAGAGACCCTGTGCCGCACGCCAAGAAATCACAACACCAACGCTACACACCTTTCTTTCCAGCCAGTTAGGTGTGGATCAGCTCCAGAGCTGGGCAGCCGCTTCCCTGGTGGTGGGGCCGAGGCCGCCACCCGGGGAGCACCTGCTGCTTTCTCTCGTCAGGGCTGGGCGGTGGCGGGTTGCCCTGCACCGTGTGGCCCCCGCCTGGCAGCGCGCTTCTCAGCACGAGGCAGCCGAGCCCAGCCAGCCAGGCGAGGGGAAGGCAGCGAGGGCCCTGCTGGGCTGCGGTGGAAAACCTGCTTGGCAAGGGGCCAGGAAAGCTTGCAGGCAGAGGACCAAGTGCACTGGGAGGCAGAGATTCGGCCGAGGCCATCAGACTGAGAGATGGCTGGTCTGTGGCTGCCCAGCTCCCTTTTCCTGCCGCTCAGCAGCCTCCGCTCACACCACCCGGGCTCCGCTCAGGTGTCCAGCTGGGGCTGTCAGGAGTTGCTACCACTGGCGCGGCTCCACGTGACTCCAGTCCCGCATTGCCTCGGGAAAGGCAAAACCAGGAGCCGCTGCACCTGAGCCTCCGGTGCCGCAGTTGCTGTGGCAAAGTGCCGCCGTGGCTCTTTTGCCTTTTCCTTCCCGAGGCAACGTGGGACTGAAACCGCGCAGAGCCGCGCCGGCAAAGCAACTCCTGACTCAGGGGGCCTCCGAGGGGAGGGGAAGGAGAAGAAGGGGCGGGAAAGGGGGCGATTCCCCCAAAAATCGGAATTCCGATTTTAATCAGAAGAATATTATGTCTGAATTTTCTGCCCATTAAGTGAAAAATCTTTGTGACTTCATTGCATACAATATTATGAATAAAAAAGTTAAATAAGAAGCTAAATACTGAATAAATATATGCAGAAATAAGTAAAAATAATGATATGGAACTACTTGGCTGTTACTGTGTCTTGATTTTTTAATAATGAAGAATGCCAAACTTCTATAATTATTAATATGAAAATAAGATCTTGTTTATGACTTTTTTTGTCCAGTAATATATGTTCTACAATCTCAAGAACTGGAATAAGACCTTTTCTAACGTCAGTTTTTGTTCATTTATTACTTCACATTGAGCTTGGCTAGCTTCTTTGTATAAAATTATGGCTCATGGCTGATTATGGTATATAGGAGGGTAGACAAGAAGCTATATAAATCCAAGATGTTGTGGGTGACATTAATATTGAAGTCAAAATAGTTTTAAGGATTAGGTTCAGGGCACAGTTTTTTTTACATAATCTGTATAATTTGCGATTCAGCTAACAGTTGCTATTCTCCTTGAGATTCCTCAAAGATGAATCTCTGTGTACTGTTTGCATAACATGATTTTCAATATTAAAGCCTGAAGAGCAAAATTAATTTTTATTGTGGCATTAGCAATTAATAATGCTGTTTTTTTTCTTTATTCCAGTGTATTTGGGACTTAAATAGAAATATTCTGTGTGTCTCCATGGTGTCTAAATGCAGCACCATGAAGAAATTTAGGCAGGTAATTTGTAATTCTCTTACCAATACACTTTCAGCCCAATACACCAAAACAGGAGGCAGGAATATTATGTTCACCCTCTTGAGTTGCTAAATTTTTAAAAGGCAAGATAAAAATATCACCATCATCATATAAAATACCTTCTATATGTAGTTATTCATCAGACAATGTTTTAAACCTTACAGATTTAATAAAAATCCTATTTCATGAAGAGAACTATTTACCATGTCTAAGCTTATTTTCTCGAGAGCAATTTTTCAGGGCTCAAGTCTTTGGGATGCAGGACACAGAGCATCAAGGATAGGACTGTTATTCTGAGTTCTTCTGGATTAAGCTCTCAAGACTAAGCAAGAAAATAGTGTTTCTCAGAATTCTTGAAACTTGAACGTGTGGGTTGATGAGCCAAGAACGGAAGTATTTTATCAGTGTTTTCAGCTATGTGCAGATGGAAGGATGCCTAATGCTAGTCAGCAATAGGATTACTCATGTATTTAAGAAACAGCAACACTTAATTTTGTTAAGAAAGCCACAAAACTCTACTAAGGTAGAAGAGATCCCTCATTCCTTCATAAATGCCTGAAATGGTAGATTTGCATACAGCAGTTTTTAATTGATATGAGGTTCATGCCAGTTTTCAGTGCCTTATATATACGATTAGTTATAGAGGACCCAGATTTTTGGGGGCAACGACTTTGTAAACCAGTTAGAAAGGGCTGTAAAGCAGTGGCCTCCAACCTTTTTTGTGCCACGGCCCGGTACCGGCATCACAAAATGATCCGCGGCCTGGTACCGGCATCAGCATGCATGACAAGACAAGGCGAACCGAGCAACCGGCCAGCCAGCCATCCCCCACTTCTCCCCGCCACCTTCAACTCCTTTGTACCTTTGTCGATGGGGTTCGGGACGGTTGCTCGGCTCCCCTTGCCTTGGGTGCTGAAAGAATCCTTGCACCTTAGTTTCGTTCGAAGCCGCCCCCCGCCTTCGATGAAACTAAGGCGCAAGGATTCCTTCAGGACCCAAACGCCACTTTCCAACCGGAAAAGCTCACCCGGAAGCACTCTCTCATCGAAACAAGATGGCGGCGCCCAGCAAACCAGCGGCCCAGTAGAAAATGTTCCACGGACCGGTGGTTGGGGACCCCTGCTGTAAAGCACTGAGAAGTATGTATAAGTGCTAATGCTATTACTTTACCATAAGAGGGCAGTGTAGCTTTTTCATGTTTTGTATGTTGTCTTCCATGATCATTTATTTCTATTCCAATAAGTCTTGGAAAAGTCTTAAATCAAATTGGTCTAAACCTTTAGGACAAAGATAGGCAATTATTTATTAACTGATTTAATCAAAACCATGGAGAGATAGCCAGGATTATACCAGTTCATCTGACAGAAAGGGGGGGATTATTATCATGAGAAAGGACATCCTTATCCTACTTTGAAATCAAGAAAAACCTGTAATTCCAGATTTCATTCTTACAAACAAATATAAGGGTGATAAGAAAGTCAATATTAGCAGAAATATATAGTAGGTTTAGGGGGAAAGCGGTAACTAAATTTGTTCCTTTCAAAAGTTCAAAATGTTTGATGGCAGGTTATCACAAAAATCCTAGGGTGTACATTGGATTGAGTGGTTTTTTTAAAAAAAAAAAAACGTAGACACCAGGACCAATTCAATTCCAGAAGTCCTTGTATTTTACATTATTTGTTATTTTTTGTAAGAGTAAAGCCTTTTAGAGGAATTTTATACAACAGAAAGGGTACATAAATATAAATTCCTTACAAGAATTTGATTTCTTTTCTAAAACAAAATCTTTAATTAATCTAAAAATGTAGATTTGAGTTGCCCTTATTTGTTCAATGAGGACAGCCTCTAATGTTGCCACTAGTCAGTGCTCGACTCACACCAAACATTTTGGAGGTTTGAAGCAAATTTCTATTGTTTGATCCTGCTATTCCCCTTTCCCATCTTCCCCCCCAAAATTGAATTTGGCAAATAATTTTTAAACCAACAAATTTGATAGCAATTGTTCAATATTTGAGAAGTTACCACAAAGGGGACAACCTATTCTCCAAAGCACCTGAGGGCAAGAAATAACAAATGAAAACTTATCAGAGATCCAATCTAGCACTAAGGAGAAATTTCCTGCATTGAGAACATTGGAAAGACTTGCTTCCAGAAGTTGTGGATGTTCCAATACTGGAGATTTTTAGGAAGAAATTGGATAGTCTTTTGTCCCGAATGGTATATCCTCAATGGTTAAGGGTTGAACTAGATCTCCGGTGTCTCTTCTGACTCTGTAATTCTGTACTCTCTCTGACACAAAGGTGAATAGAAAAAAAATCTTATAAGCTACCCTTAAAAGATTTAGAGGCACAAGAATTGCGAATGGCCTGGGACAATCTGACTGGACCACCTCTGAACAATGGTCACCCCAAATCTGTCCAGTATGCTATGCAAAACTTGGTCTATCTAAGTGGAAGTGTTTGGTTTCCCATTAACAAATCATAAAAGACTAAGTGGTTCTTCAGAATAGTGAGAAGCATCTGAATAGTTTCTGAAAAACAAAGGATTTTGGTTTATTTACAATTAATAGGAAGGCAGATGTTGTTGATAAATATGGTATATAAAATCATAGAATCATAGGGCTTCAAACCTCTGTGCAAGGCAGGAGTCCTTATACCATTCCAGACAAATAGATGTCCAATCTTTTCTTGAAAACCTGCCAGCTATTTTCTGTGTTATGCTGCATTATCAGTCCTGGCAACCATTCATAGTGGCATTGGATATTTACAAATGGGAATGGATTTTCCAAAATGTATTAGGATATAAAGATTGGTAAGGAGAAGGGAGAGGTATGCACATACATACACAAGTATACAGGTATGTTTATACAGGTATACAGCATAAGGTATACAGTTTATACAGGTATACAGTATACAGGTATATTGAAACAACTAAAATGTTGTGCAGCACGCCCAAACTCCCAGGCCTGTTAATAAGAGGATTCAAGATTGAGGAAGACATATACCATCCATCCATCCAGTAAGGAAAATGTTATACACCTGAACACTACCACAAAATTTAGAATGTGCACCAAATAAATATATTAAAATGTGAAATAATGAATGTACCTAGTAGTATTGTCATCAGGGTTCCATCCTTACCATTTCCCTCCCAATGCAATACTAAAAACAAGTCAGAAATCTCAGTTTGTAGAAACACGGGTATAAAATTCAACAATTTTATTTGAACTGTTTAGAGCTGATACTTCAAAAAGCAGAAATGATTATTATATAATGTTCTTTACATATTGGATACATTTTTATATAAATTTTAAGAGAAAAAGAAAAACCATTTAAGGAAAAGAACAATTTTGATACTGCTGAATAACCGGGTACCATTGTTTGCCATTGTATTCTTGGATGTGCAATCTAAGAAACAAAGCTTGACAACTGTTATCACAACCATCTTCCAATAACTAGGAAGTTGTGCAGCAACTATGTCAGGGACTGATCTCTGCAAATAATTTTAATACTGCTGACAGACTGGTTAATTTTTTTCAGCCTGATGATTGTCCTTAGAATGGAGCAGGTTTAACATTAAGATTGGGGCAGGTTTGATATTTAAACCAGCTCTGAAATTACCACATCATTCAGCTACTAATGGCAGCTGTGACTGAACCATGGAGCAATACAGATTCTATATTAATTACCAACAGGAGAATTGGATGGACCTCCTCCCTTTTGAGGAGGTTGCTATAACTCAGTGCACAGTAGCACAGGATTCATGCCATTTAAACTGGCCGTAGGACAAGATTTTTTAGCTATCCAGTGATAGAGTTGCCCAGTTACAGTGGTGAAAAAGCTTTAGATGAAGCTAGAGAAGTATACAAAAAACAGACTGATAAAAAGTACATTAAGCCAAAGAACTTTAAGGTAGGAAACAAAGTCTGTCTCTCTACCAAATTCCTACAATCTAGACAGCTGTCAAAGAAATCGGGCTCAAAATACGTTGGACCTTTCCCCATCTATATTATTAACCCATTAAGTGTAAAACTTTAGCTGCCAAAACCAGTCAGACATGTACCCCGGTACTTCATTATAACCTACTGAAACCAGAAATTATATCTTCCTTACTTCCCAAATTGCAACCACTTCCCAACCCCATTTATTATTGAGAGAAAGCAGCACTTTGAAATTACAGATATTTTGGATTCTCACATCCAAAACTCAGTATTTGGAAGCCTGGAAAGACTTTCCCCCCTCAGAAACTGAATAGGTCAACTCCTAACATATTAAAGCCCCCAAACTGCTTAAAATATTCCATTACCCAAATACCCAGATAGGCTGCACTGAACTGAAAATTGAATGTTATCTTTCTCTCTTTTCCCTCTTTTTTTTCTTTTGCAGACTGTCTCTTCATTATAGCTTGGGGGCCTCACAGGCATCCTGTCACAAGAAGAGGCTGAAGGATTATAGCGGGGTGGGGAAGATGAAACGGGATGACAGGTAAGAAGGACCAGAACGGCTGGATCCTGTACCAGCCAAGCACCCTGAGAAATATGCAGATTATCCTAACTTCTCAGAGTTCTCAAAACAGCTTGGCAAGCTCTGGTTGGCTGGAAACAAACTGGTCACGGAGGAAGGGATAATCTAAGGGCAAACCTACATCTTACTTTTGTACATCTTATTTTTGTATCTAGCAAGTGAGGTACTTTCAGAGCTGACTACTGCAACCAATACTCTTAGTAAAAGAACCCTTTGTTTTAACAAAATGGAATGGAAAGCTTTTCTTTCTAAGGATTTATATTGGAGAAGGTTTGACACAGAGCTTTCAGGCAAAGAGGAAACAGCGTTGTATCCTTGGGGCTGTTTGCTTTTTAAAAAAGATGGAGTCATTGTGCTTACAGAAACAAGACTTGTATTTATAGATTTGATTATGGTTAAAAATATGGCATCTTGATTTTACTCTTGAGAAAGAATTAACTTTGATAATGCCATTCGTGAAAATGTGTTTCAACACTTTTGTGTTATGCTTTCAGTAACGTTTTATTCCTATTCTCAACAGTGTGTGTCAGAGGGAGAGAGAAAGAGGGAGGGTGGGAGAGGAAAGGGGGAGGGAGGGAGGGGAGAGAGAGGGAGGGAGAGAGAGAGAGACACTTTTGTTTCCTTCTTACAACTGCAATTCTGACATCTTATGTCCACTATTTGCATCCAGTTTCCTTAGAGCCACTGGAAATGTTTATGTTCAAATTCCTCATCCTTCCTCACTTGCTTTTATGGCTGGATTGTATCACTGTGGTGCACAGAATGGAAAACATGCATACCATCAGCAATTGTGCAAATATACATTCACATATGGGATCACAATCATTACAAGTAACTTCTGTGGCCACTGGGTTATATACAAACATATGCTCTATAAGCAGACTGTAAAAATCATCACAATGCATACATAAATATAGCAATATTCTGGTCTGGAATATTTGGTCACATGATATGTTAGATTGTCAAATCAGAGTATGTCATTTATCAAAATACGACTAAGTGAACCCAAAATAAGATCTCTCTCTCCCTTCTTTTTCTCATTTTAAAATTTACTTAAGATTTTTTTAAAAATAAAAACTTTAAAAATATTAGTAGAAATTCATTTCAGTATAAAACTATGACTTTTTAAATTGTTTCTTGAAACATAAAAAATATGCACATATTGTTCTCTAAAAAGAAGTGTGGCTATTCTTAAAGCCAGAATATGAAACACTGCCTCCTCCTCTCAGGCATGGACAAAATGCTCCGTGTATTCATAAAATTAGATAATGATTTTATGTAAAGTGGTCTGGAAAAAATATCCCAGGCTAGACCCTTTCAGATTTTCTATGTAACTCCTATTTTTAAAAAAACGTTTGTGACAGACTTAAGTACATAGAAACCAAACATCTATACAAAAGACCCAAAACTGTTTTATATTATAAATAATTTGTCACAAGCTAATAAAATATATGTAATATTGCTGGTATTATGAGCTGGACAAAGCAGACTCTGCTGCCCATGTGATGACTCGAAGCTCCTCACAATGTATGGAGGTTTCAACCCGAAGTCCAACATCCAGAGGGCAGAATGTGTCTGATGAAGAATAAAGCTGTCCAGGATGAAACCTAGAGCATCCAGGAGTACATCAGTAAGATGGCACCTAAAGATGAGCTGTTGAGAGAAGGCCTGAAGCAGACATGGGAGGTAGATCAAGAAGACAAAATGCTACAGCAAGGCAAGACCCTGCATAGAACAGATAACGGATGTGGCAGACATTGAGAAATTCTACCAGTGGTGGAAAGGGCTGGACTAAGATAGCACTGAAGCACAAATCATTGCATGCACTAAGCACCACAGCAGTAGCTTAGCAGGGGGTCTCTCCCACACTAAACAAGTTCTGGTTATTTAGAGATACCCCAGAAATAGGCTAACAGATAATAGCAGGTGCAGCAGAAACAGCATACACTAAATGGCACAATCAAATAGCTAGCACTGTGCACAGGAAATCTGCATATTGTATGAGCTAGACCCTCCCAAGTCCAGATGGAATGAAGACAGAAGGTACTAAAGCCTTCATTTTTATATTACCATCATTAAAGGTGTTACACTTTTTTATGCTAAAGTTTCTCATAAAATTTCTGAATCACATTATCCTTTTAAACATCCACCTAATTATCAATTTATTTTAATTTTTTAAATTTTATTTATTTTAATATATCATTTTTCTTACAATATATATGCATTAGGCAAACCTCCTCTTCCTTTAAAGCATCAAAAATAAACTTGTTCCCATTTCCCACATACTTTTCCATTATAATTTTGATGTCCAATCATTCTAATATTAAAGTGAAGAGAAGAAATCTAGGAATTTGTTAGGATTAAAGCAAAAATCACTGTAAAAGCAAATGTGTACTGAAAGTGAGACTTGCAACAAAGGATCTCTGAACAAAATAAAAGAACAATTTTATATAATAGCTTAAGAACCCACTGTTCACTACAAATGTGCCTCAAACAGTAGCTTGGGACTTCTGAACCGACTCGAGGGATAAAAACATTTTAAAAATGCCCCAAAGTGAGAATTTGCAAGAGAATTAGGAAAAGAGTCAGTGTACTCTTTTTTTGCCTAATAAATCTACAAGTCTTTGTATCTTCCACTTCCCGCCCCTAATCCTATCCTACATTACCACTGAGAGACCCATATGATTTTTCTTATGCAAATTTCTGCTCTCACAACTTACAGATACAATCTTACAATCAGAGTTGGAGGCGACTTTGTAGGTCATCTAGTCCAACCCCCCGCCCAAGTGGGAGACCCTACGCCATTTCTGACAAATGGCAGTCCAATCTCTTCTTGAAAGTCTCAACTTTACAAAATTCTAGCAAAAACTCCACATAAGAACCTGCCCAAAGAGGTGAATGCCCATTCTCCCACATTCTGTCCCATCACAAGTTAAAAATCAGAAAAGCATATTTCAATTTTCTTAACTTTAATGCTTTAGATATTTTAAAATATTTGTTCAGAAATGGTGTTCAGGGCCTTGCAAGTCTCCTATTCCCTTATTTGCTTAATCCTAGTTTGATGTCAGATGTTTAAATGGTCAGTTGATATTACTGAAATGTAAAATGCACCCTTTTCTTATTTTATAGATGGAATGTCACTGGAGGAACTGCTGAGGGCCACAAAGCTTTCATCTGAATATACGCGTTCTCCTTGCAAGTTCAACAGAGCTGTAAAACAGGAGGCCTTCAGTTCTTTGGGGAACCGATCATGACCTTTGATACAAAGTTTACAACAGCACTGGCAGGCTGTTCTGGATCATGCTCTGCAAACAGATGGCAAACGTTATCAGTTGCACTACCTTGTTTCCTTGCAACAAAGCCAAATACTCTGGAAAATGAAAGAAAAAACATGAAAGATGAGGCATGAAATACTGTACTTATTAAACAGTTCAAAATGTTCTGCAAGATAATATTTTCCCCATTGTATTTTAAGAGTTTTTTGGAATTTTTTAAACAGGGTTTCAACAGGAAAAACAATAAGGAACAAGCTTTTCTGGGAAACAGCTTGCTCATCTCTACTAATCTTTCCCTGATCTGCACTGTCTGCATGAGTGTGCACTTAAAATGGACTTTTAATTAACACAAAATAAAATTGAGGCATCAACTTGTATAAGAAATTATTCAAAATACTGCATTAAGCCGATAAGAGTCTTAATGCACGTATTTTGCAATTTTTATTTAAAAACATGAACGTTCTGGAATGTAATCTGGTAATTTTAATTAAACTTCACCTTATTCTGTTTGGTCCAATTATGAAAACACTTCCTGGCCTATTATGTAAGGTCTAGACAAGAAAAAAATGTTGTGTTCTCCTGTCTGACAGCTTAACATCAACGGATTTCTGAACATATGCTTCCTTACCTGAGTATCTTTTCACGTCTACACAACTATCCATTGCTGGTTAATTGTGAACACATTGTTTAATATCTGAATGCTAAAGTAAATGGAATGAGAATAGAGTCTAACACTGAGGCATGCTGATTCCATTGCCCTACTAAGAGATTAGATAAAATAACGTTTTGCAGAGTGTAGCTTCAAGTATCACATATGATATCTGTGATTACTTCACAGGACAACTTGATATGCTCTCCAAATCTTTTAATTATTTAAAAATTTATGTTTATTTACACACACACAAACACACATAATTCCTTTAGAAGGTTCCTGAAGCTCTCATATGCAATGTTATCAAAAAAATTACTAGATTCCATACATTCCACAAGTTAATATGGACACATAACAAACAAATATTGTCAGCAGTCAAAGATAAATATGAAAGTCTGCACAGTATTTTTTGCAATTTTGTTTGGTCCTAACATAAGCTTTGCCTGATTGCTTATTGAAGAAAACTTGAAGGGAAACTTGGATATCATCTGTAAGATGCTACGTATTCATAGTTACTTACTTTGCTGACAGACCATCTTTTATCCATCTTATATAAAACAAAAAAGGGAGAAGAAATAAAAAAATATTTTTGTTAGAAGGTTTTTTGGTAGCTTTATGTAACAGTATACAAACAATGAATTGAAAAAGCATTAATCATCCTTACTTTCTGTCTTGTGGATCCAAAGCACAAAAAATAACACTACTGACTGGATAATGCCTTCTGAAAAAAAGTCTGAAAGGAAGGAAGAGAAAATAAAATAGGCCTTAGACCTAAATTTATGACTGGAGATTCTAGAGTGTATTTCAGACTCTTTATGTGGCACTGGAGAAAGGAAATATAAACATTTCTCTTGCCACAATATTATTCTAAAAAAAAAAGAAGCAACTAACAGTGGGAATTGTGTCTAGAGCAGTGGCTACACTGCAAGATGAAAGTAAGATGAAAATATCCCAGTGTAGCTATTAACCTAACATGAGAAGAGATAATAAGAAAAGTTCAGTACCAAATACAGGTTACTGGTGATGACTCTGGCAGAAGAGGCATGCTCTGGATCCTGTCAGCCAAGGATCTGTGGCTAGTGGGGTCTGGAAGATCTTTTTTTTTTTTTTGCCATGGATGAGATCTGCCGTGATCTTCCGAAAGGGTCTGAAAATCTGGCTCTTCCAACTGACTTGGGGTCCTGATGGGGGGTCCCATTCGGGGGGTTGGTTAATAGATTAGACTTAAGATTTCACATTGACCCAATTTACACATTGGTTCTTTTATCAGGTTCACTGTTAATGTTAATGTTTTTAATTTTAATGTTTACAGTTTTAATATTTTTAAATTTTTAATTGTCTACATTGTTATTAATGATACTGCAAGACATGCAAAGCCACAATAATGAGATAGATGGCATAAATAAATATATTACTTATATATAATAAATAAACAAATGTAAATAATCTCATAATATGAATTTAACCTTACTAGATTGCATTGGTGGGAGTATAAGAAAATGGATACATAGTTCTTTTATCTAGCCATCTTTCATATTGAGTCCTGTTATTGTTTTAATGTATTGTCCTTATCTCTCAAAGACTTAAATATGTATTTAATTCAATAAGTACAGAAAATTGTTCCAACCAAATTAAGAAATAGCAAAAAAGCTCTGAGAAGTTTAGTTAACAATAAATATATTCAAATTTATAAGCAATGTTAAATGTTTCTCTTTTGTACAGAGCTCCAAAAGAGTACAATATACACTGCTCAAAAAAATAAAGGGAACACAAAAATAAGACATCTTAGATCTGAATGAATGAAATATTCTTATTAAATACTTTGTTCATTACGTAGTTGAATGTGCTGACAACAAAATCACACAAAAATTATCAATGGAAAGCAAATTTAGCAACCCATGGAGGTCTGGATTTGGAGTTATACTTAAAATTAAAGTGGAAAAAAACACTACAGGCTAATCCAAATTTGATGTAATGTCTTTAAAACAAGTCAAAATGAAGCTCAGTAGTGTGTGTGGCCTCCACGTGCCTGTATGACCTCCCTACAATGCCTGGGCATGCTCCTGATGAGGTGGTGGATGGTCTCCTGAGGGATCTCCTCCCATACCTGGGTTATTGAATAGAGGAGGCAGAGGCACTAAAACTACCCTGTGTTCCTGCAATGTCCACTTTTCTAGTATTGGTGAAGGCACACAACTGAGCAAGAAGCTTCATCGTAGAAACAATACTATTAGGGCTCATTCTGAAGTGACACATTTACATGCATGCAACAGCACTTTCAAAAACTTCAGTTTTCCAAATGAAAAACTTCACAGTATTCCTCTGTGTACAAATATAATTAAGTGCACATTATTATAATTATACAAAGAAATGACCCAAAAAAGCAGAAATGTATTAATTTTAATTAAGCAAACAGCACAACACAGAAAAAACAAATCATAGTACTGGACAGAATTTTGCTTTCTATACTTACTTCCTCTGATTGTCTGTCAGTGTAATACCTTGTGAAGACACTTTGAAATGCACTACAGTAGAGGTGGGAGGAGGCTCTTGAATTAAAGTTAAGGTCAAAGCCTTCTGCACAGCTTGATGACCTGTTAGAGATTCCATTTCAACAGAATTCAGGTAGCAAACGTTGCAGGCTATAAAACAAAGCAAAAGCAAATGATGAACAAAGCTACAAATAGAATAATTTGATCCTGATTAAGAAATTTAATTTCTAAAAATATTGAAGTGGTAATGCAGAAGGAAAGTGAAGGTAAGAATTTCCCCTCAGTTTTTAAAAAAACATTTTGAGAAAAAGTGAAATTTGTGTAATATTCATTTCTATATCACCTTTCTTTAATCTAAGTTCACTTTGCTGTTTATCAAACTTTAAAAATGATAGATAGACAGACAGTCAGTCAGACAATGTACATATTTATGTGATTAGTCATATAATCTTTCTTTAAAAATTTATTAATATTAAAATAAATTTGGGGCAATTAAAACCAGGTTAGATAATAACTGCATTTCTAAATTGAATTCATTTTAAAATACATATTACAAATGGAATTTTAAAATCTATATGATTTTAATGAATCTCAGTATTTTAACCTTAGGAAACAGGCAATAGCAAATCACTTTCAAAACCTTGGCAAGAAAATTGAGGAGTCAACACTGACAATGCAGAGGCATCAAAAAATATTTTTTTTAAGGAAAAAGGAAAAAAATTATAAAATTGAAAGAAAATTAAGTTAAAGACAGAAGGAAGTAATTAATGTAATGATTTGATATATAAATTTAGTCTATATTTCTATTTGCGTAATCAGATAAATATACCTAAATGTTGTCTTTTTTCTATTTTTACCATATTAATGTCACCAATTTCTTCACAACAAAGTATTCATATTTTTTCAGTTTTAATGTTAAAATAGTGTTTTCCTATCTAACGAACTGTTGAGGTTAGATAGGAAAACGCTATTTTAACATTAAAGAAGAAATGCAAATTCTGACACACTATGCTGTTCTCAAGTGACATTAGTGAGTTATTGGCCAGAGAAGGGCAAAAGTATGCCCACTCTCTCCAGACCTGGTCTCTTTCTTTCAGGACCTTCTATGTGGTGCCTATGAAGCTTGAATGAGCTATTAATATAGTCAACTGAAGTTTAATGCACATGAAAAGTTCTTCTGATGACAGCATTAAAAGATTAGAACCTACTTACGAACCTGCTCCTTGTTTCAAAAGCTCTGCAGCTGAATTTACAGCGGTTTGTGTGGAGGCTTCAGAAATCTCATCCAGAGGGTCTACAAACAGAAATTACAGATGTTTTCAAAATGACTTGGATTGAAAACTCAATCCAAGTACAGTTGTTAATAATTTCCATCAGTTTTAAGACCACATATTCCTTATGCTGTATATAACAGTACTGAGAGAGTTGTGAACATGGTGTAATGAGAGGGATTTAAAACACCAATTATTTCTATAGGCTAAGCTCATAACTTGTTATACTTGGCATCAATGAAGGTTATTTTCTAATTATGTTTCCTGTCATCTGCTAACAAGAGTTTGATTCTCACCGGATTAAAGTTGACTCAGCCTTCTGAGGTTGATAAAATGAGGACCCAGATTGTTAGGGGCAGTATGCTGATTCTATAAGCTGCTTAGAGAGGGCTGTAAAGCGCTGTGAAGTAATGTATAAGGCTAAGTGCTACTGCTATCTACATCAACTGTAGCACTATTTTCCTGCTTTCTGTGTACCCTTGTTGGCTCTTAATTTATTTAATCTATTGAATGCTTTTAATAGTTATAGAGATACTATAATAGAATGGAATGGAGTAGAACAGAACAGAATTCTTTATTGGCCAAGTGTGACTGGACACAAGGAATTTGTCTTTGATACATCTCAGTGAACATAAAAGAAAAAATAAAATACATTCATCAAGAAACATAAGATACAACACTTAGTGATAATCATAGGTTACCAATAAGCAATCCAATCGTACCAGGGAACAAATAAACCAATATAAATTGTAGAGATACAAGCAACATGGTTATAGTTATAAGTTGGAAGAGATAAGTAATAAGAAGGGTGAGAAGAATAATAGTAATACAGTCTTACTAAATAGTTTAAGTATTATGGGAATTAGTTTATTTTTATTTATTTATTTATTTATTTTTGTCAATTGTTTACAAGATAATAGGTATAAGTAAAAAAAACATATGTATAATACATGGATACATATAAGTAAAATAAAAAAAATAAAAGAAACAATAGGACAGGGACGGCAGGCACGTTGGTGCGCTTATGCACGCCCCCTACATACCTCTTAGGAAAGGGGTGAGGTCAATAGTAGACAGTCTAAGGTTAAAGTTTTTGGGGTTGGGGGAAGAAACCACAGAGTCAGGTAGAGTATTCCAGACATTGACCACTCTGTTGGTGAAGTTGTATTTCCTGCAATCAAGTTTGGTGCGATTAACCTTGAGTTTGTATCTATTGTTTGCTCTTGTATTGTTATGGTTGAAGCTGAAATATTCATTGACAGGTAGGACATTGCAATGCATGATTTGATATACTATACTTAGATCGGACCGAAGGCGGCATAGTTCTAGTTTTCTAGGTCTAGAATTTCAAGTTTGGTGGCATAAAGTATTCTGCAACAAGTAGAGGAGTAGAGAACTCTTCTTGTGAAATATTTCTGGACTTTCTCAACTGTGTTAATATCAGATATGTAATGTGGGTTCCAGACTGAAGAGCTGTATTCGAGTATTGGTCTAGCAAATGTTTTGTATGCTCTAGTTATTAGTGTAATATTACCAGAGAAAAAGCTATGTAAGATTAGGTTAACAACTCTTAAATCCTTTTTGGCTATGTAGTAACAGTGGGCTTTAGCACTTAGATCATTAGAGATGAATACCCCAAGATCCTTGACAGAGTTTGGATCATCAACAAGGTCTTGACTATTCAGCCTGCATTTTATTTTCTGATTTTTTTTGCCAATTTGTAGGACAGAGCATTTATTTGTTGAGATTTGAAGTTGCCTTTTGTTTGACCATTCTGATATACAGTCAAAGTCTTTTTGAAGAGTAGCAGTATTGTCTGTGGTGTTGAATAGTTTTACATCATCAGCGAAGAGAACACAGTTGCTCTTAATATGATCACAGAGGTCATTTAGGTAGAGTATGGAAAGAGTTGGTCCTAGAACATTGCCTTGGGGCAATGTTGACAGGTACAGAATTTGATAGGACGCTCCCAATTTTGACCATTTGTTGTCTGTTTGACAGGAATACTTCTATCCAGTTATGCAGGTGTCCAGAGATACTGTAAAATTTTAGTTTTAAGAGTAGTTTGTCGTGTACCACTGAATCAAATCAGAAGTCTATGTAGATTGCGTCTATTGCTTTGCCCTGATCGAGTTGTGTAGCCCAGATGTTTTTGCAGTGAAAGAGTTGCAGATTGCAGGATAGTTTGTTCCTGAAACCAAATTGTTTATTAGAGAGTAGGTTGTTTGTGTCTAAGTGGAAGATAATGGATTGATTAATAATTGATTCCATGACTTTACAGGTGACACAGCATAGAGTTTGGTCTGTAATTTTCAACTAGGCTGGGGTCTCCGTTTTTGAAGATGGGGATGACCATGGTTTGTGACCATAGTTTTGGCAAGAAGCTGGTTCTGAAAGATTTTTCAAAAATTATACTTAGAGGTTCAGCTATGGCAGTGGATAGCTTTTTTAAGAAGTAGGCACATATTCTGTCCAGTCCAATAGATAGAGATGGTTTTAGATTGCATAGTGCTTTTTCAACATTGTCTTCTATAAAATTGATATGTATTAGATCATTGTAGTTGTCTGTGGTCCAACTAGGAAATACTGGGCATGATCCATTGCTGTTTACAAATACTGAACCAAAGAAGGTGTTAAAGAGGTTGGCTTTAATAGTGTCGTCGTTGCAGTCTTTACCATTAGGTCCTTTCAGGGGTGGGATCTGGACCTTCAGTCTTTTAGTTTGTTGTTTACAAAACTGTAGAAAGCGTGGGTGGAATTGGTGTGTAGAAGGTTTTCCTCTTGTTTAACATGATAACTGGTGCATTCAGTCTTTATCTGGTGGCATAAATTTTTGTATCAGCTTTTGAAGCTGGCAACGTGACCAGATTTGTTTTTCCGCAAAAGTGATTTCTTTTTGGATTGAAGCTTCCTTATTGTTATGGGTAATTTGTTTTTTCTGGTTTTGGGAGTTGTTATTGGTACATGTAGTTTGATGACTCTTTTGACTTCAAGTAAATATATGTTGTTATGGTCTTCTACAGTATTGCATCCAGTGAATAGAAATTGCCAATCAAGAGATGAGAAATCATTGTTTATAAGATCATAGTTGCCTTTTTTGAAGTTATAATTGGGAATTCCGTCGTTGTGATTATTTTTGCGTGGGCATATCTTGAGACAAAAGTCAATCATGTTGTGGTCACTGTTGGAAAAGGGTTCTTTAATTTGTATTCTGTAAATTGAATTCAAACTATTGCAGAAGATGAGATCGAGGCAGTTGTTAAGTCTAGTGTTGTTGGTTACTAGTTGTTCTAGTCCCAAATTTGTTACTGCATTGTAGAAGGTTGCATGTGTGGGTTCAGTTGCACATTCGTTAAGGGTCTAGTTAATATGAGGAAGATTGAAGTCACCAAGAAAGATAACAGCGTGTGGGCAGGATACTGCCCATGTTAGTAATGTATTTAGCTTGTTTGCATGTTCAATGTCATAATCAGGGGCTCTGTAACATAGTAAGAACCGAAATGTGATATTTAAGGACAGTTCAAAGACAATGGTCATCAGGAATAGCAAGCTCCTGGGTAACTTGGATATTTTTAGATGTAGGGACTTTTTATAGAAGATAGCAACACCACCTCCTCTACGGATTTCACGATCTGATTAATAAACATGATAGTCTATTACTGTGGCAATGGAGTCAGGGAGAGGTGCGTTGAGCCATGTTTCACAGACAAACATAATGTCAAATTTAGCCATATTTAGTAAGAGGAGAAATTCAGGTATTTTATTTACAAGGCTTCTTGCATTGAGTAGCTTCAAATAGAGGTAGTTATGAGCATGGTTTCCTAGTTTTGAGTGATGTTAGATTGGATGGGGTGGGGTTGGATGCGGAGTTGTGGGTTATGTGACCTTCTTTTGATGTAATCAGCACTGCAGTTAATGTATAGGTTCTTTTCTCCATTGTCTAGATAGTTTTTGAGGTCTGCGTGCAGTTCACTGGAGCGGATTCTTTGCAGTATGGATAAGTCTGGTCTTGAGCAAAGTTTTTTGTGGTTGGGATTGGTTTTTGCAATGACGTTTATTGTATAAATGAATATGTATTTTGCTGGACTCATTTTTGCATACAACTCTACAAAATCTTGGGACCACAGTGCCATCATTGTATTTGAACTCAACTCTCTGGTTATTTCAATAATATCTTCAGGAGAGATGTTTGTTGTATTTGAGTTGCTTATGACATTACAAACTTTGGTGATGTCATCTGATTCATTGGTGTCTTCGAGACCAAATGAGATGGCATTTGGACGTTTCTGTTCACGCTCCATGATGTCTTTGATAAGTAAGGGAATATTATTTGTGGAATTATTTGATGGGATAGTAATTGTTTGAGGCTATGGTTATTTTGGGTTGTAGTTGTGATTGTAGTTGAGGTAGTGGTTGTGGTCGTTGTGGGATCTGATTTTAAGCTGATAGCTACAAGAGAGATTAGGCTTACTTGTATAGTTGTTTCAAAACATGTTGCTAAGTGTTCTTCTATTGAGTGAATGAATGATTTTATGCTTTCAACTCTGTCAGGTAGGGTACTCAGTTTGTTTAGCTTTGGAGAACATGATGGACATAGATAAAAGAATGTATCTGAATTTTTAACCATATCAGCTAGGCTTTTATTTGCATTTAAGCAGGCAGGGTGGGCTAGATTGTCGTATACGTGACATTTGATGTAAATTTCGCTTTCATTGATGGTTTCAAGACATCTGAAATCTGTGCAGGAGTCTGGGAGGACATTGGTAGATATATTTTTGTTTTGGTTTGGAGTTTTTGGCTGGCATAGTCAATGGCAACACTAATCAATTACAATAGCTAGTTAATGTGGTAGACAGTTACTTAATGAATGTTGGTAATTAATAAATGTTAGTTGATGTTAGAGAAGAAATCAAAAGTAAGGTTACTTATTACTAAAAATCAATCAATCAATCAATCAATCAATTATTCAAATCACTCTAATCAAACAATTTTGCTAAGCAACAAACAGCCTAATTAATTACATTAATCACTAAACACACTGGTCAATTAAATTCACTAAATCACTGATTTTACTAATCAGATATTCGGTAATCACACTATATGCACTAAACACTCAATCACACTAATCAATAAAAACAATAAATCAATTAATCATTTGATAAAAATTAGCAGAGTGTTTAGCAGAGTGATCACATCCAGGGAAAAACTGTCCTTGTGCCTAGTTGTTCTGGTGTGCAATACCCTATAGCGTCATTTTATTGTGCTTTACATTATTGATGGTGAAAAAAAGCTCCTAAATAAAATAAATAATAATTACCATGTGCCAAAATGATGTTACTCAAACTATTTAATTGAACATCAGATGTGCAATGAGAAATCACAATGTTATAAAACATCATGTTGAATCTCATATTTATTAAATACAACCATTGTTGATTCACTATTAGCTACAATGAAGCTGTTCTGAAAGACTATTAACAGCGTGTGTTAATATAACTATTATATATATTATCTCATATTTATATTTTAAATTATATGTTTAAATTATATAAATATAACTATTATATTGATGTATTTATTCTCATTATTTCTTTGCCATTGTTTATTTTATTCTTCTGTTGTTTTACTTCTGTACTGTTTACATGCCTTTTATTTTTTCTTCCTTTTTATTTTAAGCTGCCTTGAGTAGCCTCACTGTGAGATATGCAACAAAATAACAACAACATTATCTGAATATCCTGACTTTGTAAAAAAACATCTTACTCGGAACTCCCTATATAATCAGATGTTAACTTAATAGCTCTTAGGTCCTTGGTTAAGGCTTAGTTCAAGTTCAAGTTTTCACCAGTCCCAGACTGTGAATCAAATTGAAGATAATAATAATACATCAAGAAGTTGCAGCTTCCTGCTATAGTGCCAGCGGAGCTGCAAAAGACTGCGCTACTCGGAACAACATACATTTTAAGAAGATATGCCTCTTCCTGCCAAGATAGCACCAACAACTGCAACCTTGGTGAAATGTTCTCTGATAGTTTTTCTGTTTTTTATTATTCTCTGTGCTTATCTACGGATTTCTTACTCAAGAGACTAACTACTAAGCATCAAGCAATGTTTCTTTGATGGGCAACTATCTGTGACTTCACCACCACCCCCCACCCCGGTCTTTACAAATGCAAAAGAGTTTCCAATACAGGAAGCTCTGAACAATTGTTCCTCTGAACAATGAATAAACCAAACAAATGGAGACGAAAAAGCCGAGCGAGCAGGAATTTTGAATAGACTAAGGAAAAGTGGGATAAAAATTCCTCTCCCTTCACTCTTTCTAACTAATTTACGTTCACTGGCTAATAAGATGGATGAAATACTTCTTTTAAATAGATGCAATTCTGATTTTTACAACAGCAGTTCTCTACTTCACTGAAACCTGGCTAAATAAACAACAGACAGAACAGAAGAAACATCTGGTAAAAAGAAGAGAGGAGGTTTATGTTTATATATTAACAGCCGCTGATCCAGAAATATAACTATAATAAAGAAATTCTGTGAGACATTAATTGCAAACCATTCTATTCTCCATGAGAGTTCTCCTCATTTCTCCTTATTGCTGTGTATGTTTCTCCACAAGCTTGTATAAACAATGCATTCCGAACTCTAGCTGATCAGATTATGTGGGCTGAAGTTAAATACCCAGATTCATTTCAAGTTATTTTAGGAGATTTCAATGAAGCAAACCTAAGGAAAGAGCTACCAAAATATTTTCAGCAAATCAATTGTCTCACTAGGCAATAATACTATAGATCATTGCTAGACAACATTAAAAGATGCTTATCGATCTTTACCATGAGCAGCTGTGGGACACTCTGATCATTGTATGATTAACCTTGTACCAGCTTACAGACAAAGACTTAAAACCATGAAACCAACAATTAAATCAGTGAAGACTTGGACTGAGGAGGCAAAGTTAAAGCTTCAGGCTTGCCTTGACTGCATTGATTGGAATGTATTCGAAGACACTCTGCAGACTTGAATGAACTCACAGATACCGTAACATCATATGAGAGCTAGGTGTGCCAACCAGAAACCTGAGAATATTCAGTAACAATAAACCTTGCTTCACAGCTAAACTTAAGCAGTTACACTGTACTAAAGAGGAAGCCTACAGAAAAGGCAATACAATACTGTACAATCAGGACAGAAACATATTAATTAGGGAGATCAGAGGAGCAAAAAGAAGCTAAGGAATTAGTTCTCAACAAATGAACCAGCAAACATGTGGAAAACTCTTTAAAATATCACTGGTTACACCAAGCCTCCTTTCCATGCTGAAGGAAATCAACATCTGGCAGAATACTATTGCCATCCATCTCCACAATCCCCATCTCAGACCTACCAACAACAGCCAAGCCTCCTACAACCTACCCCATCCTGTTGGGTCCACCACCTCTGGTGATTACAGAGATGAGATGCAAGGTCTATTTCACAGACAAAAGCCAGGAAAAGCACCAGGCCCAAACAAGATAACTCTTTCATGCTTAAAAGCTTGTGCTGATCAACTGGCGCCCATCTTCATCAGCATCTTTAATAAATCACTAGAGATGTGCTATGTTCCTTCTTGCTTCAAATGCTCTACTATCATCCCAGTGCCGAAGAAACCTTCAATCAAGGAACTTAATGATTTCAGACCAGTTGTTCTAATATCTGTAGTTATGAAGACCTTTGAAAGGCTAGTGCTGGCCCACCTGAAAACCCTCACGGATCCGCTGTTAGACTCCTTGCAATTTGCCTACCGAGCAAATAGATTGACAGATGATGCTGTTAATATGACTCTGCACTACATCTTGAATCTCTAAAGACCTATGCAAGAGTCCTCTTTGTAAATTTCAGCTCAGCATTCAATACCATCATTCCAGATATTCTTCTAACTAAACTAAATCAGCTAGTGTACCTGACCACACTTGTAAATGGATCATAAGCTTCCTAACAGGCAGGAAGCAGCAGGTGAAGATAGGCAGAATCACATCAGATACCTGTATAATTAGCACAAGAGCCCCCCGAGACTATGTGCTCTCTCCATTTCTCTTCTCTCTCTATAGCAATGACTGCATCTCAAAAGATCCCTCTGTTAAAAGTACTGAAGTTTGCAGATGATATAACAGTGATTGGTTTCATTCGAGACAATGATGAATCTGCATACGGACGGGAGATTGAACAACTAGCCCTGTGGTGCAACCAGAAACAATCTTAAACTGAATACACTCAAAACCGTAGAAATGGTGGTAGGTTTTAGGAGAAACCCTCCTATACAATCACGTCTTACAATACTAGATCACACAGTATTAACAGTAGAGACCTTCAAGTTCCTAGGTTCTATCATATCTCAAGACTTAAAATGGACATCTAATATCAAAAACGGGCAACAAAGAATGTTCTTTCTGCGCCAACTCAGAAAGTTCAAACTGCCCAAAGAGCTGCTGATTCAATTCTACAGAGGAATTATTGAGTCTGTCATCTGCACCTCTATAATGGTCTGGTTTGGGTCTGCAACCAAACAAGACAGATACAGACTTCAACAGATAATTAGAACTGCAGAAAAAAATAATTGCTACCAACCTGCCTTCCATTGAGGACCTGTATACTGCACGAGTCAAAAAGAGGGCTGTGAAGATATCTACAGACCCCTCGCATTCTGGACATAAATTGTTTCAACTTCTATCCTCAAAATGACGCTATAGGGCACTGCAGACCAGAATAACTAGACACAAGGACAGGTTTTTTTTCCGAATGCCATCACTCTGCTAAACAAGTCTCACAACAGTGTCAACTTATTTACTAAGACTGTATTACTATTATTCCCCTACTACTAGATTATAACACTTCCTAATACCTATCTCTTCCACTTATGACTATAACCGTGTTGCTTGTATCTTTACAACTTATATTCTTTTATTAGTTTCCTAATATGATTTGATTGCTTATTAGTAACCTAGGACTATCACTAAGTGTTGTATCATATGATTCCTGATGAATCTATTTTATTTTTTCTTTTATGTACACTGAGAGTATATGCACCAAAGACAAATTCCTTATGACCAATCATACTTGGCCAATAAAGAATTCTATTGTATTCTATTGTATTTATATTCCTAGGATGCTGGCAGCAACCCGTATCAATCATCAGAGCCAGTCAATGATACATTTTTAAATGTTCAGTTGACTGAGTTTCATGTTTAATGAATAAAAGATGATGATGATGATGATGATGATGATGATTATTATTATTAATCAGTTGACCGAGTTTCATGTGTAATAAATAAAAGTTTATAATAAAAACAGTAATACCTTGGTCTGGGATGAGTAGCTTGCAAGGCAATGCCAGAGGGGTAATGGAATGTTGATACACCAAAGCTGTCAAACTTCCTGTAATTACAAACAAAAAAAAACCCATAAAGTAAATCTTTTTACTGGATAAAATATACATGCAGTTTTTGTAAGTTATGTATGTATTTTAACTTTTATATTCTGTATTTCTTATTACAGAATCACAATGTTTTCAGATAGTCAATACAGGAACAGGTAGGCCAAACAAGAGAGCAACAGGTGTACGAGCAACACCTAAAGATGCACCTCCCCATTGATAGGGATAATATTGGGAGAAATTATATTTTTTAGTATTCTCCCTATGCAAAGAACTAGTTATTACACGAGGCTGCAATTTTTTTTCTATTGTACTATGGGTACAATATTTTTCTCTTGCGTAAGAAGAGGTTATGCAAGGAGTTAAAATTATACTGGATCATCTTTTGTCCAATAATACTGGCCAATTATCATATCCAGCTGATTCTGCTTCACATTTTTTGAATATTTATTTCTATATGAAATAACATCTATGTATAGGTTTATAAGACTTCCATATTTGGAGTTGCCCATCCATTAGATGTTGGCTGCAGAAATGTTCAGTCAAGAGATTTAAAAAACCCTCATACTATCGACTATACTATACTGCAGTACTCCAAACAGACCCGGTTCACAATTTGAGGATTCTCCTGGACTTGCAATTTCTGCTCGAAGAGCAGGGTGAAAGTTGCAGCTAGGAGAATCTTTGCACAACTTTAAGTTCTTTATCCATTGTGGCTTTTTCCAGATTAGGAGTCCCTGTACTCAGTCATTCAAGCTCTGATCATCTCATGTCTGAATTACTGCAATGCGCTCTACATGGGGATACATTAAAGAACATTCCAAAGCTATAAATGCTGCAGAGTGTGCCAGCTCTAGGGAAAGCTTCTGGGCCCCACAGAATGGCCCATATTTCTTCACTGTTTTGTCAGCTGCACTGGCTGCCAGTTTGTTCTGGATGCAATTCAAGATTATTACCTTTAAAGCCTTACATGGCACAGGTCCAGACCACCTGAGAAACTGTTTCACCCACTGGGGCTGGCCTGCCTCACTTGTCCTAGCAGAGCAAGTATAATGTGGACTCTCTGTCAGTAAGATAATTTTGACTGGTGGGGCTTCTCTGCTGTGGCTCCAGCTCTCTGGAACATCTTGCCATGTGAGGCGAGATTGGTTCCCACATTCCTGACTACCCTGAAGACTTGGCTCTGCTAGTTGGCTTGGAGCCCCAATTGAGCAGTATCACACTGGAGATGGTTAACAGACTAATAGCAGAGTCCACCTCCCTCTTCTGTACATTCTGCTCCCTTCCTTCCCATCTTTTAGTTTAACCTGCATTTTTACTAACACACACACACACACACACACACAGAGCCATAGTGAGATGGGTAGCAAAATTTAATAATAAATAAGGAAATAAGTTATCCCCACCAAAATTTATCATATCCATCAGTACTTGCATATTTTCAGTGATTTGCATGGATTATTTGTTTTATAAGGGATCACACACATAGCCACCAAAACTCTTCTAGCCACATTCAATTGAAATAAAAGTAATTAAATGGTGCCTCTATCTCCACAAAATAGGAGACATCAACAGAACAAACAGAAAAAAACATTATATAGTATCCCAAATAATTATTGGAGTTTGAAATTGGAGTACTGGAGGTAAGATAATATGTCCTATAAATTTGGAATCATCCTTTCATCAGACAAAGTATGTACTACTTTCTCCATCACAAAAGTAAAAATCTAGTCTGTTAAAGTAGAACATTTTTAATCTATATCTATATTTTGGAACATTAAGAACAGAACAAATTTGATATTGTATACTTTATGTTTGTTTGTTTTTTTTAAAAGGAAGCAAACTAAAACAAAACAAAAACCATCTAGAAATCGTAACATTTCACTCCCATTTTAGGAAGTGTTTCCTTTTCTTCCAGTAGGACTTTACTTTTATAAGGCTGTAGGAACTTCCCTAGAACAATTATAGGAAATGAATGCAAAATGTAAACAAGAGAGACAAAATATCAGAAAAAGAACGAAGTATAAAAGAGATTAGAGAGAATATATAAAAAAGCTACAAACAAAATCTCAAGCTTCAAAGTATTCAAGTCATTAATTCATTTATTATGAAATAATATAAATTTACCACAGTGCAAATAAAAATTATCAGTGTCCCCCAGAAATTAAAATAAAATAAAAAATAAAATATGTAAGCTTTGCCCACAAAGATTAGCAATAGTTCTTGTTTTAGGGAATAATTGTGTTGTTCATTTTATAGAAAAATACTTCCCATGTTTTATAATATTTAATGAAATATATATGAATAATATGATACAAAGAATGCTTACCAAAATATGGCTCATTGGGACATCCTTTCAATCTCACTCCTTTCTGGGTACACTCAATCAGAAAATGTCTCACAAGTTCATTGGAAGTATCTCCAACTATGGCATACAATGATAGTAAATGAAAGGTTAAGAAATGTATTCTTACAGACAAGCATTACAATTCAGATTAATTTCATTGCACATTACACAAGTTAAGGGGTAGCATAAAATCATTGTAACCACAATTTACAAAAAATTGTTTAATGACTCATGATAACTTAAAATGGCTGAATTCATAATGTTAGGCCTTTATTTAAAACAATCTAGAAGACAGCTAACAGTTATAGTTTACTGATTTATTTTCTTGCTATTCAGTGATTGCTTAGATACTTGCAATTCAATTTTAGTGTACCTAACAGAAGTAAAATATAAAGCTTAGAAATATTGACCGTTTATTTATTTTGATGTCTGAAATTTCTTTGAAAGAATCTATCAAAGCTTGGCTCAGAGCTTTCTTTCTTTTTGCATTTTTGAGGGGGAGGGTGAGGGTAACCCAGATGGTCAAGGCTGATGGAAAGTTGGGAAGGAAAGTTGTGATTAACATTGTTGGCATACTTCTGTAAATAACCAAATTACAGAGACATTCTGCTGATCCCATTATATAAGCAATGTGTAATTTTGTTAAGAACCACTGTTTTCCACCCAAACAAGAATGAGAAAACTTTGGACTGGTCAATCTACAATCCCAGGATGAAAAATAATCTGAGATGTATTAACAGTCTCTCAATAATGTTCACAACAACAGAGATAACATTTTTATTTATTTTTTCCTAAGTAGGTTATTTGTTTAATCAATTAAATTAAAATACAGTATATAGAGTTATAGCAGTAACGGACCCTGCCTATTACTGATGGAAGCCGGGATGATTGTTAAATGAACAGCCTCATGAACAACTGCTCTACTCCTGCTCTCTCAATGCGTTCATTAAATAAGTGCATAGGTCATTAAGTGGAACGTGGGGTGCCTCAGACTCTAGGAGGCCTATTTCAGGCATATATTGACCTGCATTGAGCCTCACAAGGTTTCTCCACACCCCGAGATATCTCATGCTTTGCTTCCTGCCCCTTGGGAGTCTCATAGCCCAAATGCCTCTGTCCTACCCAACTTGTTACAATCATACATATACTTTTCAAAGATTCTCAGAGCTCAAGTCAGGGAAGGAGGAAAGGCTGCTGTTTTTAGCCATGTGCCATAATCGAGAAGAAAACCTGATGTTTTTTCTTTCATCGCTATCCTTAGCTTTCTCAGCATCAGCTCTGCTAGCTTTCCAATTATGCTGAGGAGCTAAAGCTAGTGCTAATGAAGAGGGGGAAAAATCTTGACCTTTTTTTTTTTTCCTATGGAGCTAAGTCTAGAGATTAAAGCAAAATCAGGATATTTTTACCTCCTCACTATCTCTAGCTTTGGCTCCACCAGCAATGGAGCAGACTTTCCTCCTTCCCTATCCTGTGCTCTGCATATCTTCAAAAAGTAAATGACCCAGAGGGGATCAGGATGTGGCTAGGGTGACCTGGAGGTGGATTCGGGTGTGTGGAACTCTCCTGTGGCAGTTGCACTGGTAAAGCAGGCCCACTGCCTGTGGGGACCCAGGATGCGGTGTAGAAACAGATTGTGGGTACCCTGTGGTTGATCTTAAGGGTGAATTACTTTGGGGGGCACCGCAGGCATCTTAACTTTGAAACAAGATCACATGTAGCTTTTGGGGAGATTTGCTGTGACTTTGAACAATTGTTAAATGACCTTTTGTACTTCAAGGACTACATGAATTTCTTTATGGCGACTGGACCATGACTCTTTCTCTTGACTATAACAATAGCAATAGCACATACTTATATACCACTCCATAATGCAGCCTTCTCTAAGTGGTTTATAGAGTCAGCATATTGCTCCCAACAATCTGGGTTCTCATTTTTCTCAGAAGAATGGAAGGCTGAGTCAACTTTGAGCCCATCAAGATGTAAGTCCTGATTGTGGATAGTTAGCCTGCAATACTGCATTGTAATCACTGTGCCAACATGGCTCCTCAGCTCTGCTTAGCTTATATTGATAATTTGAAGTACTTATTTGAAAATAACTATCCTAAAATTCTAGCATTATATGTCCAGTCTTGATTACACAAATATTAAATGTTGTCTACCTTCCTTGAAATAACTGCACATTTATTTCATTCCAAAATCCAAATTATTCCAAGTTCTCTCAACTTCTCACAACTTTACCTAAGATTCCTAGTAACTATTATATTCTAACACCAAATCCTACTTCCCAGGGAAGAATCTTCCTTGATCTGTTTGTCATATAATCAATCCAAAAATCTCAGTTTTTTTTCCTGTTAATTTTTCATTAGACGTGCTTTATCCCTGGCACCTCATCAAATGAACTCTGTAACTGGATCCAGATGTAGTATGTTTGGGCTGGTTGCAAGTTGCTGGATGCTTCAGCTACATAACTGGAAAGTACATTTTCTATGCACGTTTTTCCAAATTTACATACACGTTTTCCAAATAAGAAACTAACCTTCATGCAGTATGATCAATTAAGAGGTTTTGTTATTTTTTAACTAAATTGTTTTGGCATCCATACTGCATAATAATGCTTCTGTTTTGTCAATTCATAGTTTAATGGCAAATGCGTAAGTATTAACAGAGCTTCTTTAGTGTAGTGAATAAGGCCCAAGGCTAGAAACTGGAAGACAGTAAATTTTAGTTTTCTCTTAGACATGAACCCAGAGTAACTTTGGGCAGTCATTCTCTCAGTTCTAGAAAATAGACAATGGCATACAACTTCTGAAAAAAAATCTTGCCAAAAAACCTGGGACTTTTCCAGCCTGGACTTGTTGAGATAGTTGCCTGGAGTCAAAAACTGACATGAAGATACATATATGCTTACCTATAAAGAATGCTTTGTTTTTAGTTTAGTTTAGTTTACTTTAGCGTCATTGCACCTCATACAACTAAATCAAGCACCATCTTCAGTGCACATCATTTATTTATTTTTTATTTATTTTATTTGGTTTGTCAATTACTTACAAGATAATAGGTATAAGTAAAAACATAGTTATGAATACATGGATACATATAAGAAAAATAAAAGAAACAATAGGACAGGGATAGGCATACTGGTGCACTTATGCATGACCCCTACAGACCTCTTAGGAAAGGGGTGAGGTCAACAGTAGAAAGTCTAAGGTTAAAGTTTTTGGGGTTGGGGGAAGAAACCACAGAGTCAGGTAGAGTATTCCAGACATTGACCACTCTATTGCTGAAGTCGTATTTCCTGCAATCAAGTTTGGTGCGATTAACCTTGAGTTTGTATCTATTGTTTCCTCTTGTATTGTTATGGTTGAAGCTGAAGTATTCATTGACAGGTAGGACATTGCAATGCATGATTTGATATACTATACTTAGATCGGACCGAAGGCGGCGTAGTTCTAGGTTGTCTAGGTCTAAAATTTCAAGTCTGGTGGCATAAGGTATTCTGCAACGAGTAGAGGAATGGAAAACTCTTCTTGTGAAATACTTCTAGACTTTCTCAACTGTGTTAATATCAGATACGTAATGTGGGTTCCAGACTGATGAGCTGTATTCGAATACTGGTCTAGCAAATGTTTTGTATGCTCTAGTTATTAGTGTGATATTACCAGAGAAAAAGCTACATAAGATTAGGTTAACAACTGTTAATGCCTTTTTGGCTATGTAGTTAGAGCGGGCTCTAGCACTTAGATCATTAGAGATGAGTACTCCAAGATCGTTGACAGAGTTTGGATCATTAACAAGGTCTTAACACTTCCAGTTTTGACCATTTGTTGTCTGTTTGACAGGAATGCTTCTATCCAATTATGCAGGTGTCCAGAGATACCATAAGATTTTAGTTTTAGGAGTAGTTTGTCATGTACCACTGAATCAAAGGCTTTACAGAAGTCTATGTAGATTGCGTCTCTTGCTTTGCCCTGATCGAGTTGTGTAGTCCAGATGTTTTTGCAGTGTAAGAGTTGCAGATTACATGATAGTTTTATTCCTGAAACAAAATTGTTTATTAGAGAGTAGGTTGTCTGTCTCTAAGTGGAGGATAATGGATTGATTAATAATTGATTCCATGACTTTACCGGTGACGCAGCATAAAGATATTGGTCTGTAATTTTCAACTAGGCTGGGGTCTCCCTTTTTGAAGATGGGGATGACTGTGGTTTGTGACCATAGTTTTGGCAAGAAGCTGGTCTTGAAAGATTTTTCAAAAATTATGCTTAGAGGTTCCGCTATGGAATAGCATTTTTAAGAAGTAGGCACATATTCCGTCCGGTCCAACAGAGATGGTTTTAGATTGCATAGTGCTTTTTCAACATTGTCTACTGTAAAATCAATATGTATTAGACCATTGTAGTTGTCTGTGGTTCAACTAGGTAATACTGGGCATGTTTACAAATACTGAGCCAAAGAATGTGTTAAAGAGGATGGCTTTAATAGTGTCGTCGTTGCAGTCTTTACCATTAGGTCCTTTCAGGGGTGGAATGGACCTTGAGTCTTTTAGTTTGTTGTTTACAAAATTGTAGAAAGCACAGGTGGAACTGGTGCGTAGAAGCTTTTCCTCTTGTTTAATGTGATAATTGGTGCGTTCAGTCTTTATCTGGTGGCATACATTTTTGTATCAGCTTTTGAAGTTGGCAACGTGACCAGGTTTGTTTTTCCGCCAAAGTGATCTCTTTTTGGATTGAATCATGACCACGACCATGAAAAAAAACACTAACAGACATCCTTCACCCTTCACACATTCAACCGGAAACCCCCAACACCACACCAACACTGCACTATACAGCAGAATTCAAAAGAGCTACTGACCTGGGATAGAAGCCGTTTTTCAGCCTATTTGTCCTTGTTTTGTATTATTATTCTGTACCGTCTGCCAGATGGTAATAGTTCAAAAAAAGGGTTCCCAGGATGAGATGGATCTTTGAGAATGTTTTGAACTTTTTTAAGGCAGCGGGAACTATAAAGCTCTTCCAAAGCAGGAAGAGGGCAACCAATAATCTTCTGGGCAATGACGTTACCCCTCTGGGGTGCTTAATTAATCTGTAACCGAAAACTTATTCATGCACCCATGCACACACACAAACACATACATATATATAGTGATTTTTAAAAGTTTGTAAGCCCTTTAGAATTTTCAATGGTTCTGCATTAATATGAACTAAAGTCTGATCCATGGAGTTTTAAAATATTAAGGATAAATGTCTTTAACCTCTTTGAGGGAAGGAGTTACCTTTTTTGTTTAACTGTAATATTGAAGGAGGAGGTATAGCAACCTTCATGGCCAAACCATAGGCACCTCTGAAGGAATGACTGTCACGGACAATGAATGATCCAGCTTCTTTATTCTTCAGGACAGCAATAGCTGCATGACAAAAAGAAAGAGATTAGAAGGACTTTCATTATTAAAAAAAAATCTGCATTAGCAACTAGGAAAAAAGTTGCACAGAATTACCGTGATTTATCGGCGTATAACACGCACAGGCGTATAACACGCATTCCCTTTAAGAGGAAATTTCAGGAAAAAATATGCGGCGGGCGCAGCGCTGACATCACGTCATGACGCTGCGCCGCCGCTTAACTATTGGGAACGGGATCCCTTAAAGAGATTCCGCCTGGACATCGGCGATAACACGCATACATCATTTGCCCCCTATTTTCAGGGGGAAAAAGTGCGTGTTATACGCCGATAAATACGGTATATTTCTTTTCTATAGGCAAACACAACCTAGGGAAGAACTATCAGTACTGTTTTGGCTAATAGTTATGATTAAAATGAATTATGAAATTTTGCTCACATGAACTACAAATATACACCAGAAAAGCCCCCCTTTTTAATCTTCAGAAACTATTTTCTAGAAATATTCTGGAATCAATTATATTCCAATAAATCTAACAGAATAACAGATCTTTTAATGAGGCCTTTTAATACAATCCCATGCTCAAGCAGGAGATCCCATACCTTTCCAGACAAATAGCTATCCAGTCTCTTCTGGAAAACATCTGGTGATGAGGCACTCACAACTTCTGAAGGCAAGCTATTCCACTGATTAATTATTGTTGCTGTCAAGAAATTTCTTAATTCATGGTGACCAAAACTGGATGCATTATTACAATTATGGTCTCACCAATACAATAAAACACAGCATGTATGACCTTTATACTACCTCTCTGTTGATAGAGCCTAGAAATCCGCTGACTTTTTTGGTAGCTGCAGAATCTTGCTGGCTCATAGTTAAGTGGTTGTCTTTAGGACGCTTGCATCCTATTCACTCATTACTACTGAACAGATACTATCTATTCTACACTTGTATTTAGTTTTTCTTACCTAAGCATGCACAATATTTTTACCATCAAACTGTATTTTATTGGATAAGACCTAATGTTCGTCTTCTTCTGAAGTATTGACTATTCCCGAGTTTAGTGTTGTCTACAAATTTAACGAGTTCCCCTTTATCTCCTCATGTAAAATATTTATGAAGTTGTTGAAGAATATTGGATCTAAGACATAATCTTCAGGTACCCACTGTATACTTCCCTCCATGTAATGCAATTCCATTAAGGATTACATTTTGAATGTGATTGGTCAGCCAGTTACAAATTCATTTGGTCATGATCTGTTTAGTCCAAATTTTTCTTTCTTACCAAGTAGCATATTGTGGTCTACTTTGTCAAGGATCTTACTAATGTCCAAGTACATTATGTCTAGAGCATTTTGCTGATCCACTAATTTAAGATTGCTATATCGAAATGTAAATATCTGAATAGGTCAAGAGCAGTGTTGGGATTCAACCAGTGTTACTACCAATTGGGTGATTACGTTTGGACCATAACAACATCTGGGAAAGGAACCTACCATTACCAGTATTTGTCATTGCAGTAGTCAAAAATACTGAATATGTCAGGCCTAGCTATCAAATATCCTAAAAAAATTTCAGGCTATCACATCTCCTTCAAATGGATGATCAGAAGTTTACAGGGAAAACAGCAACTGAAATAGAATTACTGCTCAACATTATACAATACACATATTCAGCCAAGATATTGCAATGGAGTTAATACCTAAATTCTATATGAAGAAGATCACTACACATACAACCATCTCTCGGGCTAACAACATCAAGCACACTGAAGTCAAGAAAGTTAGTAGTGAACTACATCATGAGAATAACATTTTGAAGGCCAAACTCAGTGGTAAAAATACCATCAAGGCAATTAACTCCTGGGCAATTCCTATCATTCAGCTAGAATAGTGCACTCAGGTTTGAATTAGAAACCATGGATAGGAAGACCAAAAATGACAATGAATTATGTCCTTCATGCAGAGTGATGTTAACACACACTCAACTTACTAAAAAGAATAGGTGGGCATGGGATGTTGCAAGTACATCAGACTGTTGAAGATGAAAAAAAAAATGGATTAGAAGAATATCTGAAGAACAGCAAAGAAAATGTGCTGAAGCTAGTATACCATAAAGGCTTATTGAATATTGAAGAGACCAAATAGGCTTATAGAAAAACCAAATAAAGAACAGAAGAGAGATACATGGACATCTTTAAATCTTTAAATTATAAGTATTTGCTGCTGACTTGGTATTCATTATGGAAGACCCAGAATCAACAGGCCCGAAATGATTAGAATTGCTTGAGGAATATGGTGAAGTAACTGGCTTAAAAATAAATAAAGATAAGACGAAAACGATAGTTAATAACATGACTAACAAACAGAAAGAAACCCCGACTATGAAATTGGACAGCCAGATAGTCCAAAAAATAAAATATTTAGGAATTAACATCTCGGCACGCTGCTCCACGATTAAAGAAGATAACTATGAGAAACTGCTGAAACAAATAAAAGATCTGGAAAGATGGAACAATATAAGACTCTCGTTACTAGGAAGAATATCAGCAATTAAGATAAACATACTAGCCAAAGTGCTCTTCCTGTTTCAAAATATACCAATAAAATTAGACAAAAAATTATTTGGAGGCTTGCATAAATTGACGTTAAATTTTGTATGGCAAGAGGCCCAATATTAAATTGAAATTACTACAAGATACAAAAGAAAGAGGGGGATTTGGACTTCCAGAATGGGAATTATACTATCAGGCAGCAACACTTACCTGGATTAAGGACTGGATAAATTTAAAAAATAAAAGACTCTTGCACTTAGAAGGACATGACCTACAACAGGGCTGGCATGCATATTTGTGACTTGGCAGAAACACCGTCCATCAATATTTTTTAAGACACAAAATTCAACAAGCCCTACTTCTGATTTGGAATAAAATTAAACTTCAAAATTATATGGAACTGCGAGCCTGGTTATCGCCACCAGAGGCAATAGTTTATCCAAACTTGCATAATCCAATAAAAGCCATTACCTATAAAGATACTATAAATGATGTGGGCCAACTTAAATAGAGACAAGACTTAAAACAACAAGGAGTAGTTCTGGAATAGTGGGCCCATCTCCAAATACAATTACAGTATGAAAAAGATAAAAAAGAATGAGGAATCAATTGGTATTAGATAAAATCCTATTAGGACCAGAAGGTAAACAAATAAGGAAAATTTACAGATACTTATTGGACTATAAAATGCAAGAAGAACAGGTCAAGGAAACGATGGTGACTTGGGCTAAGGACTTTGGACACGATATAAATCTGGATCAATGGCAATTAATCTGGGAGTGAAATAAAACAACAACATTAGCCATATCATGCAAGGAAAACTTGTACAAGATGTTCTATAGGTGGCACCTCCCACCAGCAAAATTGTACGGAAACCAATGATGGTAATATACACTTCCATCCATGAATTGGGTATTTTAGCTTTAATCAAATCATGTACACACGATTTAATCAAAACTTTAATCAAAATTTCATTTACAACTTGCAATAACACTTCACTTATAGTGTCCTGTAAGGCTTTGTACATTTCTGCTGGCAGGCCATCTGGTCCTGGCACTTTTCCATTATTTTGTTTTTGGATTGCTTCTGTTAATTCCATCCTTGTAATTTTCCCTTCCAACATCATTTTGGTTTGTTTCTTCTGGCACTTTAGGTAATTCAATTTTCTTTATGCATTCCTCTATTTCTTCTATCTTCACTTGTTCCTCTTTGTATAATTCTCTATAGTACTTTTGTATTATTTCTTTTTTATCCTCATTTCTGTGACACAGATTCCCTTTATCATTCATTGAGATATCCTTTTTTTCTTTTTTCTTTTAACTTGTATGCCAACTATCTTCCTGGCTTGTTTGCGTTTTCAAAAAAAATCTGTTTAGTTTAATTTTTTGTGCTAGTTCTTCTTTATCTACTATTTCCAGTTTATGTTTTATCAAAATCATTTTATGTTGAATTTCTTGTATAAACTTTAGCTGTGTCCCATACATTTTGTAATGAAGTTTCTTCTTGTTTTGTTCAATGAAAAAAATTAATTCTTTTTCCATATGTTCAATATATTCTTTTTCTCTCAATATTAAATTATTAATTGTCCATCTTGACCTCTTCTTTTGTCCTTTCCATATTATCTTAATCAGGTTATGATCAGCCCATGTATTTGTTTCTATGCTTGTCTTGTATATTAGCAATTATTTCTGTTGTTGCCCATATCATATCTATTCTAGACCAAGATAAATGGCTATTTAAATAAAATGTATATTCTCTTTTCTGGGTATCTTTCTCTCCATGAATCTTGAATTGCTACTTCTTCTATCCTGCCGAGCATCCTTATTGAAAAACTGACTAGGATTTTACCTCTTCCTGAACACAGTGAGGGCTGGATCAGTCACATCCACCTCCCTGAAGCTTAGCACCGGCTCCCCACAGGACTGTGTGCTCAGTCCCTACCTGTACTCATTGTACACATGACTGTGTATCGTCTGACCCATCCATTGTGATAATTAAGTTTGCAGATGATACTACCGTTTTGGGTCTCGTTACAGGTGGAGACAAAACTGTGTACAGGAGGGAGGTTCAAAAATTATCTTCATGGTACCTAAAAAACAACCTGCACCTAAACATCAGCAAGACAAAGGAGATGGTGTTAGACTTGCAGAAGAAGAGAGAGGAACCCTCCCCACTTTACATCAAGGGGGGCTATGTGGAGTTTCCTCCTTTAAATTCCTGGGAGTCTACTTCAGCGAAGATCTTACCTGGAAAATCAACACAATCCAGGTGGCCAGAAAGAGTCTCCACTTCCTTAAGGCTTTGCGAAAGAATAAAGTGGAACAACAATTGATGACCTCCTTTTACCGATCCATAATAAAAAGCGTCCTCACATATTGCATTATGGTGTGGTATGCTGGCTTGACAGCCACAGATAGAAAGACATTACAGAGGGTGGTGAGCACAACACAAACATTGTGGGCTGTTCCCTGATACCACTAGGTGACATCGCTAGGGCTCGTTGTCTTACAAGAGAGAAAAATTCTCAGGGACGACTCACATCCCGGTCAGCACTTCTTCACTCTCTTACCATCGGGTAGGAGATATAGAAGCATAGCCAGCCATACCAACAGGCTCAAGAACAGTTTCTACCTGTGGGCTGTCAGACTTCTGAATGGAAAATAACTTCAGGTCAACATAGTATGAGAGACTAGCGGGGCCGGCACATTGTGCAACAAGATCACATAGGGTAATAAGATTGGGACTGGGTTAGGTACTTCTGTTCTCACTGTGAATTGTGTTGGGGGGGGGAGTGCACGAAGGGAGGCTCAGCCAATCTCATTGTACACAAGTTGTACTCTAACAATAAAAGTAATAATAATAATAATTCTGCCATTTTAAAAATGCTTTAGGTAGTACTTTTTTTTGTTCTTTTTATTTGTCTTTTGTGTTTTAGTCCTTTTTAACATCTACTATTGCATTATAATCTCCAATAATACAAATATGTTCATATCCCAGTTCTATTATTCTCTTGTGTAGTTTGTCATAAAACTCTTGATTTTCATTTGGAGCATAAATTGCCACTAGTAAAGTCTGTTTATAGTTCATCAACATTTCAACTATTAATATTCTTTCTTCCTCATTTTGGTAAATTAATTCCATTTTTATAGTGTCTTTTATGTATAGTGCTATTCCTTTTACTCTGTTGTGCAAATGTAGTATGTAATTTCCCAATATTAGGATAGTCTAATCTATTAAATATCATTTTCCTTTTAATTGCCAAATTTAGTCCATTTATATTAAGTATAATTAACTTAATTTCTTCTTCCATGGTTTTATTTATTGTAGGGTCTGGTTGATCTTATCACTTTTAACTCTGCTTGCTTTTTCTTCTTCCCTAATGGCTCTTTCCTCCACTTCTTTTTCTCCTTCTCTTTCTTGTCTCTCTTCTATCTCTATGACTTCTCGTAGTTTTATTGTTTCCATCTCTCTTCTCTTTTCTCCATATTCTCTAAAATATTGATCATAAAATAGTTCTGCTTTTTCAATTGTATCTAGTCTATGCCTTTGCTCTTGCCAAGTCACCATTATTCCTTCTGGTATCAGCCACCTGAAATTAATTTCTCTTTTAATCAAATATTTTGTCAGGAACTGGTATTTTTTCTCAAATCTCTTGCAGATCTGGGTATTTGCTTCAACACTATTATCTCCTTTCCTTTATATTTTAATGGTTCATCTTTCACCACCTTTGAATCTCTATTCTGATAGACCTCTTTGTAAATCTAATATGGCAATTTGTGTCTCATTCCATATGAAGTCTGGACTGTAAAAATTTCATCATATCATATATCATTTTCTCCTTTGTCTCCTTTCTAGCTGCTGCAAGTAGATCTGCCATTATGTCTGCCAGGTTTTCATCTTTTTTTTTCTACAACATTTTGAAATCTTAAATAAATAGTTGGCCTTGTCCATCTCCAACATAATTTTCTTTTTGTCTATCATCTAAGTTTATTAAAAATATATTTAACATTATTACTAGAATCTGCTTACGTTTGACCATAATTAAAGCTGTGAGAGACACTGTAAATAAACAGGTTCTAATTCAAAGGATTCTAAAATACCAGAGGTTGTGATTGCTAAGAGACTGCTTTAGCAAAATAGTTACATAGTCCCTAAATATCAACACATAATTTTTTGAAAGTTAATTGGGAATGACTGCAAATTCAAGGAACTGACATGGATCCCCTTTTAATTAACAGCTTAAATTTAAGCTGTTGGGTTTTAGAATGGAGAACAATATCTAGCAAAACATAAATACAAATTAAAGCTGAAAAGGAACATTGAGTAATAAATATTCATCACCAAGTATAAAGAAGCTAGCTGTATGATGCACGAAGTATTTAAAGAACATACCTTGTTCTCTTGAAATCTCTGGTTTATACCAAAATTTGGAAGTATCTTGAACAAAATTTACAGTTACGTGTTTATCACCCATATTTTCTGCGAGATAAAAAGATTAATATGATTTTAAAAAGCATACCATACTATCACAGCATAAAGCTGACAGTTTTTATAAGATAATACCATTCAGAAGTATGTTAATCATCACTATTACCATTCTTTATAGCACCTCATTCCCATCTCATAATGCAAGTGTGTCAGGAGGCATCTGAATATACTAGAAAGACATCCTACATGAATCTACATGTACATCCAATTTAAGTATGAAAGGTTTAATGGCTACACATTTTTGCATTAGTTGATTTGTACATAGAGAAACAATCATACTAAATAGCGAGAAGAGCTGTTACCCTTCTGGAATGCATACCTAACACTGGTGGTGGGTTTCCAACGTTAGAGAAATCTGGAAGAACATTTGGAAATGGAATTCTGATAGTGCTTCCACTATGTGGGCTGGAGAAAACACTTGAAGGCGAAACAGAGCCAAAAGAACATTCTGCCTCAGAAACCCTTTTCTTCTCAGGAAGAGGGGTTTCTGGATACATTTGCAATCCCTGAATTTGCTGACTAGTATATCCAGAAGATGATACAAGACAGGTATGTGGCAAACAATTACTGCCCACCATAGATTTTATTACTTTGGGAGACTCATCTGCATTTGCCATAAAAGAAAGGTTTTTTTCTTCCACTAACTGGTTACTGTTAGCAACAGTCTCATCATAATTCTGAAAAGTTTGGATGCCATCACAAACTGTAAGGTCCTGTTGTGGCAGAGCTGTTATATTTGCTAGATTGTTAAGTATCCCAGGCTGAAGTCCTTTTCTCTGGAAGTATAAATCATTTTGCTCAGGAACAGAAAGATCTGGAGACATGAGGTAACTTCCTATATTGATGTTACTCATTTCTGGAAACTGGGGCATCAAGGAAGGCTGAGAATTGTTTTGATGCCAAATATGTTCATCTGTTGAACTGTATAGGAAAGGGAACAAAAGTTACATCCTGTCTATTATAAATATTTCAGCATGCAGAATTTAAGATGAAGTCAAAACAACAATTGATTGCAGAAACACATGGATTTCAATGGTTTTCATGTGCTCAATTAACAAAAAAGTTTAATATGGAAAAAAGATAATTGGAACTGAATTATGTACAAATGATGAAAATATAATATCTAAATGTATAACATTTTGTTAAAATTTGAAATAGAAGAACAAATTAAATGTTGAATGACAAATAGGCTATTAGTTTTGGATATAATGTACAGATGGATACTTGTAAGACAATGTAACTGGTTTTAAACTTGCATTGTGTCATAACCCAAGAAAAAGTTTTTATAACATCATGTAATGCTGATATATATGATCCTAGAGAAATTATCACATATGTACAAAATTATTTCAAACCAGTGTTGGAAATGTGAAAACCATGAAGTGATATTCTATCATGCATTGTAGACTTGTGAGAAGGTATGGATAAAATTAATATGATAATACAAAGTAATTTAAAGATAAATATTATGAAGAAACCAGAAAGCTTTTTATTAGGACTTATGCCCAGCAATTAAAAAATAATGAAATCGCCACATGAAGGAATGAACTGTGAAATGCTTAGAATTTCCTGAGATGACTTATCTCATCAGAGAGAAAAAAGTAACGAAAATGTTTTTGAAAGACTGGGAACCTTATGATGATTTTTTGTTAAAAGAAAAAAAAATGATTCACAAAAAATGATTTGACAATTAAAAAAAAACTATAGATCAAGTAAAGGGCTGAAGGGATTTGTATAACATAAGATGGGGAGAGTTTGACTGGCATGGTAGCCTAGAGGTGAAGACACTTGCCTCCTACTCAGAAGGTTGAAAGTTCAATCCTGCAGCAGCAGATGTTTCTCTATCAGAAAGCAAAAAGAAAATATCTGCTGCAAACTTCACATAGATATTAGGAAGGGCATCCAGCCAGTAAATACTCAGCTCCACTCAGTTGCCCTAATTCCATCCCAAAACAAAGGGATTAAAAAGTTGTAAAAGGGGAAAGGGGCGGGCAGAATGATCATAGAATTATAATTATCTGTAAAAGCGGTCAGAAGTCATATTTTATAACTTTAGTTTTTTAAAAAATTCTTTCATTTTACTTCTTTTTCTGTCGGAAATTTAAGGAAGAATTAGATTTTAACTACCTCTCTTTTCTTGAAATAATAGTATCATTTGAAACTGAACATGTAGCTGCAAAAGGCCGATGATGGGAAGGAACCGATTCAATGCCAGCCTGCAACAAGGATGGATTTGGAGTTCTTGAATTGTCAGATATCACAGTGGAGTGATTAAGGTCTTCTATGTAACCTCGGGGTTCTGCAAAAATCAAGAAAATAATATTGTGGTTAAGATCGTAACCCTGTAATAATAACTAATACTATCTATTATCAGCAATGAAAGCACTATGAAGAGGTAAGAAAATCAGAGGCAGTATTGCAAGTTATCTCTCTGTTCCACATATTTATGATGCTATTTATATAGAAACATAAACATATAACTCATAAAGACACTTTATACAAAATATTTTCTTTCTGAATAAAACTATCAAAGAGGCAAACAATACATCAATAAAAAAACTACCAACTAAAGGCAAACAAGCTAACAGTAAACTACAGCCCAATCAAGGAACCACCACTCCCACCAACACTAATATAGCACACCACTAGTACATAAAATGAGAGCAACCCTACTCCCTACTAGCACTGATGATGTTACCTAATTTGGTAATGAATGTTTTTAAGAAAATAACTAAGTTGAGAGCATTAAGTACCCACAATTCTTAACAATTAAAGTTTTTAATTGGCACACCCTGGTATAAACATGGACTGAGATATTAATATCTTTGGAAGCATTCAATACAGGCTCCAATGATTAAACCCTGGAAGATGTTAAGTGACATTCTAAGTATACCTGACATAAGTATAAAAGAATTTGTATTATATTTATTATATGAAATATAATAAAACTAAATAAGATTACATTGGAAATATAAAAGCCAAATCAAGAAATTGGACAAGAAATCCTCAATGGTGTCTCTTAGTGGATTTACAAAGTAATTGGAAAAATATCTGAAAAAGCCCTGAAATGTTGAAGATTGATTAAAGACCAAGTTCTGTGATATCACTGGAATGAAAGGTCAAGACTATGAAGTAAAAAAAAATGAACGAGTGTAAATTTGACTGATCAAGATAAATTATATAATTAATATTTCTTGTGGATTGTAATGAACATTTTCTGAAATAGGATTTTAAAAAGTTTCTGTATTGCAAATAAGTATGATTTCAGTTATGGGAAGCAGAAGTTTCTGTTTGTAAGATTAAAAGGGGTGAAGAGTTATTGTATTAGCTTGTGCTCAATATGATTAATATTGAAACCCACTTCTTTATTATTGCCTCTGTTTTGTTTTTATTTTTTCTCGGTCTTGCATTTTTTTAAACTTCTTACTTTTCATTAATAGTTTATTTTGTATTTGTTTTTATTTATGTATTAAAAACCTCAATAATGTTACTAGAAAATAACCAAGCTGAATATGCTGTGCACATCAGCCATTATGTCTACAGTTGGTTAAACATCTCAAGTGAACCAAGACGAATTGTTGCACATTTTTAATAAACTTACCCACAGTTATCTACTATATTAAGCACTACAAACACACACCATAAATGCTAAAAATGTCTGTTCCTAGCTGCCTAGTAAACCACATGTGGTAAGTTAGTCACCTACATTGTCCAATGAAATACTGAATTTCATGACATCTGGAGAATTGCAGTCATATTATTTTTAGCTGACCAGCAAACTGAAATAACCTAGCAAAATCACATACATTTAAACAGTGTTTTCCAAATGCCTATTTTTCACAAATGGATGTTTCCACATAGCACTAATATAGAGTATTAGTTCTTTCTGAAATTGGAAATATGTCATTCTTTCCTCCCATGAATATAGAGGGATGATTATACATAGATCTTACATAGAATAACAGAATTGGAAGGGACTCTGGAGATCTTCAACCCCCTGATCGAGTAAGAGAGTCTATACCATTTCAGACAAATGACTGCCCAGTCTCTTCTTGAAAGCCTTCAGTGATATGGCACCCACAACTTTTGAAGGCAAGCTATTCCACTGGATGATTGTTCTCGTTGGGAAATTTCTCCTTACTTCTAGGTTGCTTCTCTCTTTGATTAGTTTCCATTCACTGTTTCATGTCTTGCCTTCTGGTGCTTTGGAAAATACTTTGCTGCCCTCAATCTTGTGGCAGCCCTCAAATACTGGAAACACTGCTAGACCATCTCCCCTGGTCCTTCTTTTCACTACACTAGACATGAAACAACCAAGCCTTAGGGCAACTCAAGATTTCCTTCTTCTCATTATTAGAGGACTATTTAAAGAGAACCACTATACCACAGGTTTTATAACAGATATAAAAATAACCAACATCAATGTTCTTACATTTGATCACCTTTTAAAAGCTTAACATTTTCACTCATGTTCTCCAAACTTTTAACAAATATGGCAGGTTCAAAACATAACAATACTTTTGATTCAACAGTTTGTTTCCTTTTATCTTCATAATCAAATGTCACTCTATTCTGATTTCCAAGGTCCCTGTTTTTATAAATTCTATAATAAATTTGCAAAGCTGAATGTGCACTCATAAATTTCAGTATATCATTTTAGATAAAAAAAATATATATTAAAAGATATTGCTTGAGGCAATAAGCTAACCTAACAATAGTATGACTCAAGAGTCTTCAGATTCTTAACATAGCTTTGATAATATCAAATACTCTATTTTTACTACAAAAGGAAGCATGTAAATGGAATACAACAATGAAACAGGATATATGTTTAAATCCTAACAGTGGAGAAGCTATTTGATATTTTAGCAATCATATCTAGGTTTTTTAGCAGAAGAAACATAACCCTAGCATTCCATCAGGTAGAGAATGAGTGAGCAAGCACTGTTCTACAAAGCCAACGTTTCTTGTCTTAATTTTTTATTGTACTCCACTTTGAACAAATTCATACATGTTGAATGACATTAAATTGTGCCCACATAACATATTACACATGCATGTACAGAGAATGTCATTTCTTAAGTAATAATCTTTTGCAATGGAAGAATATTATATTATTATAATACTGTACTATGCAAAATGTAGTCACCGAACCAGTAGTAACACCAGTTTAATCCCACCCCTGGGTGGGGCCATGACACAGGGACAGAGAAATATCACAACCCTGCAGGCTTCTTTCCCCTTTGGAAAAGCCTTTTTGCACAGAGGATAGAGGTGTGGAGAGATGCAAGACAAGTCGACAAAACGATATTTGCTTGCTTTTGCTAATGGTGGGGATTGGACAAATGCAAGAGGGAAAAAAATGACACTTTTCTTGCTTTTTCCTTCCTCCCCATGCTAATTGTGGGGTGGTTTCATTTGGTGAGGAAGAGATCGTTTTAACCTTGTTTCCAAAGATAGCTGATTAACTCTTACACAGCTTGGATGCAATTCGATGTAAGAAATGGGAATAAAACCCAGAAGCACTAACTTTCAGCAAATGCAGAAGTAAAGCTTGGAGCCCATAAAGGAAATTGGACAACCTACACAACAAACACCCAAAGTAACTCCTGAATAAATAGCTTTTTGAGTTGTATCTCTCTCCAAAGCACCAAGAGTGAAAGGACACTCTACTCTTATCAAGAAAGCACTTTCAGCTTTTTGGTCGTCAAGCCAAAGATTTTCTAAATACTCTTGTCCCTTCTCTATAAAGGAAATTGACACTGCCATTGGTAGGCTAAAATGTGATAAAGCATCAGGCTTCAATGGTATTCATCCTGAATTCCTGATAAATTCCGGGAGGCACACACAGAATTGAATTGATAAATTCCTCTCAGATATAGTTTCCAAAGGCTGCCTCCCATCAGAATTCAAAAAAGCTAAAATAATATCACTTCTAAAACTTGGCAAACCACAACCAGAGTTGAAAACTTACTGCCCAATCACCCTTTTGAGTTCCTGCTACAAATTAGTGGAAAATTTAATTATAAACAGGATAGGTACCATATTATATCAACATCTGTCCATGGTGGCTTCTGACAAGATCAGAGCTTTGTAGACCAGGCGTTAAGTCTAACAGGGTTTAAGGAAGCACGATTCTAACAAAGCCTCAAAACCACAGCCGGGTTCATAGATCTAACAGTTTGCAAAGGCAGATTGTTATATTATCTGTGCCCTATTATCCTCTGCAAAAATCTCTATCAACTAATTAATAACATGTGGAGTGTGTCAAGCGTGAAACATTGGCATTTTCAGAAAAGACATAATCCTGGACTTTTATTTGGATACTCAAGCCGGATGCTGACAGAGTGATAGATTCTTTCAGATAATGGGAGACAACATAAGTAAGTTAAGATGAAACAATGGTCTTTCACAAGGATCTGTAAGGGCACCTACATTCTTCAACCTATACATATGAGATATGCCAGTGACATAATTTGGATATGCTGATGATTTGGCCATCACAGTACAAGAAAACACATTGAGATGGCTCACAGCCGCCTTTCCAAAGATCTCAAAATATTGGAAAAAAATTTCACAGATTAAAGGCAAAAAAATAACTCTTTGAAATATCTTTTAAGCTAACAACAAAAAATAATCCAGCTACAATGATTTGACTTTAAGACAATTTCAGGTAACTCCATCTGGATGATTACGAGTCTTCACTGATACATTGCAAAGCACTTTGGAGAGGAAACCCATGATATTGGTGTGGCAAGAGTTGGTACATTCCAACAACTCTCTAACTTGCTTGTTCTGATTGATGAAGCTGCCCGGCTGAGCAGCAAAACACTTCCCAAACTAACAAAAACAAATAATCCAGTTCTAATGATTCAGTCTTCAAACAACTTTCAGTAACTATGTGATTCCACCTTAACACAAACTGACATATAAAACCCTGAAGGTCTACTTAATTAACTTATTCACCTATGATCCCCATACAAAGTACCTTGGAGTAATATTGGACCAGGCTCTCTGCTACACTATAGATTACAGCGGCCAGCATCAATATTAGGAACAACATACTCCAGAATTATAATGTGGAGTTTCAGCTACCATCCTCTGATTATTAGCACTAAGGTTGGTCTATTCTGCAGCAGAATATAGTGCCCTACCATTCTAGTAAGTTAGATGTCAGATTCCCTGACACCATGATTAGAAGCAGATGTATTATCCGACTAGCTGGCTTCCCATTCTGATTCATATAGCACTGCCAGCTTTACAAAGGCAAGATACACTAGTGAGAGAGAATACAGAAAAATTATAAACAGCTCACCCATAGCGAGCACACCAACCTTCATTTATCAGCCACTGGACTCAAATCCAGGAAGCCCCCACTGGCATTTGCACAACATCTACCCACCAACTTTAAAACTGATTCCCAATTGAAAGTCGAATGGGTTGCTGAATACCTAGACATAGGATGACATATAAATGACCCCATAAAAAGCAGCGAGGCTCTGAACTACCAAATCAGCAATGGACAATCCTGAATAGGATCTGTACCTCACACTTGCATGCCTCTGTATAAATGGGGCATAGTGTCCTCCCCTCAGTGTGACTGCAAGGTCTCATGTCAAACTGTAGATCAAATCATGCTGGTCATGGCATATACTAGTCCAGTATCTGATCCCCCCGCCCCCCCAAAAAAATTACATGACTATGGATCATGGGAAGAAAATGCATGATTAACAACTTGCAAACTTGGCATCAGTATCATCAGTCAGATTAAAGAAAAGGAGTGAAAGTAAGCGTATGTCAGAATTCAATTTAAAAGCAGCAAGCTGCTCATTACAATAAAAAATGATCTATATGAATAGATTAAAAAAACATATCACAATGAATTGGATAGTATCTTGTTAAAAACCATTTTTATGTATGTCAGTGATATGAAATGAAATATCATATTGTAAATAAAAGCCAGGGTGGAAACAAATTAAGCTCCATTTGTTTTGTTTCTCCCTTAGTATGTGAGTAAATAGAAATTAGGAACTTTCCATTACAATGACATAACAAAGATTAAAAGTTTCAAACAAGCTCCAAATATTAACTCATCTGTCAGCAGGAAAAAATATGCTGAAGAAACTAATTTTATGATCTTATGGTCCTTTTGTAGTCCAGTTCATACATAACAGCAACTTCCTGGTTTGCTCCTCTGAAGTCAGAACAAAATAAAATAATGTATAATACTTATTCATATCCAGGTGTATTACTCCTATACTCTAGTGATCAAACTGGACCATTATGTTAGCAATTTTAGTAAGAACAGATGGAGGTGGTATTGATGTTTAATAGATAATGAAGTTGAAAGTAGTATCTAAATTAGACATTCCCAATTTAAAGTTTTAAGTAAGATGTCAGACAGCTTGTAGAGACAGGCAGGTACACTGAAATTCTGATTGCAAATGGGGTTGGATGGATGTTTTCCCATTCATAAAATGGCTGCCGCTGTGCTGTGGCTAATCCCAAAGCAAATAAATGAAAAAAAATAAGATGAAACAGGAATTCACCAATACAAAGACAGGTGCATGGAAATTTTGGTGCACAACAATAGCAATCAATGAAAAGGTTTATAATGAAGTTATAAGACTAAATTGTATCAGTTCATTTTCTTCTGATGAAAGATAAACCAACTCACCTTTGTTCTATTTTAATTTTCAGAAAAAAAACCTCAAGCACGTTATATCCAACTCATTTCCAAATACATATAAACTATTTTTCACAACAAAAAATCTTATTTTAAAATTATTATAAACATTAATAAATAATTAATTTATAATCAACATTTTAATAAATATACTTGCTAAAATGTATAGGTTAGTAAATTTCTTTTCTTCAGGGTAATTCTGTGATTGGAATTCATCTACTCAGTTATTTCTTAATGCTGAGGCAATAATGTAAAGAAACATTTATTGGAAGTAGCTACATCCAAACCCTAACTCCCATTTGTATAAGTGGACAGCTGAATAGCTGATATTTCAAAGCAGATGCCATCCTATAATAACTAATACAAAGAGTTGCACTTGTTTACATCAAATGTACCATAAACATTTTTAGAAAACTGTTGCAAAGGTGTTTAATATAGCTTAATTGGGAAATGTTCAAATCAAATTCTTTATTAAAGCATACATAACATTAGATTTCATCCAAGTGGACTGAAACAAAATATTCATTTCCTTTACTGTTTTTCTTTTGCTCCTCTATAGAAAATAAGCATAAACAATCAGATATGCAAGTCTCAGCATGTATGAAAAAACGTTTCATTGCTAGTTTCAGAGAGGCCCTGTTGCTGGTGGAATGCAGTTCCAACACACTTCAGCCAGCAGGATCATTTATATTTCAGGTTTTTATTCATGAGAATTGAAATATTTGAACAAAAGACGTAAGAACTTTTGAAACGAAACAAAATTACCTTGTTCTCAAGCAGAGTTTAAAATGAGACAAGCAGCAATCCTTTCTTGCCAATTAAAATCATAGGGAAAAAAGGATTATTTTAATATCTTAAAAGATTTTTGACATGCTGAAGTATCTGAAAACAACTAAGAATCGTGAGATACTGTGCTACTGAATATTTAAGTTAATTTTGAATATCAAGAATGTAAGAAAAGCACTGCTATATTTCCTAATTTCAAAGGAAGGCACTGAAGAGTCTGAATCCCTAGATAGAATATAAAATGAGGGTCATCCATTGAATTTGAAAATCTCTTTTGACATTATTGTCAATGGATCTTTTAAAATATCATAAAATAATCTATGGATCAGGCAGTATTATAATATTGATTTCTTTAAACAATGAATTATAGTCATATAAATCCAAATATTTACCAAAACACACTATGTTTTTTAATAGTGAACTTATTGTCCAACATGATCTGTTATTAGTCCTGTGCTGCCTTAGTCCTCATCTTACTATATTACAATCTCGTGCCTTGGTTTATAAATGAAAGGTAGGCATCCTTCTCCACAAGGTGAAGAATATATGTGTCTAATATGTTTGACTCTAGAAAATGCAGAACAGTAATAGGGTGGGAAATATATCTGCCTGAGTTTGGATTAAAATGGATTTTTCTTATTACCTGAATGATATAAAATGACAAGTAATGCTGGGCAAAAATTCATCAAAATTAAACAAGTTTAACAATCCCAAAGGTAATATGTTAATTAAACATGAATTTGTTTTACCTTTACCTGATCCATATATAGGCCTTATCATTAATATTCCACTGCAAAATTATGGTTTGATTTCTGGAATGTAAATCTAAATATTATCAAAATGTTTTGTTTCTAAAGGTTATTTTGAAAGTGGCAAATAGTCTTATATAGATCATTCAGAGGAAAAAATACAAATTAGATTTAGTAGTTTATTGCATTTTCTTGAAATCATCACTCCGCATCTTTTCTGAAAGTAAATTTAATAGCATACTTTATTTGAAAACTCTTAAAAGGAATCAGCTATTCTGTTTGGAATCGCAGCCTATAGTTTTTGGGTACATTATAACATATTTTTCTGTTTCAAGATAGCTCAAGGACCTTGCAATTTTTTCTTTCTCTCTACAAACTTAAAATCAGTTATTTAACAATTAACATGTATTTTTTAAATTGCCCATGCTCGCTCTGGAAAAATTAACCAACATTAAAAAAAATAATCATCACTGAAATTTGAGAAATATCTTTCTAGAGTTTGTTATACGTGTAACTATTTATCAACTATGTTACAAATAATTTATTTCAATTGGCCTCTTTCTTTCCAAGGACGGACATACCAGTCTCTCCAAAATCATCATAAAAGGTACAGTTCCTTGGTAGAGGCATATTAACCCAGGAGGAATTTTTCGTCCTGCTGCACTGCCTTGCCATCTACACAGCCAACTTCATTTACCTTCCTACCCGCTCTTTCAACTCCCACATGGAATAGTACGTTCCCATCCACCCACCCCCGCAATGCCAGATATTAAAATTCTTTACAGTACATAGGTATGATTATCTCCGCCCAATTTAAATTAACAGAGAGCCAGTTTCTCCATCCTGATGTACTATTCAGGAACAGCAAACGCTGCCTAAGTTTTATATTTTTTTATGGAAAAGAAATAAACTCCTACCAATGGACGTCATCATGGCCGAGACTTTTCCTGAAATTGCTGTGTCCGTTCAAGGTAGAAAAAAGGGGCAGCCTCCACGGTAGGCGCCAGCTCTTCTAACGTGTTTTCCCCACTTTCGCGCCCTAGACTTCTGAGGGCCGCTGCCCCTGTCCTTAGTCTTAGTGGGACGAGCGTCCTGTCCCTCTACCAGCCTACACGCTGGCTTCTTCTCTAAACACAAGCATCTACCCACGCGGGCAACTAGATTCCCCACTCTGAGACGGCGAGGCCAAAAGAGGGGAAGATAAATCTTCGATTGTTCCTCCCGCCTGAAAGCACAACTTTCGTTGGTGCGGGTCTGCAGGCTCCCTATCCTGCGCAATTCAGACCACAGCAACGAGTGCTGATTTGAATTGGGCTCCCCGCCCCCAAACCAGTGTTATTCGCGTCTCCTAATATTCTGCTTCTTCCGTACACAAAGTGGCAATGCAGAGGCCAATTGCTTCCCTGGAGAGCTCGACTTCTTGATTTAATTTAATTAAATTTAGGTCAGAAAGACACCCCCATCAGAGACACTCATCAACAACGAATTACGTCTGACGGGTACATTAAAACTCTTTGCCACCGCAGGAAAGATAAAAGAGCCTGCAAAAGTAAACCAATTGCATCCTCCTTTTCTACAGAAATATAAATCCAGTTGACTTTTAAAGCTGATAGAGCCTGGATCATTTTGCTAAAAGTGTCTGATAGTATGCATTTGAATGCCAATGTTTGTAATTCACAAAATTTTGATTGCTAACCTTCTGTCTATAAAGAGAATTGCTAATTCTGAATCAGCAATTGCATGTTTGGGATAATCTATGTGATATTCAAACGAATCAAACAGTGTAGGGTGATCAGGAGCTGGAAGCAGATGTAATTGTAATGGAGTTTCCTTTTACTTTCTTCCAGGTAAATTCAATTGTTGAAAACAGCCTTCTGGATACAGTTCCAAACGGGAAAAAAAGACACTGGAAACATGGAGGCTGTTTGGAAAAATGGTTTAATGGTGGACAGGATCACATACCTTCAAGCTCCTGGGTGAAAGGGGGCAATCACATGCTTCAAGATGTTGGGTGAAGAAAAAAAAAGGGCTGAGATGCTGAGAGCGCCTGAGTTTTATACCCTCTGTGGGCCCCACCTTAGTGTTTCTTGGTCCTGTGTAAGAAATGTATCCAATTGGCTGTCAGACTCCCAGGGGGCAGGGGGGCTTAGCTAACTTTGTAGGCTTTGCCTGTGTCCCAGGCTTGTTTGAGTGCTGGCTGATGTAATCTTCCCAGTTGCCATGTGGTGAGATGGGTAGAGGGGCTAATCCTACCTTTGTCATGTAGAATAGACTGGCTCAGGACTTGATGGCTCATTGACAAAGGGTGAGGGGGCTGAGTTTCTGCATTTTTTATATTTCCTAAGATTTTTTATTTTTCTGGGAGAGGGGTGAGCTTTAACTTCCAACAGTCCCATCCATAGATTAAAATAAAAAGCAAAAATCCTAAAATGTTGCATCGGGAAGATTACAGCAAGAATAGCCCAACCAGTCTTCTAGTTCTGGCTTGCTAAATAAAATATATGTAAGGAATAGCTTTCTTAAATGTACCATCTATTTTTTTTCTTCTAAAAAGTGGTTTGGTACTTTTATATAATATAGGTAGTTCTTGTTTAACAGTAGTAAGTGGGATTAGCAACTCCATCGCTAAATTAATCAGTCATAAAGCAATATGTTATGTGACAGCGATTATTTATATTAGCAATTTGGCAGTTTTTGTTTATTTATTTTCTTAAGCAATTATAAGATAAGTATAAGTATAAACATGGTTATGAATACATTAAATGTATAAGAAAAAAAAGAAACAATAGGACAGGGACAGTAGGCATGTTGGTGCACGCCCCCTACAGACCTCTTAGGAAAGGGGTGAGGTCAATAGTAGACAGTTTAAGATTAAAGTTTTTGGGGTTTGGGGAAGAAGCCACAGAGTCAGGTAGAATATTCCAGACATTGACCACTCTGTTGCTAAAGTTGTATTTCATGCAATCAAGTTTGGTGCGGTTTACCTTGAGTTTGTATCTATTGTGTGCTCTTGTACTTATGGTTGAAGCTGAAGTATTCATTGACAGGTAGGACGTTGCAATATATAATTTTATGTACTATACTTAGATTGGATTGAAGGCAACGTAGTTCTAGGTTGTCTAGGTCTAAAATTTCAAGTCTGGTGGCATAAGGTATTCTGCAACAAGTAGAGGAGTGAAGAACTCTTCTTGTGAAATATTTCTGGACTTTCTCAACTGTATTAATATCAGATATGTAATGCGGGTTCCAGACGGATGAGCTGTATTCAAGTATTGGTCCAGCAAATGTTTTGTATGCTCTAGTTAGTAGTGTGATATTACCAGAAAAAAAGCTACGCAGGATTAGGTTAACAACTTTTAATGCCTTTTTGGCTTTGTAGTTACAGTGGGCTCTAGCACTTAGATCATTAGAGATAAGTACTCAAAAATCCTTGACAGAGCTTGGATCATCAACAGGGTCTTGACTATTCAGCTTGTATTTTATTTTCTGATTTTTTTTTGCCAATATGTAAGACAGAGCATTTATTTGTTGAGCTTTGAAGTTGCCATTTGTTTGACCATTCTGATACATAGTCAAGGTCTTTTTGAAGGGTAGCAGTATTATCAATGGTGTGGAATAGCTGTACATCATCAGCAAAGAGAATGCAGTTGCTCTTAATATGATCACAGAGGTCATTTATGTAGAGTATGAAGAGAGTTGGTCCTAGAACACTGCCTTGGGGGACACCACTGTTGACAGGTACAGAATTTGATAGGACTCTCCCAATTTTGACCATTTGTTGTCTGACAGGAATGCTTCTATCCAGTTATGCAGGTGTCCAGAGATACCATAAGTTTTAGGAGTAGTTTGCCGTATACCACTGAATCAAAGGCTTTACTGAAGTCTATGTAAATTGCATCTATTGCTTTGCCCTGACCAAGTTGTGTAGTCCATATGTTTTTGCAGTATAAGAGTTGCAGATTGCAGGAGTTTTTTTCTGAAACCAAATTGTTTATTAGAGAGTAGGTTGTTTGTCTCTAAGTGGAGGATAATGGATTGATTAATAATTGATTCCATGACTTTACAGGTGACGCAGCATAAAGATATTGGTCTGTAATTTTCAACTAGGCTGGGGTCTCCCTTTTTGAAGATGGGGATGACTGTGGCTTGTGACCATAGTTTTGGCAAGAAGCTGGTCCTGAAAGATTTTTTAAAAATTATGCTTAGAGGTTCGGCTATGGCAGTGAATAGCATTTTTAAGAAGTAGGCACATATTCCGTCCGGTCCAACAGAGATGATTTTAGATTGCATAGTGCTTTTTCAACATTGTCTACTGTAAAATCAATATGTATTAGACCATTGTAGTTGTCTGTGGTTCAACTAGGTAATACTGGGCATGTTTACAAATACTGAGCCAAAGAATGTGTTAAAGAGGTTGGCTTTAATAGTATCGTCATTGCAGTCTTTACCATTAGGTCCTTTCAGGAGTGGGATGGACCTTGAGTCTTTTAGTTTGTTGTTTACAAAATTGTAAAAAGCGTGGGTGGAATTGGTGCATAGGTTTTCCTCTTGTTTAATGTGATAATTGGTGCATTCAGTCTTTATCTGGTGGCATACATTTTTGTATCAGCTTTTAAAGTTGGCAACTTGACCAGATTTGTTTTTCCACCAAAGGGATTTCTTTTTGGATTGAAGTTTCCTTATTGTTATAGGTAATCTGTTTTTTTCTGGTTTTGGTGAAGGCTTCCACCTCCTGTGTTTCAATCTTGACCCAAGTATCATCCACATGCATATAGAGGTGGGTAACCTGTGATGGAGTTTAGGGCTTTGGTTTCTATATCTTCCAATATCTTCCATGTAGAGATTGACCACAGTGGGGACACAGGTGAATCCATGGCACAATCATGTTTTTTCTGTAGAAACCTTCATTGTATTTAAAACAGATAATGGCCAGGCAGAGGTCCAACATGGCATATATGTGGTCTGGGCTATGGTTAGTTCTGTTGCCTAATGTGCTGCCTTGTAGCAGACATTTTTCACTACTGTGACAGTTGTTGGAATGCAGGTGAGGGGTGATGTCATTGTTTTTTGTTTTGTTTTTAAATAAAGTTTTTTATTTTTAAACACAAACATACATATATAAAATGGAAGAGGATTTTATGTTTTTTTTGAATGTGTGGGCATTTGTTTTCATATCCATAAGCCAAGAAGATGGGTGGGAAACTCTTCCTCAGGATTATTTTGCTGTGTCTTAGAGCACAGTTTATAGAGATGATGACCAAGAGAAAATAGCTTGATAAAGGAAGAAACTAATATCTAAATTGAAATTTCTTATGAGTCATTAAAATATTTTGAGCTTTATGGTCAAGGAATATTTTTGGACAAATTTACATACTACATATTTGTAACAGCCATGCTAGTCTGTTACAGCAAAAAAAAGTGTAACCTTAAGAACATTTCAACAGATGGCAAGTCAACAGAGAGCCAGTTTGGTGTAGCAGTTAAGGCATCTGGTTAGAAACTAGAAGTCTATGAGTTGTAGTCCCCTTTGAAATACAAAGCCAGGTAGGTGATTTTGGGCCAATAATTTTCTATTGTCTCTGGGAAGAAAGCAATGGCAAATTATCTGAAAAATCTTGCCAAGAAAAATAGGACTAGTCAAAGCAATAGCCAGGAATAAACATTTTTTTCCCAAAAGTTTTTTATTTCAATCTACATATAACAACAATACATTAACACTGTGGCATCAATACATCTCTCATTACCTATGTTCATATTAATTCATAATTCTTCAATATTTATTTTCAACCTTACTATCTCCAAATGCCTACCATCATATCAAATATACCTAGTAATTCCATTATTCGATTTCCTCCCTGTTTTCATTTTATTTTTTAAATAAAAGCTTCTCATTTGGCAAGCAGTGCGGTTTCAGGTTTCACATCTCAATACAAACATGACCATAGTTACCTATTCATATTATTTGTTTAATTTCATATTGTATCATCCTTATCATTTATTAATTATTAAGCTTATCTTATCCAATCCCAATTCATGTTCTCATATCTTGTTTTACAATGTTATTTTTATTCAATTCCAAATCCTATTATATCTCCTTCCATTTTTCTTAGTATATCTCATATCTTATTTTACAATGTTATCTAAGATTTTCATCTTTCTATTGTCATTTCTCATTTTTTTCCTGTCACATTTGTCATTTTATCAATCCTTATCTGTAAATATAATTGTACCCTCTAGTTAGTAATTCGAGCTAACCACCTTCATTCTTCCTTAATATCAGTCTTCCTATCTAGTATAAAATACAAATATATATATATATATATTTCTCAGATTCCACATTATATTTTCTCTATAAATCATCTATACATTACAAAATATTATTTTCAATATATTCTTATACATCACAACATATTACCTTGAGGAATCCCCTTCCTTGTCTCTTTTTTTTCACCCATTATCTCTCACTCTTTGGACAATGTATCTTCTTTTCATCCTTGTTTTTTTCCCGTTCCTCTTTATTTCCTGGTCCTTTCTCTTAATTCCCCTTTTCCCCATTCTAGTTCCCCTCCTTTTCTCATTCCAGTTATTAAACTTTTCTCTCTCCCTCTTTTGATTTTTCTTTTGCACTTCCTTTTTCTGCTTTTCCCCTCTCTCTTTAACCATTTTCCGAACTATTCTCCCTTTTATCATCCCATCAGACCACCAATTTTTAATTCAAATTCCTTTCCCCCCCTGCTTAAATAATTGTTCGTTTTGTCCTTCTAAGTTGGCTTCTTCTTTATAGAGCTCCCCCTCTGGTTTATTGTGTTCTTGTGTATGCTGAGTCACCATTTCTAATTTGTGTAGTACATAATTACACATTTCAAGTTTAATTTTCATCATGTCCCTTGTATCTTGCATATCCGATCCTATGTCTTGTAAGTCCAGTCTTATATCAACAAGTAGCTCCTCCATTATATCTTCTCTCTTCCTTAATAGCTGAAATCCTCTTCTTTAATAGATACATTCAATCCCAGAGTCCAGTATATTATTTCAGCCAATATCTTTTGGGTTTAATTTCAACCATTCATGCTCTTGAGTCTTTATTCTGGGTCTTCTATTTGGCCCTTTCTCAACTGTTTCCCAAATTACTGAGTGATTCTATGACAATACTAAAGTTCCTTTTATTTTCTTTTAAGTTCCAAAGTCCAAACTCTCAAAAGACCAGACGCTCTTTTTAGAACATATGAAAGTTTTACTGTTTCTTCAGGTGGCGCTCTTGAGTCTTTTTAACTTTCCTTTTTGAATATAATATTTTTATTAAGTTCGCTAATTTCAATCATTAGCTATTATTTCTTTTCTTTTCAACACATTCAATTCTAGCATTTAGTTATGCCCTTTAAGTGCCCACAGTTCAATATATGTCCTGTTTGATTTCTAAACCTTTGTTGTGTTAAAGTATTTTCCTTTAAAATTCTCCTCCAAATTAGTACAATAATCCAATTAATACAATAATCCAATCCAAATTTATAAAATCCAATTTCTTTCTCACTTTCTCTGGTTGTCGCTTCCACACTTTCCACACTTTCCTCCAGAATAACCTTTTAATTTGATACCGGGGTGCCTCAAGAGCGATGTCACTGCTCGCTACTTCTCTGCTCCAGTACAAAACTTAGTTTCCTGGAGTGTTCTTTGTCTTTGTGGTCACCATTTTGGGACCACCACTGCAACTTGCCTTTGGGAGGGATTTTCCTGTCAGGGAGGGGAGTTGCAGCTCCCCTCGACCCTCCAGGCAATTTCCCCCTTCTTCACCACCTCACCAAGGTGGCTCCAGTCCCAAATGGGACCCTCCAGCAAGCGAGCTTGGGCAAAACCGCACCCGATTGCGGATTCCGCACCGATGCCAGGAGTCAACATTGACTGCACCAAAAAACAAAGCAAAACAAAAAAAGTCAATTATGCAACTATGTTATCATTGCATAACCTGACAATTGTTAGCAAAGAAATATAGCTAATCCTCAACTTACAACAATTTGTTTAGTGACTGTTTGAAGTTACCACATCACTGAAAACAGTGACTTATGACTGATCCTTGTACTTACAACTATTGTAGAATCCCCATGGTCATGTGATCAAAATTTGGGAACTTGGCATGTATTTATAATGATTGCAACATACAGGAATCACCCTTTAGCCTTCTAGTTTCCAATAAGCAAAGTCAATGGGGGAGAAGTTGGATTTGTTTAATGACCATAAGTTGTAAGTCGGGGCTAAGCATCTTTTGCTCATTAGGTTAACAATCAGTGATCAGAGACCTGAATCCTGAGTAAAAGCTCCCCAAGTATTAGTACTTCATTATAAAAAAAAAATTCTTTCAGAGTTTTAGTTTTCTAATTTATCTTAAATGCATACCTCCCCATGTTTTTAAATCATTTTCTATTTGCAATTGTTGGGAGAAAGTGTAAGTACCTCAAGAAATGTGTTTGATTTGATCAATATTTATTGGTAGAATAATCCATTAATGAATTTACAAAATATATATTCTAAATATTATTTGCTAATTAACAATAATGTAGCATGTCAACAATGCATTTCATAGTTTAAATACAGCTTGGATGTTTGCTATGGAGGGGTTGCGATATATATTGTCACAGTATCATTACTGACCATATTTAGTCAACCAATATATTTAAACACTTAAAGAAAATCTACCTACCATTTTTGCTATTCTGCCTGTTCTACTTTCCCCTCCCCCCAAAATGATTCATTGCTATAGTTTGGTTTCAAATTTTCATAGTACAACAACTATGTAAAAAGCACTACTTAAGGACTGACAAATGCAATTCAGTTGGAATGGATGAATTTGTACATGAATCAAACAAATGTTTAATCTATTAAACCATATTATTCTGGTACCAATGTGTTGTGTAGCATTTTTGTGTTTCACCTGATCATTTTTATAATTTTAAAATACTGCTTCTTATTTAAACAAATCCTTAAAAATAGACAATGTTTAAGATAAAAATGAGTCACAACGTTTGAAATCTGATACTAAGGCCAGTGGCTGAAAAAGGATAATATAAATAGATTTACTTAAAAATATGAAATATCTCAATATTGGGGACATACATACTATAAGGTAGAAGTCCTTGTCAGAAAGCACACTTGTTGTCCTAACCATCAACAAACTCAATCACAGACAGAGATGGGATGAATGTAGTTCTCTCTCTCTCTTTCTCCCTCCCTCCCTCCCTCCTGGTTGCATAGTATTTATAAACAAAAAATGGATTAAATCAAGATGCATGTGATTTGATTTCCAGTATGTAGACTTGATACATGGAAAGTCTGTTACCTGTTATGGCTAACACAGATTAATAAATATGTCTTCCATGTTTTTGAACAATTCTTTGTTTATGCTAATTATTCAGTCTATTTGTTGTAATAGTAAGCAGTCAGAATGTAATATCCATAACTCTATTATATGTGAGCTTAAGAAAATGAAGGTGTATATTCCCCTCTAAAGATAAGATTTCTCATGCACTGAAATTCCACTGATAGTCTAATATCTACTAGCAATCAATTTCACTGGATAAACAAGAACTAAACTAGAATTGTTCCAAAGAAAAGAAAATATTTTAAATCTAAAAAAAATTAGATTCTTTTTACAAATTGAGAGGTACATAAAACTAAGGACACAAGTTTAATTGCAAACTAAATATTAATTTTAAAAATGCTGATCTTTGTTTTTTCATGATGTATCTCACCCGCTCAAGCACTATTTTATTTATTTCATTTTATTGCATTTCTTTTTCTTGTGACAATATTTCAGACTCAACAGAAGCCTGGCATATGCTTAAAAGGTTAAGGCTAGATACAAAATTTTATTACATGCCAGAGTAGACATTACAACATGTGTTGTCTTATGTCAACACAAGAATGTAGCTTGTTGTCCACCATAGCATCTCACTGGCTCTTCATTTACAATAGCCACGAAGACATGAAATTCTGTCCTGGAGAAGGAACTGAAAATTCTTAAATTCTATTGGTCTCTCTATAAGGGTGAGCTGAAGGTGAAATGTTGAATTGCCATTGATATTTAAAGTCCACTGAATTAGAGAGGAGTTTAAATGCCACTATAGAAACCCTCTAAAGAGGAAGGCCAAAGAGAAACCTGGAAATGGAATTGATAGCTTTAAAAAAAAGACAATGGACTTGGACAGCAACTGGATGTTGAAGTTGTGCTGTTAATTTTGGTAAAAGCCCTATGGCTGATAAAGCTGAATTGGGAGAATTCCTGAAAAGAAGCCTTTGGGCACTCCTCAGATGAGAAGGCACCATGGGAAATTCTATACATTGCAGGAAGCTCTGTGGAGCTAGAGATGTGAAGATAAGATCAAACCTTACCTGTTGGGGGGAAAAACTGTAGAAAACAAGTTGCTAGTTTGATTATTGGAAAATTTCTAAAATCTTATGTCCTTTCTTAATTCTTCACTGAAACAAACTTCATATTTAGTAATGTGCAAGAGGTACATAGATTGTAGGTGCATGCATATCCTCAACATTTTCACAAAAGACTACTCTGCTAGGAAGAAAATAACTGTTCCCAAAAGGGTACAAAATAATTAGGTCATTTAACTGGGAAAGTAAATAGCTTGACTATTTTACTAAAATTTGGTAATACAGATAGTCCTTGACTTATTAGCACAATTCAGCTCAAAATTTCTTTTGTTAAGTTATTTGCCCATGTTCTAATCTTTTTTGCCATAGTTATTAAGTGAATCACTGTGGTTGTTAAGTTAGTAACAGTTTTTAAGTGAATCTGGCTTCCCCATTGACTTTGCCCATCAGAAGTTTACATAAGCTGATCACATGATCAACACCAGCACATGGCAACCATAATACTGTATATATGAGTCAGTTGCCAAGTATCTGAATTTTCATGTGAACATGGGGATGATGCAGTAATCTTCAAAGTGAAAAACGGCACTGTCACATTTTCAGTGCCATTATCACTTTGAATGGTCACTAAATAAAGGGACTGCCTGTACTGATCATTAGTGTCACAGCTAAATGAATAAAATCAGAGGGAAAATCCACGGAAAACCTCATCTCTTTTAAAACTATCTTCATCATTACGATGTCAAGCATCTTCTGTGACAGAAAACACTTTATACCAACTTAGACTAGTATAATGTCTGCAATACAGATGTCTTTGTGTCTCTTAATATTTAAGAAAAGAAAAAAAAGAGTGGTCCTTAGCCATAAAATAGTCCATATTGGATGAATAGTCTTTTAGACCAGGCTGCAGCCCTCTACCTGGCCTTGAGCTTTTCAGAAGTGACCGGTGAGCATAAATGGAACTGTATACACACCCTTGCCCGCCTCATGAGCGGAACCATCTCCTTCCCCAGTTCCCAAGCCGAAAAGGTTGGGGATCTCTGTTTTAGATGGTTCATATGTAGGTTCATAGTTCAAACATTTCAAAACACCTTAGAACATCACCAATTTACCTTATTCTATAGTTGCCCTGTTCTAGAAAATCACTACATTATAACATGCTGTTCTGTAGTAGTAGCTCAGATTTTTGTAGTACAGACATGACAACTCTTCCTTATTTCACAATGGCAGCAAACATGAAAGTTAATCATACTAAAAATCTAACTTACTTATAAGTAAGCATGTATCAGACTGAACTAACTATTAAAATTATACTGAGAGTCTATAGCACACTGAGGCTTGAAGTAAACGGAAAGTATTTGGCAAACAATAAAATGCTTCACCATTTTACTAATTTGCTTGTTTTTCTGCAGGAATGAATTAAATAATAAACAAATCAACATTTGTACTAATATTTCTTTCCAAGATTTTACTGACTAACCAGTACATTCTCAAATTCTCAAAAAATTCAAGGAAAATTACTCTTTTTGATAGTAATAGAATTAATTGAAATTATATTTCAAGCATCATAAAAGTCTACATTTGGAATGGAATGGAATGGAATGGAATGGAATAGAATAGAATAGAATAGAATAGAATAGAATAGAATAGAATAGAATAGAATAGAATTCTTTATTGGCCGTGTGATTGGACACACAAGGAATTTGTCTCAGTGTAGATACAAGCAACAAGTGATAAATCATGATCATAATCATCATAAGATACATTCATCAGAAATCATAACATACAACACTTAGTGATAGTCATAGTATACTAAATAAGCAATCAAAACAAATCATACTAGGATACTAAATAAAACAATTAATATAAATCATAAGATGCAAGCAATAAAGTCATAGTCATAAGATGATGAGAATATAGGTAATAGGAAAGATGAGAAGAATAATAGTAATAGAGTCTTACTAGGTTGTTTGACAGTGTTGTGGGAATTAATTGTTTAGCAGAGGGATGGCATGGGAGAAAACTGTCCTTGTGCCTAGTTATTTTTGTGTGCAATGTCCTATAGCAATGATGGCGAACCTTTTGGTTGCCCTAAGCGCCCCATGCACATGCACATGCACAGCAGAGATCCAAAGACCAGCTGGCTGGCAGGAGGTGCATGCACATGCATGATGGAGCCGAGCTGGGGTGATGGCACGCATGTCTATAGAGAGGGCTCTGCGTGCCACCTGTGCCATGCTTGCCATATGTTTGCCACCACTGCCCTATAGCATATCTTGAGGGAAGAAGTTGAAACAGTTTATGTTATGAAGGCTCTGTAGACATTTTCACAGCCCTCTTTCTGGTTTGTACATTGTACAGGTGGAAAGCAGGCTAGTTGCAATAGTTTTTTCTGCATTATCTGTTGGAGTCTGTGTCTGTCTTGTTTGGTTGCAGTGCCAAACCAGACAGTTATAGAGGCTCAAATGACAGACTCAATAATTCTTCTGTAGAACTGTATCAGCAGCTATTTGGACACTCTGAGCTTTCTGAGTTGGTGTAGGAAGAATATTCTTTGTTGTGTATTTTTGATGACATTTTTGATGTTAGGTGTCTATTTTAAGTCTTAAGAGATTGTAGAACCTCTACTGTTGATACTATGTTGCCTAGTATTGTAAGAGATGGTAGAAAATAAGGATTCTCTTAAAATCTGCTATCATTTCTACAGTTTTGAGTGTGTTCAATTCAAGATTGTTCTGGATGCACCACAAGGCTAGTTGTTCAACTTCCTGTCTATATGCAGATTCATCATTGTTTCAAATGAGATCAAGCCCAGTTGTATCATCTGCAAACTTAAATAATTTAACAGAAAGATCTTTTGAGATACAGTCATTGGTATAAAGAAACAAAGTAGGAAGAGCACACAACCCTGGGGAGTCCCAGTGATAATTGTATAGATATTTGATATGATTTTGCCTAGCTTCATCTGCTGCTTCCTGCCTGTTAGAAAACTTATAATCTGCTTACAAATGTGGTCAGGCACTGTTAGCTGAATCAGTTTAGTTAGAAGAATATTTGGAGTGATGGTCTTGAATGCCGAGCTGGTCTACAAAAAGGACCCTTGCATAGATCCTTGGAGATTCAAGATGTTGTAGAATGTAGTGAAGCCATATTAACAGCATCATCTGCCAAGATATATATTTAGAAGGGAAATTGCAAGGGGTCTAACAGTGAATCTGTAATGGTTTTCAGGTGAGCCAGCACTAACATTTCAAAGGTTTTTATAACTATGGATGTCAGAGCAACCAGTCTGTAGTCATTCAGCTCCTTGATGGAGGGTTTCATCAGCACTAGAGCATTTGTAACAAAAAGGAACATAATACATCTCTAGTGATTTATTAAAGATGCGGATGAAGATGGGGGGTAGTTGTTTAGCACAAACTTTCAAGCAAGAAGGAGTTACCTTGTCTGGGCCTAGTGCTTTTCCAGGCTTTTGTCTGTGAAATAGACCTTGTCCATCATTTTCTGTGATCACTTTGAGGTGAGGGGCCCAAAGGGATGGGATCAGTTGTAGGAGGCTTGGCTGTTGTTTGTTGTGTCTGAGATGTAGATGGTGGTGATAGTTGACAATGGTTTCCTCTCAAACCTACAGTAAAACACATGCAGGTCATCTGCCAGTTGCTGATTCCTTTCAGCAAGGAAAGGAGGTTTGCTGTAACCAATGATATTTTTAAGAGTTTTCCACACATTTGCTGATTCATTTGTTCATTATATACAGTAACTATCTCTCCAGGACATTTTTTTTTACTTTTTTGTTATATTGTTTTGAATATTGCTTTCATATGCTCTTCCTTTGATCCTATTATTGTTTCTGTGCATTCAATTGTGTTAACTTATAAAACTGTCCGTAAATATTTATATTGAAATGTTGCCTTTCCCTCCTTAAAAGACAAAAACAAAATATTTTCTGAATCTGTTCAGGGAAATTCAGTAGTAAGATGCTGAGCAGCAGATGTTATTGTAGCAAATGTTTATCTTGTTCAGATTATAAATTAGTCAGGAGGAATATATATCTTAGGGAACCTACTAATTTAATCTTTCTAAAACAGGAGAAAACTTGATAAATCTTTAAACAAAAATATGCTAGAAAGTTAACAGAAATTTTATTCCTGAAAAATATATGATTACTAACAGCACCATACTGCCATTGGAATGCCTCTTTTGCTGTTTGAAAGTGAAATAGGGCAGAAGAAGAAAATAAGTTGTTTTATGGTTTGTGTGAAAATTTAGCAGTAGATGGTGCAAATGGTGCCTGACTGTCCACTCTTGCACTTTGGTTGTATTTGAACAACTTCAGTAATAAATACCCACAAAGTCCTGTTCTTTCATAGGTACAAAGAGTTGACCTGAGAGATTAAATTATCCTTCAATGTCATAGTGATATGAATCTATAGCCAAGGAAATGTGTTTTTTTCAAATATTTATGTAGGCATAAAGAATCTCATTGGTTGTACTTTTAAAGCTAATATAAATAGATTGGTCTTTGTCCACAGTTTTGGTTTAATGAATCTTTACTTTGTCACAGGAAATATAGTATACTGACCTCTAAAAGTTATCTCTAAGCCCAGTGATAATGGGTATGGAAAGTCAGAGCACAGACAGTTATGTGAGATAATTAAAATATCTGGTGACTCACTTGATACAGAATGTTTAACATATAATATGGCTCAAACCTCAATTGGCTGGTTGAGGCTCAAGACAACTGTGTCTTTATATATCTTGGAGCAAGCTTAAACACAGCACACTGGTTCTTTCAGAAACACACAAAAATCCTCCAGTGAAATAGCTATGGTCTTAGTGCCAATTATTAGTTTCCACTGTAGTATATTCTGAAATCACTCAGTGACATCATCGGATGTATGATAGTCAATATTTGTCAGGACTACCTGTTTTATAAAATGAAATTAGTTGTTTTATGCCTAAATAGTTCATACCATATGCATTAAATGTTAAAAAGTATCTTCTAGAATTGTTCTAGTACCACTTACAAAGCCTTATTAAGACCACATTTGAAATACTGCATCCAGTTCTAGTCACCACAATATAAAAAAGATGTTGACATTCTGGAAAAAATGCAGATAAAAGCAACAAGAATGATTAGGGGCTGGAGGTTAAAACATACAAAAAGCAGTTACAGGAATTGGGTATGTCAATAAGGACTAGGGAGACATGATACCAGTGTTCCAATATTTGAGGGGCTCCTAGAAAGACAAGGGGGTCAAACTATTTTCCAAAACCAAAAGGCAAGGCAAGAAAAAATGGATTAAAACTAGCCAAGGAGAGAAGCAACCTAGAACTAAAGAGAAAATTTCTAATGGTGAGAGCAATCAACCAATAGAATTGCTTGCCTTTAGAAGTTGTGAGTGCTCCATCACGGGAGGTCAAAAAGAAATTGGACAACCATTTGTCTGAAATGGTATAAAGTCTCATGCTTGAGCAAAGGGTTGGACTGGAAGATTTCCAAGATTCCTTCCAACTTTATTATTCTATATTCTGCCTTGTTGACAGCAGCCATCTTCACTATCCATACACAGTGAATTTGATATTATAAATATTATCCAGTGAAATAATCTTTTTTCAGATTTCTGATGCTTTTAAATATTATTCTAATAGCATTTAATTGTCATTCTAAAAATTTACTTTCTAAAAATATGTAGCAAATAAAAAAATCTCAGTTTGGATACCAAAATCTTCCAATGTTTAGGGTGTTTCAATGTAATACTGCATCACTTCCAATAATTTAGTCAGGAAGACACGAAGAAATAAAGTGCACCAAATGCTATAAGTAATACAAGTACATAAGAACAATAATGACTTTTTAAAATGGATAAAAATTTAAAATTAACATTAAAAAGCACTCAAATTATAATGCTTGATACTGTAAACTGCCTACTGAATCAGAAAACATATAAGAAATAAAAATAAATAAAACTTAAGAGTCCATAAGTTAATGATGATGGAATTAATGCAGATCCCAACCAGACCAAAACTTACATATACAGAAGCCTATTCTGATGACATATTAGGTCTCTATGATCCAATCTCTCTCTGGCTATGCCAGAGATAACAAACTATTTTATCTCATTGAAGATAGATTGAACAATTTGATCCTATGAACTGTTTTTCAACTGATCACTGCTTATTCACCCTCTTTCAGCCATTTGAGAACAGGAACATCAGAACAGTAAATCTGAATAAATGGGATATGGAAGCATAACCAAATAAAACAATTTTAGTTTTCTAGTAAGTGATTCTACTAGGACCAGATGGGCTATGTGAAGAACTCAAATTGGAGTTGTTGCATTATAAAAGTAGTACAATCATAGCTAGAATAATAACTTCTCTAAGTTGCATGCTCTAGAGCAGGGGTCGCCAACCTTTTGAACCTCAGGGACCACCAAACTCATAATTTTAAATCCCAGGGACCACTAACCGGTTCTGTGGGTGTGGCCCAATTTGTGGGTGTGGTTTGGTGGTCATGTCACTGGCTGAGCATGGCTTGTATGTAAATATTATAAATATTTATATAAATATTGCATTTTTTAATAAAAAAGAGTAACATTTACCCAAAATCAGGCAAATCAGGCAGGCAGATTGAGTTGCTCACAGAATCATTCAGTGATGTATCTATCTGCCATCGGCTAGCTCAGTCTGTCACATAAAATTTGCTTGCAAACTCATAAAATTTGCTAGCAAGCCAACTCACAACACACCATGTATGTAAATACTGAATTTTTTACCCAAAATCAGGCAAAGCAGGCAGGCAGATTGAGTTGCTCACAGAATCATTCAGTGATCTATCTATCTGCCATCGGCTAGCTCAGTCTGTCATATAAAATTTACTTGCCGTGAGTCTGCATTGAATAATAGAAACTTCAATCCTAAGGGAGGTTTGGCTGTGCTTAAAAGCAGAACTGAAGATCTAAAGACTAGCTAGAAAGCAAGAAATCCAACCATTTCCTGTTTCCTAGCTAATCTAAATCTCTCAGCACAGCAGAACAGCTGATGGTCGGAAAAATAGCAATTTAGTAGGCAAGTTTGCCAGGTAAGGAGTGGGTGGGAAGGATTCCTGCGGGCCATGTGGGCAGCACATCCTTGTGTTTCTGCACAGCCTGGATTAATTGCTTTTGGGGTGTGCTCTGGGGCTGAGATTTCTCTGCATCCCACCAAAATTTTCTCGTGGCCCACCGAGAACTAATTGAGAATTAGCTTCTCAATGTTATTGTTAGTTGCGAAGTCATGTCCAACCCATTGCAACCTCATGAACAACATTCCTCCAGGCCTTCCTGTCCTCTACCATCCTTTTAAGCTCACACCTACTGCTTCAGTGATTCCATCCAGCCACCTCATTCTCTGTCGTCCCCTTCTTCTTTTGCCCTCAATCTTTTCCAGTATTAAGCTCTTCTCCAGTGAGTCCTTCCTTCTCATTAGGTGGCCAAAGTATTTGAGTTTCATCTTCAGGATCTGGCCTACTAAAGAGCAGTCAGAGTTGATCTTGTCTAGGACTGACTGGTTTGATTGCCTTGCAGTCCAAGGCACTTGCAGGAGTCTTCTCCAGCACCATAATTCAAAGGCCTCAATTCTTTGATGTTCAGCCTTTCTTATGAGCCATACATTGCAACTGGGAAAACTATAGCCTTGACTATACACACTTTTGTTTGCAGGGTGATGTCTCTGCTTTTAGTATGCTGTCTAGATTTGCCATAGCTTTCCTCCCCAGGAGCAAGCTTTTAATTTCTTGGCTGTAGTCCCCATCTACGGTGATCTTGGAGCCCAGGAAAATAAAATCTGTTACTACCTCCATTTCTTCCCCATCTATTTGCCAGGAATTGAGAGGGCCGTTTGCCATGTTCTTAGTTTTCTTAACATTGAGTTTCAAGCCAACTTTTGCACTCATCTTCTTGACGCACTCTCCTTCACATCAAGAGGCTTTTTAGTTCCTCTTCACTTTCTGCCATTAGAGTGGTATCATCTGCATATCTGAGGTTGTTGATATTTTTCCCGACAATCTTAATTCCAACTTTTGATTCATCCAGCTCTGCCTTTCACATGATGTGCTCTGCATATAAGTTAAATAGGCAGGGGGACAGTATACAGATTTGCCTAACTCCTTTCCCAATTTTGAACCAATTAGTGGTTCCGTGTCCAGCTCTCACTGTTGCTTCTTGACTTGCATATAGATTTTTCAAAAGACAAATAAGATGGTCTGGTAGTCCCATCTCTTTAAGAACTGGCCACAATTTGTGATCCACACAATCAAAGGCTTTATCATAGTCAATGAAGCAAAAGTATATGTTTTTTAGGAACTCCCTAGCTTTCTCCCTGATCCAGCTTATGTTGGAATTGGAATGTAAACTGACCTTTTCCAATCCTGTGGCCATTGTTAAGTTTTCCAAATTTGCTGGCAAATTGAATGTAGCTTCTTAATATCTACACATAAATAGAAGTGGAATCTACAATAATTCGATGAGCTAATTTTTAATGGTGATGCAGACAAAAGTGTTTTTCAGATTATCTACTTGTTTAAAGAAAAAAGTTTCCCCTGTTCTGTCATTTTCGACTCTAAGAAATGGTATTCATCTAAATTTCTCAGCCGAGGCAGTCAGCCTTGTGTGAAGACATTTCCATGGCCATGCAGCCAGTATGACTATAGGCCAAAGTTCACAGAACACTGTTACCTTCCCACCAAATGATATCTATTTATCTACTCACGTTTACATGCTTTAGAACTACTAGATTTGTAGGAGCTGGGGCAGGTAATGCGAGCTCAGTGCTCAGATCTCGAACTTGTGCTGTCAGCTTTCAAAGTAACAAGTTCAGTGTCTTTAACCGCTGAGGCCTCATGATCCCCTCCATCTACTTGTTTCTCTCTCAATAAATCTGCATAGGATTTTGTTAGGTCTGCGACACTCATTCTATCCTATCCTATCTTATCTTTAATGGAATTCCACCTACTAATCTCAATTTCTAGGTAGGATGAGATCAACTTAATTCTTCAGTTATTTTAGAAAACATATTTTAAATTGCCTCAGTTGGAATACAGCCCTCTCAGGAAGAATAAAATTCTCTACCCTTCACAAAACAAAATACATTCCTTAAGGAAAAGATTCAAAAATTTACTCCTAAAGCCATTCAAAGTGATCCTCAAAAATACTTCTTTGCCCTGCCTGTATTTAAAGAAATATAGTCCTTAGCCTAAAAGGAGTTATGCATCTCTGATTTAAGTACATATTATCCTCAGTTAACAATGGTAATTGGGACTGGAATTTCTGTTGCCAAGTAATGCGGCTGTAAAGTTCAATATCATGTGACCACATTGCTTAGCAATGGCACTCCAAGCATTCCCTTGATTGTTAGTTGACTTGCAAGCCAGGTAATGCCAAGTGTGGTGGAGGGGGGGTTGTTGCTGAGGGAGGGAGGGAGGGTGCATGATTGGCCAATGAAGCCTTGAAATATGCAGGGCTAGACTACGGTTGATAGCTGCTGGGCAGAGGAAGTACAAGCAACTAAGTGGAATGACTTATTATCTTGCCTGTCAAATTGACTTTGCTTGTGGAAAACCAGCAAGGAAGATTACAAGTGCAAACATCTTAAATGCAAGCAAACACAGATGTTGCAATGTTGTGTCTGTGGAAATGCTGGAATAGTTGGAACTTTGAGTACCATTCATTCAGAACTATATAGTACAGCAAGTGCTGAGAACAGACATGAGCACTTAAATCATTCTTAAGCAGTAGTATTATTTCTGTATTGGTCATAAAGAGGGAGGGAACAAAACTGGCATAAATCCATCCAGTGTATTTATGACTGAGAAATGAAGTAGGAATTTCCTGCAGCATGCATTCCATGTGGTATTAGCTCACCATATTGGGACTCATTTTCTCTATTCATTCAAACATGAACAGGAAGAAGGGGAGAAAGGACAGCAACTTGGTAGCAAATTCTACCCTCTAACAATGAACATTTGTTATATTGCACTAAAAAGAGATGTATAATACATGTAGAATAGCATGATTCCGAAGTGCTTCATACTGTCATAAAAGAGGACATAAACATTTTAATCTATCTATATAATACCAAAACTCTCATTTTTTAAATCTTTTACAGTGCATCATAAGGAAACAATTTTTGAACCAAAGTATCTCAAATAGATTAACTTACAGAATGTGTCTGAAATCTGGGAACCATGGCTCTCAAAGGAATTAAGTTTGGAGAAATTCTGACTACTTCATTGCTCAGCTGCTGTTGGTGTCAGTGACTGCTGCAGTCACATGATCCTCATGTTTAACATTCCAGGGAAATTTCCCAGCCACTCTTACAACCCTTTGCTCCCCCCCCCCCATTCCATAGCAACCACTTACCTGTCTGTTGGGGCCTCTGGTATTTTCATATGCTTTCTCTGAACTGAACAGCCCCTCTTATACAACTCCTCATAGGGGTTGTCTTTTCTGACCCACAATAGCACCACTTTTGGACTGATATGCATTTTCTGACCTGTTCCAACCCCACATACTCTATCCTATCCATGTGGCACTTTTTGCACATCCCCATAATTCCATGCACCCTTCCTAACTAGTGCTGCACTCTTGTGGACCCTCCCCAACCAATGCAATATATCTTTGAATGCACACACACTTCCCAACCTGCACAGCACCTTTCATGTATTCTCACCTATCCTTTGCTCTCTCCACACTGGCAGTAGCCATTTGCTTGTCTGCTAGCCTTCAACTTGAACTTCCTGCTGGTTTCCCCAGTGACTTTCTCCTTGAAAGTCTCCAGTGAACAAAGTAAATGGAGAAGCTAGCAGAAATTCTAGGGAAGAAAGGAAGGAAAGGAAGGAAAATAATGACAGAATGGCTGGGAGGAAAGAACAGAGAGTAGGGAAGGCAGAGGTAATTTCAGGGAGTGAAGGGGAGAGGAAGGAAAAAAGGAAGGGAGAGGGACAGTGATGGGATTCAAAAAAATTTACTTTCGGTTCTGTGGGCATGGCTTGATGGGCATGGCAGGGGAAGGATAGTGTAAAATCTCCAGTCAGAGGTGGTATTTGCCTGTTCTCTGAACTACTGAAAATTTCTGCTACCAGTTCTCCAGAACTGGTCAGAACCTGCTGAATACCACCTCTGGATAGGTAGAAAAATGAAATGAAGAGTTGAAGAGAGGGAAGAAGGAAGAGGCAGGAAAGGTGAAGAACATTTTGAAGTTTCAATTGGTATAGATGTGGACATGTGAGAGGTTCACACTCTGTGAACTGACTGGTTGCTGTTTTGCTTCTGGTGCAATTTAAGGTTATCATCACTGAAGCTGTGCATGGCATGGATACAAGCTACTTTTAAAAACTATCTTACCACAATGGGACTGGCCTACCCCATCTGCACTGGCAGAGGAGGCATACCACAGATCCTGTCAGTTAAGAAATTTCAGCTATCAGAGTCCAGGACACGTTGTTGTGGCTTTTGTCCTTTGGAACATGTTACCTCTGAGGTGACATTGGCTCCACTCTTCTCACCTTCCATAAGGACTTGAAGATCAGGCTCTGTCAGATGGTTGGGGCCCCAATAGTGCAGTATCTCAATGGAGGTTATTGATAAATTAAGATGCAATCCCACCACCACCCCTCATCTTTTAAATATAATTTATCTTTGATTATAACTCCATTTTTATTGTTTTGGAAATATTTATATTATGGTTTTAATGCTTTTAATGCCACCAGGATCACTTCAAAACAAGATGGATAGAAAATAAATTGGATAAATAAATAAGTAAATAAATAAATGAAAGTAAAAAAGAAAAGGTGGAAGGCAGGGAGAGAGACAGTGAAGGAGGGAAGGAAGGAAAGAAGATAGTGACAGACAAATGAACAGAGGGAAAGAGAGAGGAAAATTTCTGATGTTTCCTGCCATATTTCCCCAAGGAAATCCAATCAGGAACCAAGAAGGAAGTTGGAAGTCATTCCTGCTCACCCCTTTTTGTCCACCTGTGGTCATTCAATTTCTCTATTTAGATAAAGAATTATCCCTGAAACAATGACACAATAGGGCATGGATTATCTAGTAAGCATATAAAATAAGAGATGTATAAAAAGTGGCAATACACCTTTTACAAGTGGCAAATTTAAATATTTAACTTTTCATGCTGATTAATAACAGATTAATATAAAATTAAGATGGTGTGCTGATTAAAAATATATAAGGGTCAGTGAAATATGTCTTAGAGAAATATTTTGGTTGCAATATTTTCTGTATTCATCTTTATTATGTAATAGCTTATCTTGGTATGTGAAATATAAAGCTTCTGGCTTGACTGAACATGTGCAGAACATAGCAATGACAAATATGTTTTGTTAATAAGGAAAAAGGAAAAATACCAAGAGAAGCAATCAAACAATTACCAACATGCCCAATTATGTAATCCTGGAAATTCTTCCTACTGCCTGCCTATGAAACCAAGGAACAGTTTGAACTGCCTTTCACTAAAGGCCAACTTGGCAAAAAATTGGGATAAGGAAGAGCACTTTACTCCAACTTTTTTGGGCTTTAGTCCTCAAAAGTCTAAACCAACACAGTCATTCAAAACATTTGAACGGCAAGAATTTATTGTCTGCAGCACATATTCCTTAGATTTTCTCACTTTCCTCTTTTTTATGTTGGTTTGTATTTTAATGTATGATTTTGAGACTCAGTGAAGACACATACCCACACACACACACACAAGTAGAGCAAAGTATATACAGAAAATAATTTTAGCTAAGTTAATGACAAAATAACAACTTATGATTTAAACAAGGATTCTTACAGTCTTCAAAACCTTCACTGGACTGTAATTAACTTGCAAAAGTGTCTGACAGTTTAAAACATATATGACCTGAGGGCCTCAAGGCTGCACATATCCCCCACCTAGTTTATTTTTGTACATTCCAGAGTTCTTCCAACAAAATTTTGAAAATTGATGACATTTTTTGAAGGCATTTTGAAGCAAGAAAAAAAATGCAATTGTATATTTAAATCTACAAGTGTAGATTCAACATACCTTACCCCAAAAAATCCTGAGTCATTAGGGCACCTTTTGCTATAATCCTGCCTACTTTGCAATATTGCCTTGCCTCTTGCAGGCTGCATTTTTAGCCTTGTTTTACATACTATTTACTTAGTAGAAAAACAGTTTAAGAAACTGCAACAACTTTTCATGAAAGACCTAATCAATCAAGATGAGAATTCGTTCTATCCATGTAAAATTTGCAATACCTTCTGAAGACACTAATAATAAAAATTAAATGTATAAATGTACTTATGCAAACTTCAAATTAATTTACTGAAAAGTTCAACTGATTCGCTTACCAAAATCAGTTCTGCAATTCTCTGATGGGACATAGGTGTCATGATCAGTTGGATTCAGTTGTTGGTATTGCAAGGGAGTTTTAACTATAAAAGGTGAATAATAAAACAAGACTTCTATTATTTATTTTTAAATCAAATTTAAGCACTGCCTATCTCACTATCACTAAGTGATTATTGTGAATTATAAATTTTCATTAACGAAATAAAGAAACCATCATTCCAAAACAGTCATGTCCACGTACCATAGGTAGCCTCTGGTGATACAGGAAATGCTGGAGTAAGTGGAACTGTTGTATTCTTGCTGGGTGAGAAAATTTTTCCATCTTCTTCATTTGGGTTTTCCAAATAACTTACAATACCCATCTGGAATGTAAAACAGGATTACAGGATGGAAAACCATTTGTCGTAACCATATACAAACTTCATAGATAGCCCTATTTATTCTAGTCAGTTGCCAGTTTTAATTAAAAAATAGATTTATGAAACTGTTAACATTTAAATAGACAAACAAGAATTAGTCCAAACGCCAACTTTATAATTTTCTAAAAACAATGGAATGGTTTCCAACTTCTAAGAATTTGTACTAAACCCTATAAATATTGCCCTTTCAAAATAAAGCAACACTGTGGAAAGAACCATTTGTTTACTATTTCCACTTCCATAATGAAATTGAGTCCCAAAACACCTGCCAATATCAAAGATTTCCAAGGCAAAAGACTATCACAGTTTTTCAATCTGAATAGAAGATAATATCTGCAGCTCAAGGTTGAATTTTAGAGTCCTTAGTACTCTCTGTGCTTGGTTGTTTCTTTGAAGATGTTTTATCACTGAACTAATTAGATAATGAAACATCAACAACCAAGCAAGCTCAGAAAGCATCAAGGTCTCCACAATTTTTAAAATGAAGATATTTATGAAATCTATCAATATATATAGTATGCCATATGTATAATGTGGAAAAGGTCAATAATAGAATAATAAAGAAGATTTCATAGAGATCATGCAGCTCCTTAGTGCAGGAATCCCCAGACCATCCCAGACAAATGATTGTCTAATGTTTACTTTAAAACTTTCAGAGATAGAGTATTAATGACTTCAGGAGAAAGCCTGTTCCCCTAATTAATATCTCTCGTATTCAGGAAATTCCACCTTGTTTCAAGCTTTGATCTTGTTTTCTAAAGTTTCCACCAACCGATTTTGTCTTAGGTTCAGGCACTAATTAATATCTATAATGTCTTCTTTGTGATACCTCTTCAGATATATCTCATGGTAGCCTTCTAATTCTTCTCAGAACTAATAATGCCAATCCAGGTATTATATCTTTATATCATTTCTCACTATTGAACACTATTTTGTTCATGCCCAATATTCAATATATTAAAATCCTTTGGATAGATATCATAACTCTAACTCTAACCCTAACCTAATACTAACCCTTTAAAGTATTTGCTCTTTGTCTGTTCCTTCTTATTTTATTAAAATGTCTTCATGAAAAAACTGACATGACCTTATCAGGCATCTTGGGGTTTGGGGTCACATTTGGAAGTTTGAAGTTTGAAAGTGCTGTGACAAACTGGTTGTCAGTGTAGTCAGTTATAAAACATTACTTGAATTAAAATGGATGCAGAAGGGAAGGTGAATGCACACACATGTACAATTCAAGGTTTGCCCTAGTTGTCTTTGCATAAATGCATATACATAGACAACATCTTTGATAAAACTGTCAGCAAAATATTTGTGTATGCATTTGTGTGCAAAGAAACTTGGAAAATCTTTGAAGCAACAATGCAATCTTTCTTAAGTGTTCCAGCTTTAATGCTATGTGCAAGGGGATGCTTCATTTAACCAATATGCTTCATGATGGTTCATTGTGTCTTTTGAATGCTTTGTGCAGCTCAGCAATCCATTTTCAAATTTACCTTTATTCTTCTTTTAGTCTGGATTGGTTTGTACATTTTCAAACAAAGTGGTAGCTCTACCTATTTGCCATTTTTATATTCTGAAAATGCCTGAAGGGCACACTTGAAACTCAGAAATCTACTTGGAAATAAAAATGATTTTGGAGGCTGGCACACTCTTAAGAAAGATTGCACTGTTGCAAGCATCTACATTCCCATTTCATTTTTTATTAATTAAAAAATAAATTAGTAATGCAGGGAGCTACGTGATTGTCAAAGAATATACTGAAAAGCATTCTATTAACAGAAGAAAACAACTAATATGTAAGGGTAAAGGTTCCCCTCACACATACATGCTAGTCATTTCCAGCTCTAGGGGGCAGTGCTCATCTCCGTTACAAAGCCGAAGAGCCAGAGCTCTCCGAAGACATCTCCATGGTTATGTGGCCAGCATGACTAAATGCCGCACAGAACACTGTTACCTCCGCACCAAAGTGGTCCCTATTTTTCTATTTGCATTTTTACATGCTTTCGAAGTGCTAGGTTGGCAGAAGCTGGGACAAGTAACAGGAGCTCACTCTGTTAGGTGGCACTAGGGATTCAAACCGCAGAACTGCCCACCAGGTCAGCGTCTCAGTCACTGAGCCACCGTGTCCCTTAAATAATATGTATTATATGCTTTTTTAAAAGTATCAGGAGTTGCATACAAATATGTGGAAGTCCAGAGAAAATAACTTGGCAAAGAAACAGCCTTGTACATTATATCAAAATTTCATTCTTCTGTACTTTTAATTTGATATGCAACTTCATTCCCATTCTGGCAGGTCAAGAATCAGGGTTACAAATTACTGAGGAGTCCTTGGAGCTTTCTGCGTTTGGTGATTTTCCTGCAGATATGTCATTACATAAACTAGATAACATCATCATCAGTACTAGTAACGAGTAGGGCTTGCTCTCAGTTTAACTTCTAATGGTTTCCCTGTCAGGGTTTTGACCAAAAAGACCAAACACCTTTCTACCAGCAATCAACACTCTGATGTGCATAGATTAACATCAAGATTAATATCAAACCAAGCTAACAGTAAACAGTCCAATCAAAGAAACTCCATGACCACTCCCACCAACCCTGATGGGGCAAGCCTCAGTCAAGTACACTAATTGGTGTAATGAAACATCTGCAACAAAAAAACAAGCAAGCTCAGAAACCACCAACGACCCCCTCATTTCAACTCTGAAGTACAAATATTCCTCTTTATTGGTAACAGATTATTATTGGCTGCCACAAATAGAGCAACAGCATCCACAGATCATAGTTTAAAATTTGAAATATTTTTCACTTCTTTTTAAATGTTACTATTTAAAAAAAATAAGTTGCCAATTTATTTTAATCATTTCTCCCCTACCTCTTTGGTTTTTACTGCAGAGGCTAAGTCCTGTCCTAAAGAATGGTCAGGGACATCAGATTTTGTCCATCTATACTTTCTGCATATTGACTGTGTTGAGATATCATTGTCATAAGATTCAGGATTTAACTTCTTGTTTTTTCCATTTAATATACCATCATCTTGAAAACCTGAAAATAAAAATGGATAATAAAAATATTTAAATATTTTTGAACTATTATATTAATCTATATAAGAAATGGGAAATCTCTTTAGAAAGTATTGATAATTACGTATCAACTCAAAATCTTCCTAAATTATTAAAAAAAAAGTCTATAAGCAAATTCTGAACAATCCAATAATCTTTGGAATAACAGAAGCAATTAAAAAGAACTAAGACAGGTAAAGCGCTGGGTCCAATGCTTTATCACGTGGATTCTATACAATTTTTGAAGATCATTTACTTTTTCTGATGAAGGACTTAATGAATTCTAAATTTTATAGGAAAAATCTGTACTGGATTTATGGAAAGATGCCTACATATCTTCAATACCCAAAAAAGAGCAGAACTTAACTTCTGTGAAGAATTACATGACTATTTTTCTTCTTCACAGTTATAAAATCTTTACATTAACTGAAAGACTAAACAAAGTTTTACGAGACTACATACATGAAGATCAGTGTGGTTTTCTACCCAGAAGACAACTAAAAGATAATAAGAGGGTATGGTTGGATATCTGGCAGTCGGCAGAGTTAGCTTGCATACTGCATTTTAACCACTAAGATTTTGGAATTAATTATAAAGAATCTTTCCCATGAAAAATGCTTTTGTTTTGAAAAATAATAAGATTTTTAAAAATGGACACTAGATGGAATTAGAGCAAATGAAATACTGTTTTATATTAAAGGGTAACAACATTTAAACTTGATTTTCAGTTACAAAAGGAAGAAAAATATTTTAACATTGGACATATTGAAGGATTTTTTAAAAAACAAATTTAATTAGCTTATCAAAATATAAAATACAAAAAAGAAAGAAAATAATGGGAAAATAGGAGAGGAAAATGTGTAAGGGAAAAGGAAAAAGAAAAGCATTTAAGGATATTTTTGAACAATGGATTCAGAAGTTAACTTTAATAGTGTCTGCTACTATAGATAAACTAAGTCTAAAATGTTATGGAAGAGGAGTATGTTCTACTTAGCAAGACAGAGATTGAATTAAAAGTGGATCTTTACAAGAATGACATTAAAAAAATTTAATTGCAAATATAAAAATTGGCTGACGTCTTAATAATTAAAAGGGATATATAACCAACCAAGCAACCAAGTGAGTTATTTGTATAGTTCTTCTATATTGGATATACAAAAGGGTCTTATTTAGGTTTTGAAGAATTTTGTGAAAAGGAACAAAAAAAAGTACGAAAACCAACAATATTATTCAAACAGATTAAAACTTAGGATTGTTAGAAATAAAAGAAAGAAATATAAAGTTGGATCCAGCCCACGGGGTACTTAAATCTGGCCCATGGGGCCAGCCTGAAAATAGCAAAGGTCCATGGTGCCTCAGGCAGCCAAAACAGGGGTGCTCCTCCTACGGCACCTTGCCAGCCAAAACAAACTGTTTTGGCTGGCAGGGTGTTGCAGGAAGCGTCAGTCTCATCTCCCCACCCACCCTCAACCCGCCCCAGCCTGCAGAGAAGTACAATGCTGATATGGCCCTCGAAGAAATCCAGTTTGACAAATCCAACTGCATACACAATGCAGTTTATATAATTAAATACAGAATGGAACAATGATAGTTTTTTTTTCAAATATGTTTCTGAGAGATCTGAATAGGAGGAATTTTCACCTATGGACTTTTTATTGTCATCTGTCTGACCAACAATTATGCCAACAGAATATGACATTAGAGAAATAATTGGTTTGAATAGATTTTAAGTTTTGACGCTCCCTTAGTGGATTGGATTGGCTATTAGTTGTCTATCAGGATTTTTAATGGTTTACTTTTTATTTCTGTTCACCACTCCAAAGTTCCTTGAGTGGATGGGTGTTTACAGGAGGGAGGGAGGGAGTGGAAGGAGGAAGGGAGGGAGGGAGAGAGAGAGAAAAGAGGCAGGGGGCACAATTCTTAATACAGAAACTAATTTAAGCCAATAAATGGTACAGTTTTTTGGTACAGTTTCTTTACACCTAATGATTATTATACAAAAAGAGCACAGAATAACAGGGTTGGAAGAGTTCTTGGAAGTCTTCTAGTCCAACCCCTGCTCAAGCTGGTGACCCAATACCATTCCAATTAATGGCTGTCCTGTCTCTTCTTGAAAACATCCAGTGACAGAGCACCCAAAACCTCTGGAGGAAATATGAATAGTGAATTATTTAGAGTTCACTATTCATATTTGCAGCAACCAGAGCACCCTCAGAAACATATTGCTGAAATAGGTTCTTGGAGGCTCAAGATATCCATTGTACTTTATAAATCTTCAATTCCCCCTGTTTTTCACCTTTGGTCTTTAGTTGATATCATCAGGATTAGCTGTGGTTTATTTATTTTTTATTAAATTTCTAGGAGTCCAATTATAAAATAAGTCTGGGTGGCTTTAGAAGTTTAAATGCTAAATGATAACATTATATAAAAAAGAACATATTAGTTCAATGAGGACATATTAAAAACTTATCTCTCCAACATCATTCTCAAAATAACTGGGCTCACCAAAAACTCCAAACCAAGGAAAAGAGCTAAGTTTTCAGGCTTGTATAGATAGTCAATAAAAATATCCTAGGGAATGCTGTTCTGAGAACTGGGACTACAATAGAAATGCCCTACTTGACCAGAGATAGGATCCACAAGATGATATTGCTTAATTGATTGTTGAAATATAGCATCAATGTACCAACCTCCCTCCCGGGCTCAAAAACAGTTTGAAAATCCGAAGTGTCCCTCCCAATTTCAAAATGTGAGTTGCTTTTGCCCAAAATATTATTTGAATAGTAAGTTTTAACACGGCATATTTGTCATGGGCCATTCAAAAAAATAGTTGTGAAAAAATGCTTGAGAGGAATAGCTCAGAAAGTCTTAGACTAGTTCCATAATGTCACAACTCAATCATGGCACTGCAGATATTAATTCTTTCAAATTTAAAAAGATAATAATTGATTGATAATTTGTCTTTTCCTTCCTTTCTTGTCACCATTTCTTAGGAAGCATCTAGCAAAAAAAATACGAAGAGTAAAAAAAGGGGGGGGATGCTAAGTACGTAAATGCTGTGATTGATGCACCATGTTCTGGAAACTCATTTTTCCAGGCTTAGAATTCAATTTTCCATAATTAGAATGTGTAATATAATGAAGCATAAAAGCCAGTCTTGAAAGGCTAAACTTCTTTTCATATGAGAGGTGGAGAAAAATCAGTTAATTAAAAAAAATGAATGGCTGTTCAGTTTTCTCTAAACATTCCAAGGTCTATGAAAAGGAGGCATTCACACATACTCCATTGCTCAAGATGGTATTTTAACAGTTAGTCATACTATTAACTATCAAATAGAATTTTTTTGTAGAAGAAAAGAGAAATCACATGAATATAGTATTTAAAACAACTCACCCTGCTGAGATGAATTTATGTTAGAGACTTCAGTTTTCACATGGAACCTAGAGCCCATCCCAAGCCTTTCTTCATCTCTTTGATGACTAACCAAGTCATTCAGTTGATCTGAATCCCTGGTGGCAGCACCGATGCGGGTAGGAATCGGCTCAAATGTTGGGTCCAGGTCCAAAATTAGTCTGTTTAGCTGTTCAATTGACTGATCAATATCCAAAGTTGGTGAAGATGGCAAAACTCCAGCACTGCTTCTTGTATTCTGTTTCAATTCATTGTTATTTCCACCATTTTCAGAGAGAAACCTTAATTTAGAAACCTTTGGTTCAGATGTTTCAACCACATTACTAGAAGATGATATACTCCCAAGCCTCCTTTGTACCTCACTTCTACTGCTGGAGCTTTGGAGAAGTGTATTTGGAACTCTGGCTTGATTTTCCAGGTTGCCCACATTTGCAACTATGTTATGAATACCAAATCCAACTTCATTCTCTGGAGTATTGATATACTGATTAGCAATTACCATTTGTTGTTGGCGCACCCATGTCTGGGTTGAATAGCTACTGGCACTATAGGATGAATGGGTGGAAACTGGAGGATTCTTTGACAGCTGCTGACAACTTTTTGTATCAATCCTTCCAAAGGACCTTTCATACATAGAGTCAACATTAATTCCCAGATCTGCAGCCAGAATGTTATGATGTTCCTCTCCAGTATTACTTCCAAAGCCATCTGACAGGAGGGAATTCTGATAACTCTTATGGCAGCTCAAATTCCCAAGGTGGTTAGATTGCTGACCTTCAGAGGAAGACAATGTTCCAAAACTATCCAAGCTGTGAAGATCATAAGTGGGCATCTCATCATCTAGAATATCTGTCTCTCTTTCCTTGTGTTTGACATCTCCATTCACATGAACTTGGGCTGGCACTTTGTTGCAGGTCTCACTATATTTGCTTTGGGCATCAGTCATTTCCATGAGCGGAATGATTGAGTTCTCTAGGCCAAAGCCACTAAGCAATTGATCAAGTTCTTCCTTTTCCTGGGGACTCAAGATTCGTTTTATTCCTGGAGGATGTTCCTCAGTTTTTTCTGTCCTTACAGAAGCTGTAGAATGTCCTGAATCACTACTCACAGATAGGGTATGATCACTATGATCAGAGTTATTATTTGTGGCACCTTTGATTCTGCTGGGAATGCTGGCATCAGACGAGCTTTTTTTCCTCACCTTAGCATAAAGGCTGCCATCAATCGGACCATGGGAGTGCAGCACTGTAAAGGAGAAATGAGAATCAAAATATAATAACTATATGAAGAAACGATATTACAGTAAAAATGGGATGGGGAAGAGAGATTTATATAGTAATAGAAACAGGGCATGAGATTGTTAATTCTGTCAACCTTAATACAATTGCTATAATTTATTTACATTAGTGCTTCCACTTTTTGCACAGAACACAATTTCCATCTTTGACTAGTTTCACAAAATAGATTGTTGTGATGTAATAACAAAGGTAAACATTTATTGGCTCCATAATCGTACAATTGTTAGTATTGCAGAATGAATAATAGCACAGTATCACCAAGACCAATTTGATTCAAAAGGTTCTGTGGGAAAAAGGAGTTGCAGAGCTTGGGGGAAGAGTTAAATGAGGGATTAATCTGAAGTCCCAGTAGCCACAAGCAAAATAAATGCAACTTCTAATTGACCTTTATCTAACCCCAAGCAGATGCTGACCATTAGTTGACAAGATTTTTATGCATAGCATGACTAGCACCGATGCGGATAGGAATTGGCTCAAATGTTGGGTCCAGGTCCAATCAGTTTAACTGGACCTTCACTTGTGGATCTGATCTTTCATACTTGGTAACATGATTCCTTTTCTCCCACTCCAGTTTCTGTTAATTTATCTTTTACCGCTAAATTAATTTAAATTAGATAAACAGGAGGGGAAAAAGGAATCATATGATACTTTTGGAGAATCTATAATACCAGCCAATCACTGCAGAAAATACAATTCTAGGGTATTTAGGGAATAGGTAGTCCTTAACTTATATTCTTTTATTTAGTGACTTTTAGAAATTACAATATCACTGAAAAAAGTGACTTCTCACCATTTTTCACAGAACTGTTGCAATATCCCCATGGTCATGTGATCAAAATTTGGATATTTGGCAACTGGCTCATAGTTATGATGATTGCAGTATCCCAGGCTCACATGATCACCTTTTGTGATCTTCTGGGAAGCAAAGTCAATAGGAAGCCAGATTCATTTAACAACTGTTTTACTAACTTAATAACTGTGGTAAGAGAGGTTGTAAAAGGGGGCAAAATTCACTTAACAATTAACTGTCTTGCCTAGCAACAGAAAATGTGAGCTTAATTGTAGTTGTAAGTTTTTATTTCTGCAGAACTATTGCTCATTTTTCTGAATTACCAATATGGGTATAACTTCTAAAATGGCAGGCAATAAACAGACTTGATCTTGCCATGTCAGTGTTTCAAATTTCTTTTCAAACTAAGCCTTTCAAAGAATATCAGATGCTGATATCATACTACAGTTAAATAATATTACCTTATTTCACCTGTATTTGATAATAGACACAATGGTGGAATTTCCATTGGAAGCAACACAGAGAAGTATAAATAATTTTCTTCCCCAGTGCAATGTATACATCATTCTATATCAGAAGAAGCCAACAGATCATCACTGCCATATTATTGATGATAAAATTATGGGCTTCTCCAGATAGTGCTGAATTTCAAAAAGACTATTTATGGTATAAATTAATCCTATGTATCTAAATAACATAATTAATGGGGGGGGGGGACTACTGGCCTACAATGTCCTCACAACCTTATATATAAATCTGCAAATCTTAGAATTTCAGCCCTATATATTTAAGCTACATGCATAGAAGCCAATTCCAGTCCTCCCTAGTCAACTGGCATCAGCAACTAGGCTTCCTCATATCTCTTACTAACATTACATATTTAGGTTTCATGCTTACCTGTCTATGGGTCCAAGTGGATTACTGGGGGTGGAGGGAAGGCTAACAATGAATTAATCTAACCAAAATTGTCTTCTTAAAGAAACACACAAACATCAAGGACATATAAAGACTAATCCCATATTCATCCTCCAAATATCTTGACATATTATTCCAATCCCCAGGAATCAGTCACTAACAAATCTATTTCTGACAAAGGTAAACAACAGCATTAAGGCCATATTGGGTTTCTTTTATACCAAAGAAAGAAAATAATATTTGTGCCATATTTTTTTTCTAAAACTAAATATATTTCTTAAGTTTGATGTGGGTACCAAGTATATGCTCCACGATATGTGCATACAGTGATTTAGATATCATGTGTATACAACATAATTGCCTTGAGAGAGCTATTTCAAATTTGTTCCTTTATTTTAAGTGTAGAACTCATTTAGAATCTCGGAAAAATCTTCCTAAAATTTAGGGTTTGTATGTGGTCAATGTCAATTTTTTGTTACCATGTAGATATGTTACCTCCATGGCAATCTTTGTATTGCTAACTAGGGCATACAAAACCTTTACCAGACTAATTCTTGAATACAGCTTGTCCACCTGAAATCCATACTGTATGTATATCGGACATTAACACAATCGAGAGGGTTCAGAGGCATTTCACAAAAAGAGTACTCCACCACTCTCTACTCACAATAGAATCCCTTATGCCACTAGGCTTGAAATTTTGGGCTTGATCAATTTGGAACTGCACCACCTGCAGTCCAGTCTAAGCATAGTACACAAATTGTCTGCTACAATGTCTTACCTGTCAATGACTTCTTAAGCTTCTACCATAATAATATATGGGCAAACAATTGATACAAACTCAAGATAAACCACTTCGAACTTGATTGCAGAAAATATGGCTTCAGCAATAGAGTGGTCAAAAGATGGAATGCTCTACCCGACTTCATTGTTACAGCCTCAACCCCTCACAGCTTCAATCTCAAACTGTCTTCCATGGACCTCAATCCATTCCTAAGAGGTCCATAAAGGAGGCGTGCAGAAGCACACCAGTGTGCCTACCGACCCTGTCTTACTGTACCCATTTATCTGTATTTACTTCCTTCTTCATGTTTATGTTCATACTTAAAGCTGCTATCTTGTACGTGTTTGACAAATAAATAAATAAATAAAATATCTCCTTAATCTGGTCTTTCAGGTCATGTACATTTGGCTTTTCTTGCCTAAATGTAAAACCTTTTCTCAACATTGACTTGTGCTTTGTTGGATAGGGCTCGAGTTTGTCAAGATATTCTGGATCTTGAGCCTATATTAGGATTACAGATTACAGATTAACAAAGTCATCTAGTCCAACCCTACACCATTTCTGACAAATGGCAGTCCAATCTCTTCTTGAAAGTTTCAAGTGATGAAGTTCCCACAACTTCCGAAGGCAAGCTGTTCCATTGATTGATTGTTCTGTCAGAAAGTTTCTCCTTATTTCCAGGTAAAATTTCTTTCTTCAGTTTCCATCCATTATTCCTTGACTGGCCTACAGGTGCTTTAAGAAAATAGCTTGACCCCTTCCTCTCTGTGGCAGCCCTTCAAATATTGAGACAGTGCTATCATGTATCCCCTGGTCTTCTCTTCACTAGAATAGCCATTCTAAAGTTTTGGCTTTTCTCCCACCTTGGCGTCATCTGCAAATTTGATGAATTTCCCTTTTAGCTCCTCATCTAAATCATTTATGAAAACGTTGAAGAATACTGGGCCTAACAAAAAACCTTGCAGTATACTTCCCTCCATGTAGATGCAGTTCCATTGAGGAGTACATATTGTGTGCGGTTGGTCAGCCAGTTATGAATCTATCTGGTGGTGATGCTATCTTACCAAAAGTAGATTACAGTCTACTTTGTCAAATGTCTTGCTGAAATTTAAGTATACAATGTTCAGAGATTTCGCTGCTCTACTAATTTAGTCACATTGTCAAAGAATGCAGTAAGATTTTTCTGGTATGATCTGTTTTTGACAAACTATATTGGCTTCCAACAATAACTTCGCTTGTTTCTAGTTGTTCAACGGAGCCATTATTTCATTATCTTTTCCAGGATCTTCTCAGGTATTGATGTCTGGCTAATTGGTTGTAGTTTCTTGGATTCATTTTTTTCCCCTTTTTTGAAGATGGGGAAAATATCCACTGTTTTCCAAGGCTGTAGTAGTTCCTCAGTACTCCAGAGCTCTGAAAAATAAGATTCAGTGTTTCCAAGATCACATTTGATAGATCCTTCAGAACTCTGGGATGTAATCCATCTTTTCCAGTGATTTGAACTCATCTCAAGTGGATAGGTGCTGTATTACCATTTTCTTGCCTATTTTGATGTGTATTTCTAATATGTCTTTTATGGTAGTGCTTTGGTAGATTTGGCTGATTTTTTTCCTTTTGTGTAAAGACAAATGTAAAGAATGAATTAAGCACTTCTATTCTTCCCTGCTGTCTCTCATCTCCTTGCAATCTTCCCCTATTAATGAATTGTTTCCTTGATTTTTTTCTTGCTTTTTGTATGTTGAAAGAAACTTTTTTAAATGGTTTTTGACGTTAGTTGCAAATGACTTAGTTCATTTTGAGCCATAGCTTTCCTGTCTTCATTTTTGTAAAATTTGAGCTATATGCTGGTATTCTGCCTTAGTTATGTGTCCCTCTTTTCATTTTTTAACTAGTCCTTTTTGTCTTCCAGAGTTGTTATAATGATTTATGTGATATAGTTCTCCAGAAGAACCATAAGAATTAGGGTGCATATACGTTTCTGCACTATTGGATATTATTTTTCCAGCGCACTGCAAAACTTTCTCCCTAGCCCACTTAACATTTTCCCCTCTGCATTTTTGGAAGTGTCATGACTTTGGGAATCAGACTTAACTGCAACACAGACTACTTCTGGCATTTAATTGCCCCTCCCCTTTCCTCCTTACATTCCTCCTGAGATCTTTATACCCCCACTGAAGTGTACAGCTCAGGAGCAAGCAGTAAGATACTGACCAGCAAGGCTTAAGGAAAGGTTGGCAGAACTCAGTAACGAGGTGATTTAAAGCTGAAAGAGACAGTTTTCCCTGGCTCATTTGGGAATCTGGCTTCATGCTGTATGATTCGTTTCTGCAAACTAGTTCTTTACCACTGTGGCATGTTAATTAAGACCTCATTTCTCCATTGATATGGCATCATAAATTTTTGTTTGGACAGCTTGACCTGGAATTTGCCTTTGTTTAGTTAAGTTCTTATCTGCAAGAATTTTCTGTTTTGCCTTATTATTATTTTTTGCTAACTTCAGCTGCCTTACTTTCAAAATAAAGTCTTTCCTTTAAAGTTGCCTGTGCCTTGGTTCCTGAAAGTGTGCTAAGAAAATCAGGATGCAAAAGGAAGGAAGGTATAGTAAGCTGCCCAGAGTTGCTATATTAGTGAGATGAATGGCACAGATTTAATAAATAAATAAAATAATAAAATAAAATAATAAAATAAAATAAAATAAATAAAAAATAGTACAACTATTTTTTAAAGAGAAAACCTATTCCTACAGAGTAACCAGCAAATTTTCCTGAAAAGTCTAATGTACTGGCAAAACAAATAAATGAATAACCATCTTTTTCTTAGTCCAATTCAACACAGCAGATTTCATTGCTGATTGCTCATTGCTTCAAGCGTGAGCTTTCAGTTTTACAATCTGATAATATTATTCAAACACATTATTTTTATTCCTGATTAAAGAATGGAAATTTTGCCTTCTGAATTTGTTTACTACAGTAAACATAGTTTTTCGTGTATATATTAAACAGAACAGTCAAACATTTCCCATTATAGCAAAAACAAAATATCAACAATGTGGTAATTATTTTCTTTCAAAGACACATTATCTTTTAGTTTAATTTCGTGCCATTTAAGTTGAATAGTTGGGGGAAAGGAGAGTTAACTGTTTTCTGGTGGTTTCATGAAAGGAATACTTGATCCATATAACAGCAAACATGGACATCAGAAAAGAATGAGAACACAGAGATATTCTGAGAAATTATTTTGAGGGCCAGAAAAAAAAACCCACCCTCTTTAAGAACAGGCCAAAAGAGGACAAAAAGAAGGGAGGAGTGGAAGAAAGAAGTTCCAAAATACAGAACAATAAATGAGGGGGGAAACACAATAAAAGCCATAGAGATCATACCTGGTACTTTAAAAAGAAAATGTTTTTTTTTAATCAGTACTTTTACAAAATAACATATTTCACCATCTACTTTGGATAACAGATAATCTGTCAAAGAAACTATGTTTTTTTGGCATTTGCTCTTGTTCAGAGAGGCAAAGGGCACCATGAATATAGCTTATCTCACTTTACATAATCTTGTGAGGCAGGTTAAATGGAATGTCTTTAACTGAATCCATGCCAGAATCTTTTTTGTAGCACATAAGAAACCAAAATCAGGAAGCATGAAAAGCTGTTTAGGCAAGTCCTTGCTTGTGTTAATGCTATTACCATGTTCACAAATCCCCTTCTGCATAGAAAGCAAATACACAGCAGACCTCCATGCTCCTGGCAGCAGCCCACTGGGAAACAGACAATACAAATAATACAAAATCTGAACATGCAACACAATGCCTAAACAGTATACACCAGGGGTCTTCAAACTTAACAGCTTTCAGACTTGTGGACTTCAACTCCCAGAATTCCCCCTCCAGTCATGTTAGCTCAGAAATTCTGGGAGTTGAAGTCCTCAAGTCTTAAACTTGCCAAGTTTGAGGACTACAACTGTCCATGCAAGCAAGCGAAGAGGTCTCACCAAAATTGCCACATAGATTTCCACTATAAAATAAGCAACAATTGATTCTGCTTTCTTAGTAAAGCAGAGTGCAGGACAGATTTTTTGGATTTATTCTAAAGTGGTTTATAAAAGCTGGAGGGATAATATACTCTATTCTATTACATTCTATTCTTTGATGTCCAAGGAGCTTTTGCAACTCTTTGCAGAAATAGCAACCAGGCATTTGCTCCTATTCTTTCTGAAACAGTTCACTTAATACAAACAACATATATTATTTGACAGTCCAAGAGACAAAAGGGACTTGTACTTTAAAATATTTAGAACAGGAAATAGTTCTGTGGCACATTAAATAATACTGCATCACTGCTATCATGTATTATTGGATACTGCCATATACTATCAAACGATGCATATGTAAAATCACAGGAATATATACTGAAATAACCCCTCTACTGGGATTATTTGCAGAAAATTTGGCATTCATGCAAAATGGGTTCAACCTCAATATTATCATTTATTTCCCTATTGGCCTCACTTTCACTGCAACTACCCCTTTTCTGATTCTTCCTCTTCTGTTTTTATGTCGATATCACCCACTTGTCAAAAAAGATTGGAATGAGAAATCCATGCCATAATTTATTTTTATTTTACATATTCATTTTTCACCTTTTTGAAATGGCAATCTTCCTCATGGAAAGATCCATGCCACATCTTATTGCTATTCTATTGGATCATTCAAAATACTAATTTGGAACTGGATATTTGGGCAAATCTTATATATCTAGCAGCAGAGACCCAAAATAACTAGATAAAGGGTTGTTTCAAATATTATTTCAGTGCACGGCCAAGATGACAGAAGTATCACTGGTAGTCCAAGGTCTTTAATTGCTGCTCTACTAGTGGGAAAGAGAAAAAAGAAGCCGATAGGGGTAGAAAGAGAAGATGGCAATAGCCAGCTTGTGCAAGAAGAATGAATAGGTTTCTTGACAGATTTTGCCCATTATGGACAGAAGCTACTAATATAAAAACCAAACTTAACATATCTTAGTTTTATATAGGCCTAGTGTGAATACTGTCTTAATGGGCTTTGGCCTTGCATATATAAATGTGATGGGTTGCACATTAATAATGTAATAGTATGAAAACTAGCTCTGCCTTGTGCAGCTTTGAACAGGGACATGCTATTGAGAGTAAAGAAGATGCAAGAAATATGCAGGAACTTCTACTTAGGCACAATTATATCCAGAACAAACAGCCAAACAAGCCACTCAGGCAGAGATGCATCTCTAAATGAAATAGAGGAAGAGGTACAATGCAATAACGCCTGTGAAATACTGTTATAGCCAATCTCAATAAAAACTAATATTTATCAAATCTAATTCAAAGAATTTCTGACATTTCTCAAACACAACACACATGCACACTCACATTCCTGTAAAGAAAATAGTATCCTACCTTTAAAAAATTATTGCAGTCCTGTAACTTTGAAAGGCAGTAAAATGGAGATTTATTTGAAATGAACAATATTCTTCTTAAAAATATAAAAGGGAGAAAATAAGCATTGAAAAACTGTTTTATTAATTTCTGCTGCAGCAGCTGCTAAAGGTAACCTTTCTTTCTGGAACAGCATAAAACTTTGGATTTAGTTAGAAATGTAAACACAAGGGAGGAGTCAAAGGGTACAATGAAGTTCAGTGAAATTTGAACCTTCATAAAACCAAGTAAAACCTGAATCAGCCTGAAGAAAAATCTAACAAGCTACAAATTGAAGTTCTTGTAGATAACTTTTCTCCCCTCCCACTGCTCACTCTGAAGTTTAACTCACCTGATAAACCATGAGCTCAGTCTTAAATCTGCCTCAGCAAATGACAGATGCAGCTTTGTAAAAGATTTTCCCTAAAACTACTAAGCAAATGTTTGTCTGGAACACTCTGGAATTCCTGAAGTGCATATAAAAGGAAATATAAAAGGAAAAAACCAGTAATATTGCCATAAATCATATATTTCTTTTGTATGGTTGGGTGGCCTGTGATATACACAGCCCACCCAACCATACAGAAGAGATATATGATTTTTTGTTAATCAGCTAACAAATCTTTGAGGGGCCACCACAAAGAAGAAGAGGTCCTCCTATTTTCCAAAGCACCAGGAAGCAAGACAAGAAGCAATGGTTGGAAACTACCAAGGAGAAAAGCAATCTAGAACTAAAGAAAAATTTCCTGACAGTGAGAACAATAAACCAGTAGAATAGGTTGCTTTCAGAAGTTGTGGGTGCTTACAGAAGTTACAAAGGTTTGAAACAAGATGTAAAGAAACAGGATTTATTCAGAGATAATGGGTAAAAATATAATTAAAAAAGAGATTCTGCAAAAGTACATAAGACTGTATTGCTGTATTTGAAATCATGTTAGAAGACTGGAACATTATATGATTATAAAAAGGGATAAAATATTAAAAGGAATGTGTAAAATGCTTAAGACTTAACGATAGAGTTTAATTTGCTATGGATTATTGTTTTTAATTATATTATAAATTTATTATTATATATTATAAATTTATTATTCTTTTCTTATTTTAAAATAGAGTATGTAGCTTTAGAATGTATTAAGCAGAATCAGAATGAAAATTATATATTATTTTAAGTGTTAAATTTAGGGGAAAGATATAAAGGCGTCATACTTCAAACAGTGATTACAGGAGAAATTTTGTGTTAATGAGAAAAGATAATAGATAATTGAAACAGAACAGACAAAAGATATAAGCATAATGATTTAAATTGAGATGAAATAAATAAAACAGAATTAAGAGAGTGAAAAGAGGGGAGAAGCTATATAGAAAATGTAGAATGGTAAATAAGATATGAAATGGTATATAAAGTGAGCATGAATTGAATTTATGTCTGTACAAAAAGATGTAACCGGGACTAAGCCGCTTTCCAAAAAAGAAGTTTTAAGTTTTCATGTTTTGTGTTTTGTTTGTGTATGTTTGTTTATTGAAAATTAATAAAAATTTTATATAAAAAAAAGAAGTTGTGGGTGCTCCATCACCGGACGCTTTTACAAAGAGACGGCTATTTGTCTGAAATGGTATAAGGACTTTTGCTTGTCCCTTCCAATTCTATTATTCTGTTATTACCAAATCTTTATTCAGTCCACATTCTAGTTTATTTTCTATTTGTGGAGAGGCTACAGATTTTTATTTGGTATCAGCTACTGTATTAAAGACCCTTTACTACTCCTTTCCCTCTATTTCCCAAAAATATGATTTTTCCTCTCACTTTTAAAATGGATAAACTTCAGTTACATAAAGTTGCCTCATCAAGCTCTAGAGCAAAACATATTTTCTAGTTGTAATTTTCCAAATCTCACCACAGTCTACAAATTTCCCTCTAAATTCTAAGCATAAATAATTTGAAAATATTCTCTTTTTTAATAAAAATTTTATTTGGGTTTTCACAAAACACAATACATCATTCCTTCCTACATTCAATTATATATATCTTTTTCTAAGTTTCAATATCTTTCTAGTCATTATATTTATACTTTTGTCTGTCCTGTTTTGATTTCATATTTTCTTTTCTCATTAAAGAAAGTTTTTCCCTGTAGTTACTAATTGGTATATGACACCTTTGTATCTTTTAATTTTTATCCATTCAACTCTTATTTAAACTTCAATTTATGTCTTTACAATTATAACATTCAATATAACACATAACTTCTTGTCAAATTCTGCTTGGTATATTCTTAAAATGCGCACTAAGTTCTTAAAGAGAAAATATATATATAACAATAATAAATAAAATACTTATTCTATTCCAATTCATCTCTATCATTAATCTTTGACATCTTTAACATTTCTTTTCAATAAGGTATCATTCTTCTAGGAACACTTATAATATTTCCATAATATTTTCATGTTTCTTTCATATTCCTCTTCACTTAAATTTTTATAATACATTGACAATAATTAAAGTATTCCCCTCCTTTCCTAATTTCATTCTCTCATTCTCTTTATTTCATTTATTTATTTATTAAACGCTACATTACAATGAGTATTTTATCTATCATTTTAATCACACTTCTTTCATATTTTCAAAGTTCATTTCTATTTCTAATATAACAATACTATCTTATGTACCCTTGCAGAATACCCCTTTCAATTAAGTTTTCACCCATTATCTCTGTGTCTTCTAAATAGGCTTAAAACCTTAATCCTCGTACATTCTCCCTGTTTCTCTATGTCCTGTTTCTGTCCTTTATAATTTCTTTTCCTTTCCCTCTTCCCCCTCTTCTTCTCCCTTCCCTTTTTGAGCCCTTCTCTCTCTAATTCTGATTCTCTCTTCTGTAATCCTGTCTTCTGTTTCTTCCTAATGTTGTAATTACTTTTCAAACTACTCTTTTTTGGGGTTGTTTTTTCAAATCTTAAATTTTTCACTCTCTTTCCCCCCTTTCCTTTCTTTTCCCCACATAGAAATACTTGGTCATTGAAGATGGCTTCTTCTTTGTCCTGCCCTTCTTGTCCTACAGGCATTTCTTGATGTTTCTCATAATTCAGGATCTCCATTTCTAAAAATTGAAATACAAAGCCAAAAGAATCTCTTCCTTCTTGTGCGTCTTTTTTCTGTTTTTTAAGTTTCATTCTCAATTCTTCCAGAGTGATACCATTTTAAAAAACTTTTAAACAACCACCCGATTAATTTTAATCCTATAGATCCAATAGCCAAAAATGCAAAAATCACCAAGTAATCTAAATAATCCAAAACTGTTTCTTCTTGCTTCTTTTTTCCACTTTCTCTTCCTGGGGTTCTCTTATTTTGTTACAAAGTTTCAGTTAAAATGTATCTTTTAGGAATCTTATTAAAGTTTCACTGTTAATTCCTTTCACTTCCAGGTGGTTTCCTCCATTTTTCCAGATCCCACCCTTTTGTTTTTTTCCTTCTTTTAAAAGTTTTTGAGAATCCAGAAATCTTTATTCTTCCTTTTATTTTCAGCTTAAATACCTGTTAATGTCAAAGTGGATTTTTGCCAGTTTTTTGCTTATATCCCTTAGTTGCCAATATAGGGAAGAAAATAAAAAAAACCAAATCCTTTCCCTTCCCTTTTTCATTCACCGCTTCAAAGTCTTCTTTGGGAGCAACGTTCTTTATAATTCAAATTCCAGGGTACCTTATATTGTTGCTTTTTCAGTTCGATCTGGTCAGCCAAAACTTTCTCTTCTTATCTTCCTCAGGCACATTCTTTTCCGGTCGAGTTCTTCTTTGAGGTGGCCATTTCTGACCACGGCTTTAACCGCCTTCGGGAAAGGGAGTAATGGCCAGATAGGGAGGAGAGATGCGACTCTCCTCGACCCTGCTGGCAGTCTCCCCCCTCTTCACCACCTCTACGGGGTGGCTTAGCCGCGAAACCAGCCGGCTCAGGGCGCTCCAGTGGCGAGCACAGATCGAAACTGCACACAATCGCAGATTTCAGTCTGTCACCGAAGAAGCTCAAACCAGAAGCCCTGAAAATATTCTTAGATAATAAAATATATATAAAGTATTGCAAATAAAATATTTAGTATAAGAAGTCTCCCGTGAATTCTGAATTTTGAATCAGAAAAAAGGGCTGTCTGTGAGCATCTTAAAATTCCACTATGAGTCAACATGCTTTTCAAAAATTCAGCTGTGACTTAATATTTCTGCAAGGGTCAGAAAAATTGAATACCTGCTTGACTATGATCACCATAAAGGTGACTGACATAAGTTACAACAATAACTTTAAAGCCTGAATTATAAAATCCAGAATTCAAAGTTGTAATCTTGAAAAACAAATGTCCTTATATAACACACTTTGTGGAAGATATTAGCAGCAGAGGTATTCAGACAGTTCTCACTGACTTTATTATTCATTTTTGAATGTAGAAATAAATAATTTGAAAATATTCTTAGATAATAAAGTATATATAAAGTATTGCAAATAAGATATTTGGTATAAGAACATTTCTTATGAATTCTGAATTTTGAATCAGAAAAAGGGGCAGGTAATGAATGTTCCCTTCCCCAGGGCATTGGATTTGACTCAGAGTCTCACAGTTTTTAATATACTGCTAATAATATAAATCACAATATTTTCAAAACTGATTGGCAAAATGTGGAAAGCATTATTTTTGGTTTTAGCAATGGAACTAATTTACAATATTATTCATTTGAAGAATGTAGGCATAAGCAGAAGAAACAATAATCATAAGAATCAGTTCAAACCTGGGAATCATGCAACCATGTGAAAGGCAAGGAAGCAGGTTCAAGAGCAGTGAAAAGCAAACTATGAATAATAACCACAAGGCTCATATGGGATGTGAGGAAAAGTAAGCTAAATATATAAAACAGCATATTTCAATATTTCAAATATTTAATTAGTATTGACCAGTGGTGGGATTCAAATAATTTAACAACCTGTTCTGCTCTAATGACTGGCTGGGTGGGCATGTGACTGTGTGGGCATGGCTAACTTGATTGGTCTCACACTTAGTTCAACTCACAATAAAATAGCACTGTTCCAATATTTAAAATAGAATAAGAGAGTTGGAAAGGACCTTGGAGGTCTTGTAGTCCAACCCCCTGCTTAGGCAGGAAATCCTACACTACTTCAAACAAATGGTTATCCAATCTCTTCTTTAAAACTTCCAGTGTTGGAGCATTTACAACTTCTGAAGGCAAGTTGTTCCACTGATTAATTGTTATGTCAGGAAATTTGAGGGGCTGCTACAAAAATGAAGGAGTCAATCTATTTTCCAAAGCACCAAAAGGCACAAGAACCAATGGATGGAAACTAACCAAAGAGAAAAACAACCTAGGACTAAAGAGAACTTTCCTAAGGGTGAGACCAATCAACCAATGGAATAGCTTGTCTTCAGATGTTGTGGGTGCTCCATCACTGGATGCTTTCAAAAAGAGTGAGAGAAGTGCACCCCAAAAGGACAGTACCAGGAACCACTAAAACAATGCAGAAAACTTAAAACAGCCATTCCTCCTTTTTAAACCAATGCAGCAGCTGAGAGGGAAACTATGGGAAGGAAACTAAGAGCAGCCTTCATGCTAATTGAAAGCCTAGGTTCATGCTAATGCCAAAAGCCATTAATCCTTCCAACTCTATTATTCTGTTCTCTATGTTCTTAATTGGGTGCTTCACAGTAGAAGCCATACAGCTGGCTGACCATACATGCATTAAATTCATGGCCTGTATGATAAAGCTGCATCATTGTCCCCTCCTGTATCTTTCCCCCCCATGAAGAAACAAGTAGTAGCCAACACTGCAGCAGCTATAAAGGTCTTGGGGAACTCCAGGGAGTGTCAGTTGATCACAAAGTGTTACTTAATACTCTTTATAATGAAAATGTTTGTAATCTTATCCTTTTTCCTGAAGGGAAGAGGTTAATCCCATCCCTAGATGGGTGATTGATGGGTTTCCCTGCCCTAATCCTGTCAGTTTCTGTTGTTTATTGACTTGATTCAGTGTGTGTCAGCTGCATTCCAGCTCAACTGTTAAGTGGTTCTTGGCTATCTGCCCAGAGAGCCAGTGAGAACCAGCTGAATATCACCACTGGTATTGACCATCCTGTAAAATCAAGAACAGGACAGTCAAGAACTGACATATTATAGAAATATCAGCTTGGTTCTTAAGCATCTTTTTCCTTCTTATGAATTTCTCCTTTCTAAGTCTATGGATTACTTCAGGTCATTGTGGATCTTTATATATTTATAGTTTTTTGATAGGAGATAGGTGGAAAATAAATTTTCTAAGAAATAAAAATTTAAACTTATGGTCCAAGACTAAATAAATTATCATCTCAATTCAAACTCCATAAGGAAAATAAGATTCTTACTCTTCAGACACTTGTATCAATATTATCCTACACTGTCATAACTTCCTTCATATTCCAAAGGCTAGTTTGGCTGTAATTCTGTCAAAGTAAAAAGGCCTTGCTCCTGACAATAAATGCTTTCCAACTGAACAGCTTTTCCAGGTATGTTCCAATCACTTTAGGAAAAAAGAACTACATAGTCCTTCTAAAATTATAAAGGAAAGTCATGAGAGGAACAGAGAAGCTTAATTGTAGCTACTAAATTTGAAAGTCTTTTTCAGTTCTGATATTAATTACTTAATGGTAAAGATCTTGATTCAATTCCCAAGTATCTTTAGAATTTTGGAAGAATGTTGGAATAGAATATTTAGACAATGCACTTGTGACTTATTTTTGAACTGTTCTTTTTCGCTGGCCTCCTATGTTAAGGACAAGGACCTGATTTTACAATTAAAAGCTGGAAAAGACCTGGGAGGAGATTTTATTCACTTGGAATTATTAAGGGAGACTAGGGTCTGATGGCTGTCCTACTCAATAGCGTTGCACATTTTCATACAATGTGCAGTTGCATGTTGTTATCCCATTATGTAAAATAAAGGAAATAGAATATCCCATTATAGAATATTCCACTCTACAAACTAAAGGAAATAGATAGTCCTCAACTTTCAACCAGAATTTAGTCCAAAATTTCTGTTGCTAAGTGAGACAGTTGTCAAGTGAATTTTGTCCCATTTCATGATCTTTCTTGCCACAGTTGTTAAGTTAATCACTGCAGTGTTAAATTAGTAACATGGCTATTAAGCAAATCTGGCTCCTCATTGATTTTGCTTGTCATAAGGTCACAAAATGTGATTACTTTGGGACCTTGGGACACTGCAACTGTCATAAATATGAGTCAATGCTACATCAGTGGAAAATATGTATCCTCTCTCCCTTATGAAAGACATATTAGGATACTTGTGCAAAGGGAATTTTTTCACAAAACTAGACTTGAGAGAAGCTTATTATCAAGTAAGATTTAAAGAGAAAGTTGAGTAGAAAACTGCCTTTAACTGCATTGGTAACATTAGGATGTTACCAATTTAGGGTAATGCCATTTGGCTTATAAGGAGTACCTGCCGTATTCAGGCAGTTGATAAACGAAGTGCTGACATTTTCATTTATACTGAAACAATGGAAGAACATATAAAATTAGTTAGAGCAGTGTTAAAATAGTTGTTAGCCAATCAATTGTATGCAAAATTGTCAAAATGAGATTTTCACAAAACCAGTTTAGATTATTTGGGGTTCCGTTCTGCAGGGGGCATAGAAATGGATCCAGCGAAAGTAAAAGCAATATTGGAGTTGAAAGCTCCCAGACTCAAAGGCAATTGCAAAGTTTTATGAGATTTGCAAATTTTTCCCGACAATTTATCCACAATTTTCCTCAGATTGCTTTGCCCATAACAGATTTGTTAAAAACAGGAAAAGGAACTAAGCCAAAATCCAGACACTGGAATGTCAAGCAGCTTTTGAAAAAGCAGCCTTTGAAAAGGCTAAAAAGGCTTTTTGCCACAAAGCCATTGTTAAAACAACCAAATCCAGTGGAGCCATTCGTAATTCAAGTAGATGCTAGTGGTGTGGCAGTGAGGGCAGTATTGCTACAAAAAAAATGAGAAGGGTGATTTATAACCATGTGCATATACTTCTCGGAAACTTTCAGATATTGAGAGAAGGTGGGCTGTGTGGGAAAAGGAAGCTTTTGCTGTCCGATGGGCTCTCCTAATTTATTTATGTTTGTTTGTTTGTTTGTTTGTTAAACATGTACACAAGTATAGGTATGAACATAAACAAGAACAAAGGAAGTAAATACAGATAAATGGGGATGGTAAGACAGGAATGGTAGACATGCTGATGCACTTATACACACCACCTTTAAGGACCTTTTAGGAATGGGGTGAGGTCCACGGAGACAGTTTGTGGAGGCAATTTTTAGAGGGCAGTAAAATCCCCTTTGAAGTATGGATGGATCATAAGAACTTAGAAGCTTTAAAGTCCCCAAGGAAATTATCTCCTAAGCAAGTCAGGTGGACTCAATATTTTTATTGATTTCATTTTAGTCTCAATACATACCAAGAAGGGGAAATTTTTGGTTGATGCCCTTTCACACATGCCTCAATACAAAAGCAGCAAAGAAGAAGTGATAAACTCTATAATCCCTTCCAGTCAGCTTGCTGTACAAGCTTAAGAGGTTTGAGCAAGGAAGGCCACCAAGATTAGCATTAGGAGGCAGAACTTTAGGGAAGCTTTGAAACAAGATAATTAGTTTCAGACCCATAAGAATGATTTTATTCATTTTCTATTTTATTGTTTATTCCAAATATTTATCTCATTATTTAATTCACTTATGATCACTTCATAATCATTATACTTTAGTACTTTTAACTGTCACATTTGTATATTCCATCTTAAATTCTAATTAAAAAAAGACACTTCTTCTATAAATTGGTTTCCCCCCTGAAATCTCAATATAAGTGCGCCACCTCTAAGTTATAAATTCATTTATTTTCACCCCTTTTACATCTCATTTAACATTATTACCTAAAACATTAAACTTAATAATCCCTTTAAAACTACATAGCATATACAAATCAGATTCTGCATGATTTTTCTCCTTTTAAATTTCATTAAATTCCCCACCCCAAAAAAGGACATATTAATCTACTCATTCAAACAGTAAAACAATCCTAAGCCCTAAAGTTAATTCCATTTCAGCTCTCTTCCTATATCATTTCATTTATTTCCATATATTTAATGCACATATTCCATTAATTATTCCATTCATATTTAAACCAAAAAAGCCAACATTCCAATCTTAAAAATATTTCAATATATCTAATATACTTATTTCATTATTTGTTACAATTATCTCTCTACATAAAGAGGAAGAGCATTAGATTTCATTGTCCAAAAAATAACAATTCTGTTTTTCCATCTTGTCAGTCTATATGTCCCTATTTCGTAACTATAAATTTACTTATATTACCCCTCAATACCTTGCAGAATCCCCTTTCTATATAATAATCACCCATTATCTCTCTGTCCAATTAAGGATTTCCCCATTTTTTACAATTCCCATATTTCTTTGTTTCCAAATCCTGTTTCTTGTCCCTTCTTTCCCCCTGTCTTTTCTCCTTTGTTCTTTCACTCCAGTTTTTATCTCTCTCTCTATTTATAGTTTCCTTTCGCCCTTTGAATTTCTGCTGGCTCTTTTTCCCTTTTTTAATTTTTCGGATATTCCCCTTTCTATTTAATTTCTTAAATCTCCTGTATTTATTTCCAACTCTTTTCTTCTTTCTTTCAACAGTTCTTGGTTCTCGATGATCACTAAAGATGGTCTCTTCTATGATTTGCTCCACCTTCTCTTCTGCCTTTTGTCTTTGTTGTTCATATTCTGCTGCCACATTTTCAATAAATTTTAAAGCAAAACCCAGCCCACCTCGTTCTTGTAGTGTTTCTTTCATTTTTCTGAGTTCCATTTTTAATGCCAGAAAAGAAATCGCCATTTTACAACTTTCTGATTTGCAATTTAATCCAAATAGTATCTTTAAAGTTTATTTCCAACAGTCAACTTTTCTTCCTCTCAAGTTTTTAAGTCTCCACTAATCCAGTACCAAATTCATGCCAGAATCAGCAACTCAAAGGCAGACTCTTCCTAATTCTTTCTTTGTTACAATGTTTCAATTTTTCAAAGTTCTTGCTTTATTGTATCAATTTCCATGCAATTTCAAGAAACAAGAGTATTTTTAAAAGAAAAACAAGTTGAGTTTAACTGAGATGGCACTCTTTATTGTGGTATGTCTTCACCCCCTTTTTTCTTTTTTCTTCTCTATTATTCAGAGCTTTTTAAACCACAATTTTCCAACAAGAAAAAGATCAAATCCAGTTGATATTAAATTTCCTCTTTAACAGTCCATAGTTCAGCTTTATTAGTGCTAATATAAAATCAAAGTATACTTATCCAAGTTGATTATATAGTTCCTTATCCGGCTTCTACCTTTAGTCCCAAAAGACCTTGACTTTTTCATTCTCCAGAACCTTCTCAACCTAATGTTCCCAGTAGTTGTTACTATACTCAAATCCAAACTTTTGGCACAATTTCCAGTGAATGATTTTAGCAACTCGGTTATGGCGTTCTAGGTAGTCAGTTTGTACAATTTTGCTGCACCCACTGATTAAATGGTCAACTGTTTCATCTTTCTCATTACAAGAGGTGGCATATGGTGTTGGTGGTGACATGCTGAAACTCTGCTTTCATGCAATTTGTGGCTAAGGCTTGTTCTTGAGCAGCTAAAATAAAGCCTTCAGTTTCTTTTTTCAGTATTCCTGAATTTATTCAGTTCCAAGTAAGCTTTTGATCAGCTTTGCTTCAATACTTTTCAGGTATTGGCCTTCCATAACTTTGCTTTTCCAATTTTCAGTTCACTTCTCAATTACTTCTTTTTTCTATTCAGCTTTTGACTTGGTTGTCTTTAAAAAGCCTCCTTTATGTACTTCCTTAATCATTGGCTCTACACTTTTCTGGATGTAGTAATTCAAGCTGTGTCATTCTTCTTCTACAGTCTGCTTTACTTGTAGGAGACCTCAACCACCCTCTGTTCTTGGTAGATATAGTCGATCAACATCACTTTTACGGTGCAAGGCATGATTCATTGTCATAAGCTTCCTTGTTTTTCTGTCCAAATTGTCCAGCTCCATCTGGGTCAGTCAATTATTCCTGCAGAGTATCGAATCACAGGTATAGCCAGGTATTTATTGCTTTTATGATGTTTCCACCACTCAGCTTGGACTTCAAAATCTTGTGAATTCTTCAAAAGTACTTGGCTGAAGTTGTTTCCTTGACTTTATTATGCATTAAATCAGAGGCTTCTAAAATCCCTAAGTACTTGTAGCCTTCTTCTGGTTTCATTGCCTTTATCATTTCTTCATTTTCAAGTTTTATTCCATCATCTTCTATGACCTTGCCTGCTTTGATTGCCATTGTTGCACATTTGTCAATTCCAAAGTTGTTTATTATTATTATTGTTGTTGTCATTGTTGTTGTTGTTGTTGTTATTATTATGTACTCAGACATTACCTTAACAGTTATTAGGTCATTGGTTAAGACTTGAATGGTTAAGTTTTTACCAATCCTAGACTGTGAATCAAATTGCAGATTAACCAATAATAATAAGGCTGTACAAAGTATGAAAAGCTGTCTGTACATGTGTAATATTTGTATGCTGACAGCAATGTCATGTCAATGTTTTCACATATATGTGCAAATATCCACAAACATACTTTGAAACACAGGCTTTCAAAGGATTGGCTTCTTTAACATTTTGAGAAGGATACTTCAGTCAAGCTAACTGAGCTACCTCTTTCAAATACTATGCACTGTCTTATAAATAATATTTCTGAATAAAAATAATCTATGTATAAGATAGCAATGGAGTGAACATAAAAATGCTTGCTTTAATTAAAAACAATTAGTGTGTGTTTAAATCTGTGTTTAACAGTTCTCTAAAATGCAAGGGTCTGGAATGCTGCAGAAACAATAAGTTTCTGTATAATCACTAAGTTGTAACCCGAAAACCACAGCTGAAAAAGCAGAATCTTTCCCAGAGTTTTACATCACTTTAAAACTCTGTATACTTTAGAATTCTGCATATCAGCAGTTTATATTGGCTTTGTAACAGACCAGCAACTAGTGCAGTTCCCTAGCAATAATATGTGTGCAGTGAGCAACCTAGCCATTGCATTCAGCATTGTTCAAAGCTTCCAGATCAGTCCCAAGAGCAACTTCACATAGAAGGCTATTCCCATATAAAAATTAAGAGATAATAATTTAGAGATTTATCATATTTTATTCATCCAGCCATGTTACTTACTGATATAAAGCTCATTTCTCTACCTCGACCAAATCTATCAAAATATTTAGCTTAAGGAAGACCTAAATATTATAGAAAAGACATTGTCTGTCCTGTTACAATTTCACATTATCTTTTCTTATTAAGCAAATTTTTCCCTGTAGTTACCAATTAGAGTATGACACCTTTATATCCTTTAATTTTATCCATTCAAGCTCTTATTTAAGCTTCAATGTATAGCTTTAAGACTATAGCATTCAATATAATACATAACTTCCAACTGAATTCTGCTTGGTACATTCTTAAAATAGACACTATATTCTTAAAAAGAATGTGTGTGTGTGTGTGTGTGTGTGTGTGTGTGTATGTATGTATATATGTATGTAAATAAAACACATTCCATTCCAATTCAATTCTACCATTAATATGCATTAAAATCTTAACATCTTTAACATTTCTTTTCAATTGAATATCATACTTCCTTGGGAACACTTATAAACTTTCCATAGTTAATTCTTTTTTTCCATATTTCTCATTTATATTTTTATAAATCATTACTAATAATTAAAAATGTTCCCTTTTAATTCTCTCAATCATTTTAATTCATTTATTTATTAACAAACATTCCACTGCATTACAATAAATATTTTATCCATCATCATATTTTCCAAAGTTATTTCTATTTGTAATATAACAAAGCTATCTTATGTACCTTTGCAGAATCCATTTTACAATTAAATTTTCACCCATTATCTCTAAACAAACTTATGGTTACAATCCTTATATCTTTTCCCTGTTTCTCCATTTCTTGTTTCTGTCTTTTACAACTTCTTTTCCTTGCCTTCTTCCTCCTCTTCTTCTCCCTCCCCTTTTTACCCCCTCGTCTCTCTACTTCTAACTCTTTCATCTGTAATCCCCTCTTCTGTTGCTTTCTAATATTATACTTATCTTTCAAATTGTTCTTCTTCTTTTTGGTTGTTTTTTCTAATCTTAAACCTTTCACTCTCTTTCCGCCCTTTTCTTTTCCCCCCCACTTAAAATTATTTGATCATTAAAGATGGCTTCTTCTTTGTCCCAATCTTCTGGTTCTGCAAGTGTTTCTTGTTGCTTCTACTAGTTCCAGAACTCCATTTCTAAGAATTGAAACACGAAGCCAAAATAACTTCTCCCTTCTTGTGCATCTTCTTTCCATTTTTAAAGTTCCGTTTTCAGTTCTTCTAAGAGTGATACCATTTTAAAAACTTTTAAACAACCACCCAGTTAATTTTAGTCATCTAGATGCAAGAACCAAAAATCACCAAGTAATCCAAATAATCCAAGGCTGTTTCTACTTGCTTCTTTTTTCCACTTTCTCTTCCTGGGGTTCTATTATTTTGTTACCAAGTTACCATTATTTTGTTACCAATGTATCTTTGAGGAATCTTGTTAAAATTTCACTGTAAGTTCCTTTTAATTACAGTTCTATTCCTTAATTCCAGGCAGTCTCCTCCATTTTTCCAGTTCCTGCCCTTCTATTCTTTTTTTTTTTCACCTTTCCAGCTTTTAAAAACGTTTAAATGTCCAGAAATCTTTATTATCCCTTTGACTTTTATTTTCAGCTTAGATGCCTATTAATGTCAAAGTGGATTTTTTTTTTCAGTTTCTTGCTTAAGTCTCTTAGCTGTCAGTGTAAGGAAGGGAAGAAAAAAAATCTAATCCTTTCCCTTCTCTCTCTCCTTCGCAGCTTCAAAATCTTCTTTGGGAACAACATTGTTAAGTTTAAATCCCAGGGTACCTTATTTGTTGCTTTTGCTGTTTGACCCGGTCAACCAAAACTTTCTCTTCTTATCTTCCTCCTGCACATTCTTTTCCGGTCAAGTTCTTCTTTGTGGTGGCCATTTCTGACCACCGCTATAACCACCTTCGGGAAAGGGAGTAATGGTCAGCTGGGGAGGAGAGATGCGGCTCTCCTCAACCCTGCAGGCAGTCTCCCCCCTCTTCACCACCTCTACTGTGTGGCTTAACCCCCAAACCAGCTGGCTCGGGGCACTCCAGCGGCGAGCACGGATCAAAGCTTCAGAGAGATGAGGTTTCGGTCTGTCGCCGAAGCTCAAACTGGAAGACCAATCCAAAAATGACATTGATCTAACTTCATAATACAGCTTCTTTCGTTTTTCCCATTTTTTCACAATATAGAGAAATAGGCTTTCCTTGTTTTGTCTTAATGCAGGATCTTTCCAGATAATAGACTTAACCAGCAATTCTCAACGGAGCAGTTAAGTAGACAGAGAGATAATACTCATTGGATATAAGCAGTTGTGCCTTTTTCAAACAAGAATAAGAAAAGTATCAAGTGTGTTTCTGAGCAGATATAGTACAGAAAAGAATGGTGTGGTAGCAACTTTCCCCTCCTCTCCACAGTGATTTGCAGGGAAAACAATGTTCACATCTCCTATACTGCTTCCAGTTGGACTGCCACCAGGCTAAGAATTTTCCTTAGAATTTTATGTTTGAACAAGATTGCAGTATCGTATTTTTAAAACTCAGGAATCCAATGTTATTTTTGGCACGAACAGAATTCTGAAATTAGGAGAGACTTGCAGAATGTAAGAAACTGTACTTGGAAATGAAAATGTAGATACAAGTAACCAAATCTTATAATTATAGTTCTATGATCCTCCTTTGAATAAGACATTGAGAATAGCTGAAGTAAATTTTAGATCATATTTTACTCACCTGGAGTTTTTTCTGGGGAACTCGAAAATACCAATTCAACTCTTCCATTTTCAGGAAAATGATCATCTATAAAATAAGCATAGCAGAAAATAGTTCTGAAAAATCAGAGATCTTATGAAGTACATACAAAACAGAGTTGCATGAATATCAGACATGAAAATAAAATCCCAGTTCTACATTCCGACTTAAAAAATCCATGACATTTTCATTGTAAAGAGTTCATAAGTCAAAACAAATGATACATTAAAGCACAAAATATTTTGAATCAAAGTACCTCAAATATGCTAATTTAAAGAAAGCATTCTAAATTGGGGACTGTTACTCAGGTGTAATTGAAATATTAAGATTTTCAAACCAGTTGTATTCACAAAGTTGTGGCCACTGCAGTATAGCTGCAATCAGCCCTGATCACCTGATTATGATTTCTGACACTCCCTGCCAATTTCTCACAAGTCAGTGGGGAAGCCAACAGGAACTTAGAAGTTGTCAAGGTGGCACAGTAGTGATGGCACAGTGGTGACTATGCAGTGGCTAAAATGCCATATTGCAGGTTAATTCTGCTATATTTCTGGCTGGCTGCCAACTGCCAGCAGTTTAGCAGTTTGGGTGTTACCAACTCAAGGTTGACTCAGCCTTCCATCCTTCCGAGGTTGATAAAGGGAGGACTCAGACTGTTGGGGTAATATGCTGACTCTGTAAACTGCTTAGAGAGGACTGTAAAGCATTGTGAAATGGTATATAAGTGCTATTGCTATTGCTCCTGTTCCCACTGCATTTTTGCCCACCCACAGTCATTCTTTTTTTTCTTCTTAAATAAGGAAATATCTTTGAAAGAATGGTCATGGGTCATGTAGTATATTATAAAGTTCTTATTGCTTGAAAATGCAACCTTAGAGATAACTATTTCCAACTTCTAGATAACAACGAGGCAGGAAATTTCTGCTTTATAATTTCTCCTTCTAAAATGGAGACTTGCCTTTGTTTGCATCATCCAAGTCTTCTTTGTTAAATATTAGGCCATATCCTTGAACAGCGCCTGTGTGAAACTGCAGACGGAAAACATCACTCCGAATGCCATACTGGTACTCTTTACAGCAACACTTGAGCTGAAATAAACAGATAAACAAACATTCATACATCTATGCATTCCTGAAACTTCAAGGTACCTGAGCAACTACATAAAATATATATAAGCAGCATATCTTACAGCATATTTTAAGGTGTTCATTACTGGGAATGTCAGTGTAGAGAATTGTGAAATTCAACAAAAAGGACAAACAAGCTGAGACATGAGCTACTGAGTTCTGTTGATAAACTGAACTGTATTATTCCATCTTTCACTATAAATATATGTATCCCAAAGAATCATAGTCTATGTCAAGAAGATGCATAAACCAGACTTAGGCTTTCCATAACCAAGACCCAGGGAGAGGGAAAAATAGTTGTTTTCTAAAAACAGTGAGGATAGAAATTCTCAGAGTATTGAATTCTGTGTCTAAGGCCACATTTAATATATTGCAATAAATGTATAATAAATAAATGTAATAAATGCAAGCCTCCTATAATTATATTACAAATTATGAAAACTTAAAAGATATACATAATGTGTAGTTAAGACATCATTTTTTACAATTTAATCTGGTAATAGTATTCTTTTTGTCAGGCCTGCCCCAGCCAGATCACTCCCAAGAGAAAAGAAGGGAAGAGAGAGAAGTATAGATGTATTTAGTCGTCATTCAACAAGGTTTCTCTGGGTTTTGGTCCTGGAATTTCTTAAGCAACTTAAGCAGCTTCGATGTGCTTGGCATTCACCCATTCAGTTTCAGAAGATGGAAAAGCTTTCCATGCTACTAAGTATTGGGCTTTTCCTTAATGTGCGTGAGAGTCTAAAATGGCTTTGATTTTGAAGTGTTGTTCACCTTCAATCATAATCAGGTTGAGAGATGGTTTCACTGTTGGGCATAGCAAGAGATGATTTCCAGTTTCAAGAGGCTGCAATGGAATATTGGTTGGACTCATCTAAGTGTTTTAGAACATTCAAGTTCAATGGTGACCATGTTAATAACTCTTTTTATGGGGAAAGGACCAATATACTTCGACCCAGCTTATTAAAGAGTTGTCTAGATTGTGAGTACTTGGTAGATAAATGGACCCTGTCCCCAACTTTAAGGTCTTTTGGTTTCGCACGCCTTTTGTCAGCTTGTTTTTTTTTACACTTCCCTTGCCTCCTCCAGTGCTTTCCTTACTATTGGCCAGATATTTTGAAGTTGGATGTTACACGCCTTTAAGGAGGAGGTCAGTTGGGGTGGCCTGGGGCAACTCAGGGATAGAAACAAAGTCCTGCCCCATGACCACTATAAAGGTGGTGAATCTAGTGATACCGTGTACTGAGTTGTTTTAAACAACCTTAGTGAAAGGAAGAAGGTCCAACTGTCCTGTTGATAATTAATGTAATACATGAGATATTGATTCAAGACCCAATTTGCATATTTACAGCCTCCATTCCTTTCTGGATGATGTGAGGAGCTAAGCACTTGAGTGGTCCCCAAACATTTTAAGAACTCTTGCCAAAATAATGAAGTGAACCAGACTCCCATGATCCAAGATTATTCTCTCTGGGGTTCCATGTAGTCTATAGATGTGCTGTACAAACAATCTGGCCATGGTGAGAGCAGATGGGATTTTTTGAGAGGGCACAACATGCACTTGTTTTGAAATAAATCAGTTATCACTCAATTTATGATATTTCCTGAACTCTCGGATAACTCTACCATAAATCCTTTGAAATCTCTTTCCTTTGGGCTTAATCATTGGCTGGAAGAGTCTTCCCTTGCTGCCTTTTGCAAGAGCAAAGATAGGGGAGCTGGCTACATAAGCTTTCTATGTTTTTCTTTAGTGAGGGACACAAAAATTGGTACTTAACCAAGTTCAAGCTTTTGACAAAAACAATATGATCCGCAACTTTTGAGTCATAGCTTTTCTGAAAGACCATCATCCATTAACTTTCAGGGATGTGCAATTTGGGCTCCCACCCAAGATAAACCATCTTGCATCATGCATTCCCCCTTGTGGGCTTGGGACCACTTTTCCTTCTCCAGTGACGTTTTCAGGGTGCCCAATAAGTCCTCAGCTTCCCCCATTGATTTTGCTTGTCAGAAGTCAGCAAAAAATGGAGATCAGATGAATTTGGGATACTGCAAACATGGTAAATATCTGCCAGTTGCCAAGTGCCCAAATTTGGATACGTAACTGTGGAGGTACTATGATGGTCATAAATGTGAAGACCAGTCATAACTCACTTTTTTCAGCACCTTCATAACTTCAAATGGATGCTAAATGAATGGCTATAAGAGTGAAAACTACCTATAAGTTATACCTGTATTGCCATCAATTAGACTATTGTAGTTGATTTTATAAAAATTACTGAGACTTCCAGTTGGTCCAGAATCTAACAGTATGCTAACTGGTACTCAGCACTATTTTCATACTATGTCATAAATGACTTCTGATACAATTTAATGGTCAGTTTGACTCACAGATTACTTGAGTATCTGCAAGATAATTTGCTTAAAATTTAAAAGGAATTGGACTAGAAGCTGCTGCTTCCTCTGGAAGAATCTCCCAATGTGAATCAGACTTGCTCGTTCCCTGATTGCATTCAGAATGACGTACAAAAGGAGTAATTTGGTAGAACACCTTTTAGTGATATTGCTGTTTAAGATGTTTCAAGCTATTGTGGACACTTTAATGTTGCCTTTTTTCTTGTAAATTGCTGACAGCTTTTTCCAATTGAAATGGAATATAAATGTAATCAATTAATTAATAAGTAATACAAATATATTTCACCAACTAATTAAGTTAAAAAACAGTACTTTTTGGAATCAGTCCTTTCTTACAATTTTTTGCTTGAGCTCATCTTAAAAATATTAAACCTGCTAACAATAGTATAGGATTTGACTAACATTAAGTTAAACATTTAGTGATGTAGTCCTTAAATGACTCTAGAATGCATTTTCTTCCTCTGAACTCTATCCATAATCCAAAACAAAGTTTATGGAACACTTACCTGTTGTGGCCCTGATTCCTGAGCCTATCCTCCTGTCAGAGGAAGAAGATCTGGAAGATGAGGAGGAGGAACTGGGAATGCCTTCCTCCCCAGGACCTTCCTCTCTGGCAATGCCTTCCTCCCTGATAATGCCTCAGGTTTCATCTGACAACCGAGAGGAACAGCCTGAGATTAATCAGGAGGAAGGCATATCAGAGCAGCCCCTGACAGGGACTAAAGAGGAAGAGTGTTGGCTTGATCCTAAGCAGCGTCATAGGGAGAAACGTGAGCAGCAATGTAGGAGGGTCAGAGAGTGAGCTGAGTCATTGAGCCACACCCCACAGGGGATAAAAGTGGGTGTGTTTTCGGCTGGAACTTTGTACAGGACAAAGTTTAATCTTACTTCAGATTTTCTTCGTGAATGATTTTTGTGGACTGCCTTGTAATTTTCTGTGAGTAGATTTTTATTTGTTATCAGTTTGGACTTGGCAGGCAGAGGGCGTTAGAATGCCAAGGATATTATCAGTTCCAAAGAATTAACTCTGTGAAGTCCAAGCCAGTTTGCCTGCCTGTGTTTGTGTGAGTTTGTATTCTTTCATCTTTTGGGAAAGAAGAAAAGTGAGACAGAACACTTACCATTATATCTCCTTTTAATAGCTGGGCTGGTTCAATTGCAATGCAGGCTCTGCTTTGCTTCTCTAACCCTGTGCTACTGAAAAACAGGAGAATCATGTACATTTGAAATATTCTCAGAAGAAAAACACTTCAACTGCTCCAATTCCAATATGACATAATAAAAATGCAATCCCGTTGAGACTATATCATCAGTCATGAATATCATTCTTTACACAGGAAAAAATGAAGTTTAGAATCTAAGTCCTGTTTTTCTATCACATTTTGCTAAACATCATTTAGCTTTGTGATCTGAATAACATAACATAGTGCATAGAGAAGGCACACATCAAAACTGTTTGTATACTTACTATACTCCTGATGTATAAACTGGCAGCATGCCCTCATACAATTTCAGAAATGGTTGACAACCTAAAAGGGGGGAAATTACAAATATCTCAACTTTTTAAGTAACATTTGAGTAACACTGACCCTATTTTTGCTGTACATCATATGGGATACACTGGTTTAGAAAAACAATTAAATTGGGTGCTTGGCTCAATCTAGGAGTCACTTGGCTACATATTAATAATGACATAGATAGATAGGTAGGTAGGTAGATAGATAGATAGATAGATAGATAGAGTAGTAGTAATAGTAGTAGTAGTAGTAGTAGTAGTGAGTAGTAGGAGCCACTAATGCCATGAAGAAAGATTTTACTTGGAATGACTTTTAAACAACTAGCTGCCTACTTTGGACTACATTTGGGGCCAGAATCTTAGTCATGGAATGAAGTGGTCGTTAAATAAGATCTCCATATGATCACTTTACTCAACTATCGCATTCCTAGCTCTCCCAGTTGCAGCTGTTTAATAATCATGCAGCCATCAAGCGGAGTGCTGGAGAGAATGTTTGGCCTCCTGGATGAAGCCCAGGCATGCCATCAGACCTGGATCCTTCCTACCCCACTAGGGAGACTAATCACAAGAATGTTGACATTTGCTACTGATTTTGCCAGATGTAAGGTCCATTCCTTCAATCCAATAAGGGATTTCTCCTCTGGTAGGAAAATCCTCAGTGCACTGGAACAATAGATGTTACATCTGATGAAAATACTAGCAAACGCCATTGTTCTGGAAAGCTCAGAATCCTGATGTTTTTCCCTTCATTCCTGTTAGATAAATAAATAAGTAGCAGTGATAATAATAGTATATTGGTCTGAGCCATAAAGAATAATTCCAGTTGGTATCTCTTATTAACATGTGGTCCTCTACTTATTACCACAGTTGGGTCTGGAATCTTGAGTGACGTGGTCATTAAACAAGCCCCTCATGATGGCTTCTCTCAGTTGAAGTTTTTATTTATTATTTATCCATGTCAGAAGCATCATTATTAAAATTTTATGCATAGGTATAAATACAAATATAAGAACATAATTTTTTAAATGCTTAAAAGCCTAATTTAGTCAGTGCTTGGCCAGAAGCTTGCAACATGGTTGCATGGCCATAAGTTAAAGACTATCAAAATTAACTTTGTGTAACAATGAAAAGAATAATAATCATAAAGACTATCAGAGTGTATAATTTATCAGAATACATTTGCATAGAATCCCCTGATAATAATATTCTGGAGATTTCCCAGTTATTTTAGAAAGCCAAACTTTAAGATCCTTTTTCATTAGGGGATATTTATTCTCCTCATTAGGAGAATTAAACACTGTGAGGATGCAATCATTACATCCAACATAACAGTTAACAGGGATTTCGCAGGATAAGCAAAGATGGAGATTTTGCCTCTGGTAATGATGAAAAATGAAGAAGACTAAAGTCAAAATAAGTAATTTTTTAAAGAAAGCCTTACCTCCACTAATACCAAAGTTTGAGATGTCATGCAGAATAACATAATGTAAGAATAGAGGGTTTGTGTTCATTTTTACCAATCCAGAGAGAAGATCACTCAAAAACTGCACATATCTGAAAAGGAAAAGAGTTGTGTTGAATGAATAAGGGAAATATACAGTAGCAAGCAGAAGAAACCTTGAGCACCAATTAGCAGTCAGGAGTACATAATGAAAACTCCTTAATTTCACAACGTATGAACATCGTGTCAACTGGGGAACCATATGCTTCTGGATCAAACCAAGTCCAAAAAATGTAAGAGAATTATTGGAGGCCTGGCACTCAGATAATTTGGTCAACAGCAGTGGTGGGATTCAAATATTTTTACTACCGGTACTGTGGGCATGGCAGGGCAAGAATACTGTAAAATCTCCAGTCAGAGGTGGTATTTGCTGGTTCTCTGAACTATTCAAAATTTTTGCTACCGGTTCTCTAGAACTGGTCAGAACCTGCTGAATACCACCTCTGATCAACAAGCACATAAGGAAAACAATATCTACATACCACTCAAAAGAACCCCAAAGGAAACAGAAAAATCAAAAACACCTTCTCACCAGCAATTAACACCCATATGAGCATAGATTAACAAGTAAGCAATCAAAGAACTACCAATGCAGATAAGCAAGTAAACAGTAAACAACAGCCTAATTAAAGAACCATCAAGAACATGACCATTGACACTGACAGTGCAAGCTACTAGTATAAAAAAAATAAGAGCAAACCCCATTCCATTCTTTCACTGATGATGTTACTTAGATTGGTCTGGGGGGAAACCTAGTTCAGCATTGAGCTATAAATATTCTCTTCCATTAACTAGTCAAAGGCTTCAGTTCTTGTGAATAGTATTTGATAAAAGAAATACTATATAAAAAAACCAGAATGCTTTAAATTTAATAGTCCATATTGAAAATACATTATTCCTTTTGCTCCCACACTGCTATTCATTTATGCCCTTTTAGATAATGTTTACAAATACACCAAACTTTTCAAATAATGAATTTATTTGTAGAAACAGATCTAAGTAAAAAAAAACTTTTCAGAGTAAATATTTATTATAGTGTAATGTTTTAAGAGGATATGTGTTTCCTTTTTTATGTCAATAGCAGCTATGTATTGACAAATAAATAGGAAAAATAGTGGCTCCCTGGGAAAGATGCATTGCCAAATCTGGTTTTCTTTCCAACATTGTTTTCTCAATCACTATTCAGCCCTCCATTCTTTAAACAAATTCTAAACTTATTGAATGCTTTATGAAAAAAGGATAGTAACTATGGCTACCAAATCATACTACCAACAATTTCCCCAGCCTCCTCTACTTTTCCTATCAAGCGATATATTAAGCTACAAATAATAATAATTATCCAATCACATCTCTCTTCCATTCTGGTCTCAAATGTCCATTTATTTTAAATTTGTACTTCCAATTTCCACCTGTTCCAAGGTACCCTTTCTCTTAAAATCCAGTTTCTGTGTGGTTTATATTTCCTGCTTCACAGTTATTTATTTATTTATTTATTTATTTATTTATTTATTTATTTATTTGTCAAGCATGTACTAGATAGCATGTATAAGTATGAACATAAACATGAACAAGGAGTAAATACAGATAAATGGGGACAGTAAAACAGGGATGGTAGGTACGCTGGTGCACTTATGCAGACCCCCTTTAGGGACCTCTTAGGAATGGGATGAGGGCCAATGTAGACAGTTTGAGGTTGAAGCTGTGAGGATTTGAGGCTGTAACAATGGAGTCAGGTAGAGCATTCCAGGCATTGACCACTCTGTAGCTAAAGTCGTATTTTCTGCAAAAGAGTTTGAAGTGGTTTACCTTGAGTTTGTATCAATTGTTTGCCTGTGTATTATTGTGGTTGAAGCTGAAGAAGACGTTGTCAGGTAAGACATTGTAACAGACAGTTTTGTGTATTATGCTTAGATAGGACTGCAGGCGGCGCAGTTCCAGATTGTCCAAGCCCAAAATTTCAAGCCTGGTGGCATAAGGGATTCTATTGTGAGTAGAGATTCTATTGTGAGTCTTCTCGTAAAATGCCTGAATCTCCTCGATCGTGTTAATGTTTGATATACAGTATGGATTCCAGGGGGATGAGCTGTGTTCAAAAATTGGTCTGGCAAAGGTTTTGTATGCCCTAGTTAACAATACAATGTTACCAGAGAAGAAGTTTTGCAAAATTAGGTTAACCTCTTAATACCTTTTTGGCAATGCTGTTACAGTGAGCTCTGGAGCTTAGATCATTTGAGTACTCCTAGGTCCTTGACAGAGTGAGGGTCGTTTACAAGATCGTTTCCACCCAACTTATATTTGGTGTTCTGCTTTTTATTGCCAATATGTAGGACAGAGCATTTATTAGTTGAGATTTGGAGTTGCCAATTGCACGACCATTCTGACACATAGTCAAGATCGCTTTGTAGGGCAGCAGCATTGTCCGTGGTATTAAATAATTTTATGGCACCAGCGAAGAGGAAGCAGCTGCTTTTAATATGATTGCATAGGTCTGTGATGGTGAATCTATGGCACACATGCTGGAAGTGACACGTAGAGCCATTTCTGCCAGCATGCAAGCTATCGCCCCAGTTCAGGTCCAGTCTGCATGCACGCATGCCTTCCACTAGCCAGCTGATTGCTTGGTATCTGCTGTGCAGGAGGTGGGGTACACATGGGAGTCACACATGCATGCGTAGAGGCAGGCAGTGCACATGAGGGCAGCGCATGCATGCAGAGCCATGTGGCATATGCAGGGTTGGGCATGCATGCACAGAGGTATGTCGCATGCATGGGAGGTGGTGCGCTCATGCGTGGAGGCACATGGCATGAGGGGGTTCGTGTGTGTATGTACAGGGAGGTGGGGGGTCATGTACACATTGCATTATGTGTGCAGGCACATGTGCATGTGCACATGTGCCCACATGCACACTTTCAGCACACGAGGACTAAAAGATTAGCCATCACTAGCATAGGCCGCTGATGTAAAGCAGAAAGAGTATGGGTCCAAAAACGCTGCCTTGGGGGAACACTGCTGCTAACTCGTGCTGTAGCCCACCCTATTTTGACTATTTGTTGCCTGTTTGACAGGAACATGGCTATCCACTTGTGCATGGATCCAGATATGCCATAAGAACTTAGTTTCAACAGTAGTTTGTCATGCACCACTGAATCAAAGGCTTTACAGAAGTCTATGTAAATTGTGTCAATTGCTTTACCCTGGGCAAGATGTGTGGTCCAAATATTTCTGCAGAATTGCAGATTACAGGACAATTTTTTTCTGAAACCAAACTGCTCGTTAGAAAGCAGGTTGTTTGTTTTTAAGTGGAGGGTGATGGATTGGTTTATAATTGATTCCATGATTGTACAGGTGATGCAACACAGGGAGATTGGTCTGTAATTTTCTACTAGGTTCTCCCATTTTAAAGGTAGATATGACTGTGGCTAATGCCCCTAGGTCGGGCAAGGAGCTGGTTCTGAAGCATACCTCATAGACTGTGCATAGAGGTTTGGCTAGGGCAGTGGCAAGCTTTTTTAAGCTTCAATTCAGATAGAGGATAATGGAAAAGAATCACCTGGCATGATCAGATGTAATTATAATTGTTTATAATCAATGTTTGTTATGTCACATGAATTCATCTTTATTTTTGGAAGAAAAAAATACAATAAACAAATTGGGATTTTCTTTCATATTAGGTCCAGTATTGTTAGTTAGCATGAACAGTAAAGTAAGTATTATCCCAATACCTAAGTACAAATCTTGGAATGTCTATTTTAGAGAAATACATTGACTGAAAAAGAAATATATAGTTACTGCACAATAAATTAAAACATGTGCCTATGTTAATTATTGTGTGCAGAAACTACTCAACCTCAGAACGGGATAACTTGCTGCAGCCAACTCACCACAGCCATTTCACTGCAGGACAATTCTATGCGGATAACTCAATGTGATAATTGTTATTCACCACTGTTTCTTCTATATTACTTCCATTGGCAAAAATGCAGATAATGTACAAGAAACAGATAACATGGCAGATACATTTATTGTGTTATGTTATCCTGCATGGATTGTCCTTCAGCAAGTTGTCTTGTGGCAAGATGGCCATGGCAAGACCACCATGACGAGATGACTATTGTGAGCTGATTATGATGACATGGCTCCAAAAGATGGTCACAGAGAATTGGCTGTGGCAAGTTGTCCGTCCAGGAACTAGACATAAGGACCCAACTCCATTGAGGAGTATTGCTCATTTATTTCTTACTGGTACTGAAGCTTGATTTCAGAAAGTAAGGAGGTTGCTATGAGATATCTATTCCCCACCCACTTACCCCGGCCATCTCCAAGTTAAGATCTGTGTCTCTTTCCTCTACTCAAGAAAATTATTAGGACCTATTCATTAGAATGCAACAACACTCATTTTTCCCCTTATTTTCTGGCAGTTAAGTATCTGAAATTCCCTAGGGAACTTTTGATCAAATGACACAAAACATAACATTATATAAGCTAGCTCAACCATTTGCTCATATAGGACATGCTCTATAGGACTCTAGAGAAAGGTGAAATGTATTTGTTCTTGATATAGGAATAGCAGGAGGGGTTGACATTTTTCTCTCCGAAGCTATACATTGATGTACTTTCAGGAACTGCTGTTTACAGTAGTGGTAATGATCCAGCCAGATCATTTTGATACGTCATAGATACCTTAAGATTTTTTTTTTATTGTACCATTTTGAATCACCTCTTCAGACTTTTTGAAACTCTATCTTTCTCTGATTCTTATCAGCCTCCTGCTCTGCTCATCAATTCCTAATCATCATAGATTCAAAAGGCTACATCTAGGATACTGGATAGTACCCAAAATGCAAAAGTTATTGTGAGTTGAGAACAGAGCCATCCATCACTGATTCTTTTTTGCCTTCTTCCCTTTCCCTTTTTAAAATTAGCAAGCATAAAAAGTTTTTATTTCTCTTACAACCTCCCAATTTTTGGATCCGTTGCTGCAATATCCTATTAGAAACATGACTGACACCTGAAACAAGATGCATATATTCCCAAGAAGAGAAAAGGGCTGAAAGAGGTAAATTTAAGAACTGTCCATCAACTATGGACATGGGGAGCTACGAATCTTATTTATTGAAACTGGAAGATATTTCTAAGAGAAAAGATGTTTCTAAAAGAGAAACTGAAATACCTTTTCTGGGATGGTTGCATCAAATCGGAAACATTATCATCAAAAAATTTCTTCATTGCAAATCTGTCCAGGGCTTGATCTGCACTATTGTGAAAGAAAGAGAGAAAATGTAAATCCTTTAGTGGAGCAGTCTTGGAAATAAAAGTTCTTATAAAGTGAATCATGCCAATGCATTGCAGTATGTTGTGTTGTATTTGGCAAATGCACTGACTTCCAGATACAATGAGACTTAAAATGTTAATGCTTCTTTTCCCATCCCTTCTGAACAAAATAGTGTGTCAATGTGAACAATGTGTAGTGTTCTACAATATGGTATATAAGTATTATTTTCAAAATAATATCTTTAAAACAATATCCATACTTTGAAATATAGACTCCACCTGGCTTTTGTTCAATAATAATAGTAAAGAAATCTTGCCCAGCCTTCCTTAGTTTGCCAGATACCAACTCTATATAAATCTCTCTTAAATAAAGAGGAAGGAAAGAGTGAAAGAAAAATATTGAAGGATTTTTTTCCCCTCCAAACCCTGAATTATTAACTATTTCAGTTTTAATTAACACTGTATCTGTTACCCACAACAACAACAATAACAAAAACAGGAAAAACAATTTCTGAGACATTTTGGTAGGAAAACAAAAATTAGAGGGTCAGTTAATTAATTGCAGTTGCTACCACAAAAATTGAGTATGGATTCAATTAGACCTCTTCATAAGCAAGCTTTAAACATATACATTGCCTTATACTCTGCATGTGTCCTTATTATTCAATTTTTCTAATATCCTACATAATTTATGTCATTCCCAATCTAGCATGCTAAGTATAAAGCATATTTTCACTGGTGAAATTTGCAAATAAGAAAAAACAAAACCAGTTTCACAATCAATAAAAGAGAATAAAATTAAGTTCCCTAAAAATCTAAATACGACTGTAACAAGCACATTCTCATTGAGCTCCATTAACACCCTAGCCAGAAAAATTCAGGATTGTTTGTATCTCATTTATTAAAAATAACAAAATAAAATATATTTTGATCTACAATGGAAATAAACACCTGAAAATAACATCAGTCTGTCTGTCTAGCCCAGTGGTTCCCAAACTTTTTCAGCCCACCGCCCCCTTGGTGCTACAAACTCATCCTCAATGCCCCCACCCAGGGGAGGGATTCAAATTTCTGGGGGCATGGCCTAATTTGAGGGTGTGGTTTGCTGGTCAAGTGATTGGGTGGGTGTGGCTTGCTGGTCACATGACTGGGTGGGCGTAGTTTGCTGGTCATGTGACTGGGTGAGTGTGGTTTGGTGACTGGCAAACCAAATACAAGTGGTCCTCACTTATTGGCTGGTTGCTTAGCAAGTGTTCTAATTTATGACTGGCCTCGCCAGAACTACTTGACCTGTTTTTGGAGTTTAACAGCCATGCACACACATATACACATACTCCCTTCCAACCCTGCTGGAGCTGGTCATTGGACTAGAATCAGCAAAGCATCTCTGATTAGATTCTAGTAGTGAATAAAATCTAATCAGAGATGCTTTGCCAATTCTTGTTGATTTGTTTTATTTGTATTTCTTTTTTTTATGTTGCTGAATTGCATTGATATGTGTGTCCCTTCTTGTGCACAACCCAGAAGCTTTTGTGATTCTTTGCAGCAAAAACTACTGACCTCTGGCTTTGCTCTACTTTTCAAACGTGCCAGCACTGCCGCATTCTAGGTGCCGGCCCCACAGGTCCACCCCACTGAGCCCGCTGCACTGGAGGGACCTGCCCAAGCAAGTCCAAGCGAAGCGGTGCACCAAATCAATGGGGTGAGCCTGGGAGAGGGAAAGAGAGCGAGAGAAAAGAGAGAAGGAAGAAAAGAAAAAGAAAAGGTAAAGAAAAAAGACAAAGAAGGGGGGGGCATGGAGGGATGGGTGGGGAGGGGGAGAGAGGGAGGGAGAGAGAGAGAGAGAGAGAGAGAGCACTGATGCATGATTCAAATGAGGCCTAGTTTAGAGGCCCTTTTCCACATTGAAACATCTTTGCCTGCATCTTTGCCAGCACATTGAAACATCTTTGGCTTCTATTAATTAAAGGTTTTGTAGACGAAACATGGCCAAGACTATCAGGAAGCTCTCACATTTTGTTGAGGCTTTAAACAGGATCCATTGGGTCAGATCTCCACCCTAAAAAATTACTCTTCCCCAATGTATTACAGTGCCAATTCTGAAGAAGGCAAAACCAAAATGTACTGGTAAATTACAAGGAGAACACACACATGCACACACTCCCTTCTAACCCAGCTGGAGCAGGTGATTGGACTAGAATAGATATCTCATTATCTTTCTTCTCCCTCCCTCCCTCCTTCTTTATTTCTTTTTCTTTCTGTCCCTTCCTTCCATCCCCCCTCTTTCTTTGTCCCTTTTTCTTTCTTTCTTTCCCTTTTCTCTTTCTCTTCTTCCTTCTCTCTTTCTCTCTCTCTCTCTTTCCCTCTCTCAGGCTCACCCAATTGATTTCGTGCACCGCTCCGTTCGGACGTGCTTGGGCAGGTGCCTCCGGTGCAAGGGGCTCAATGGGGTGGAACACGGCGGCGGCGGTGTCAACTGGTACTATCTCTCCGGGTGGGCTGGTAAGGTGAGATTCAGAATAATGTCAGCTGGTGCTCCATTCAAAATCCAAGAAAGAAATACTTAGACTCTTAATTAGAGAAAAGATATCTTTTACTGGAAATCAAGTGGTAGCAACAAAAGAATTCTGAATCTGAGAAAATGGGCACGTAAATCACATATACAAAGTAATGGCAATGTTCACACCCCCAATAGTTCAAATGGTTCTTCCAATTAAAAGTTGTGAATATCATCATGTGGACATCTCCAGGTGGTGATGAGGCTTCTGTCCGTTGACCTTGGCATAGTTTGATAAAGGTTTGCAGCTGCGCATAGCATAGAAAAGAAAGCTAAGCAAGGAATAAAAACCTAAGCAAGAATGTACTCCCCCTCCCCAGTTTATACAGTTCTAGTTTGTAACACCTCCAGCTCACTTCCCATAATTTTCCCCCCTCCTCCCCGTTACTTATGACAGCCGAAAGACGCAAAGCAAAGGGAGAAAATCTTGAAGGCTGAAAGGCGGGATATTTGAAAAGGAGAACAAAGCCACTCTGGCTTTGCTCTCCTTTCCCAATGCTGCGTTCGGGCGCTGCCCGCTGCCCCAAACACGGCAGTGGGATATTTGAATATCTCCTATTCCCAATGCTGCGGCTCCTATTCCAACGCTGCATTCAGGGCATCGCCCTGCTGCCCCAAACACAGTGGCGGCAGGATATTTGAAAAGGAGAGCAAAGACACTCTGGCTTTGCTCTCCTTTCCCAACGCTGCATGCGGGGGCAAAACTCCTTGCACCAGAGCATGCAAGTCAATGGGGTGATCTGCAGGGCCTTGTCTCAAACGCTGCAGGGGCAGGATTTTTTTCTCACCCTTTAATTGTGCCCTGCCGCTCACCTCCAGTGCCCCTCTGCTGCCTCTTAGCTCCCCCCTTGCCTCTCAGCGCCCCCTAAGGCATCCCACTGCCCCCCAGGGCACTTTGGGAACTACTGGTCTAGCCACTAAGGACAATGCAAAATAGATAAAAAGCAAAAATATATAAAAAGTAAATATAAATATAAAAGACCATAATAAATATATTTAAAAAGTCTGATCCTCCTCCACGATTGAGTTCTGAATAGCAGGGGGATTTGCTTCTCTTGTCAGCAAACAGGCTCCTAGATTAAATGGGAGCAGCTAGAAATGACCCAAGGTGACTTTTGGATGACCAGGGCCACTCTTGGGGAGAAGAATTCCTGGTAGGGGGTTGGAGAGTCAGATGTCCATTTTCCTCTCAGCTATTTGGTTTCTTTAAGCATGCTTGGTTTTTAATTTAAACACATACACTTAAAAATATACAAGATCTGCAAATGGTTTTTTTTGCAGATCTTCCAATGCATTATTGCTGCCAATTTGTCATGCCATTGTTTGTAATCAGACTGTGCGATCTTGCAGCAGATGGTCCATTGTTTCTTCAGCTTCTTTGCATAGCTGACACTTACTGTCTGTTGCTGTCTTCTCAATTCTGGCTTTATATACATTTGTCCTTTGGTCTTGTGCAGCCAGAATTAGTCCCTCGGTCCCTTTCATCGACTTTCCTGCTCTTAGCCATTGATAGGTCTTGTTGTAATCTGATTTCCTTGCTATTTTTTTAAAATATACTAGTCATGTAGTACTTTGTCTTCTGATGCCTCCATTTTCTTCTTCATTTGGTCTTTCATGTAGACCAGTTTGGTTTCTCTAGTAGTCAGAAAGCCTTTCTGGTGTACTAACTTCAGTGCATCTTCTTTGTTGTCCTCCAAATATTATTCAAAAGCTCTTTTTTCTTCTTTAACCATCTGATGTATTTGCAACATTCCAAGCCCATCTATTTGCCTTGGTAGTTAGAGTCTGTCAATGTTGCAGCAAGGATGAAGGGCATGATTTATTGTCATTATTGTTTGGTCTTCCTATCCATTGCTTTTAGTTCTGCTCTGTCTCCACTATTCTGGCTATGTATCTAATGACTGGAATTGCCTAGGTGTTGATTGCCTTGATGGTATTTCCTCTATTGGGTTTGGACTTTAAAGTCGTCTTCACTCTCTTGATGTATTCACCTCTAATCTTTTTCTTGACTTCAGTATGTGCTGGAAGGATGTTGTCAGCTTGAAAGATATCCAGATATTTTAAATAATCATCTCCATCCAGGCTTTTAATGTTATTTTCATGCAGCATCTTGATTCCTTCAGTTTTCACTATTTTTCCTTGTTGGGTAATGAGTGTGGCACATTTGTCCAGTCCAAACACCATTACAATATCTTGGCTATGTATACAGGCAGTGTTGAGTAGTGATTTTATTTTAGATGGACTGTTTCCATATAGTTTCAGATCGTTCATGTAAAAGAGGTGAGATAATCTGGCAGACATTGTTGATTATTGATAACCATGGCCTGAGTCATTCAATATTGTTGATAGAGAAAACAGTGCAATGGCAAATGGTAGTGGTGATAGTGAATCTCCATGAAATATTGCTCTCTTGATATTAACCTTTCCCAGTCTCTCACCATTGATCTGCAAATGTGTCTTCCATTGGGCCAAAGATCTTTACACAAAGCTTCCGATTGTTCTACTGACTCCTGTTATCTCTAGGCACCTGATTCTCCAGTCATGTGGCAGAGAGTTGAATGCCTTTTTGTAATCAATCTGTGCTACATACATATTGGTCTTCCTTCTCTTGAAGTTTTCTAAAATCATTTTGTCAATTAGGAGTTGACATTTTGTTCCTCTGCTATTGGGGCAGTTTCCGTTCTACTCAAATGCAAAGAGATTGTTTTCAACTAGTTGCTGTTGGACTGCATCAGCTACCACACTAATTAACAATTTGAAAGTTGTTGGTACACAGGTAATTGGCCTGTAGTTGCCTAGTGCTGCCTCTTTTTTGTGGATCTTTCATTATCAGGTAGGTTTTCCCAGATGCTAGCCACTCTTCAATTTCACCTCCTTATAGTATATTGTTAAACTGCTTAGGAAAGAGTGGGTATAGACCAGTTAAATGTTTCAACCAAAAACCATGCAGTTCATCTTTATCTGGTGCTAACCAATTCTTGATCTTTCTTACTCTTTTCTCTACCACTTCTGTTGTTATTACTAGTTTTTTCATTTCAACTTTTTTATTCTTATCCACTTCTTTTAACTAAACCGCATCCTTGTTGTATTTCTTTGGGTTATTCATTATCTGCATCCAAAACTGCAATGTTTCTTCCTTGTTAGATACTGACTGCACTGAGTTGGTGCTTATACTTGATATTGCAGTATTTGTGTCTTTTAATGCTTGTGCTAGTTGTTTCTTTGGAACAAGCTTTGATGCAGGCAGCTATATTCTAAAGCTTTAATGCTGTTCCAGATGCTCAGTTATTCTTCGTTTCAATTCTTTTACTTTAGTTAGATGGCTTTCTTCTTTCTGAGGCAGAGGAGAGGGTGCCCGGTTTCCAAATGAAAACAATTGCATATCTCTGCTGGATGTCTCTATTGCCAACTCCCCCTGGTTTGCCTCTACATTCTGAATTACTTCTGGCAAGGCTTTGATTCTTTGCTTGGGGAAAAATTTTGCATTCGTCCAATTCTGCTTCTGTGAATACTTTATTTCGTATTATAAATCAATGTTGATCTGCTAGTCTCTGTTCTGTTTTTTCTGAATCTGTTGTTCTTTCCAGAACTGGTGCATTTGTTTCAAATATCCTCTCCCTGTTGGACTTGGTCTGAAATAACAGATCATTATTTTTGTGTTTTCAATCATTATATTATTTGCAAAGGGTAAACACATTTTCTTCCAGCAGTTGTACAGCTGTTGGCCCTGATTGCTCAGCCAACAGTCCTGAGTCCTGTAGCCTATTTTGTCACCAAATATCCTCTAGTGCAAACCTCGTTAACCAGGATGACATCTGAGCTGGTATGGCTTTCTGAAATTTATATCTCACCATATTTTTTTATGGGAGAGATACTCTTTGTCTGACTCCTGATGAGAACTGTCCTGTATGGTTTAACCTCTGACATAGCTCTCATTTCCTCATAGCACACAAGCATTACAATCACGTCAAGGTAATGCCTCACTGGGTATTATTACTATTATTACTGATTATCTCAGTCAACCAGATGTTCAGTCTGGGTTTGGCATTTTTGTCTACCTATTGAGTCCTTACCAAGCACCTGGGATAGGCAGATGTGGATGTTTGAATGTTTGATGGTATTACAGATATTATTATTGTTATTGTTGTTATATAAGATTTAATCTTCATAGTCTAGGAGTGGTAAAAACAGTTCAAGCCCTAACCAAGGACCTAAGAGCTGTAAAAGTAGCATCTGAGTATGACTGTTCCAAGCCATGATTCCATTTAAATTAAATTTAACTTTTGTATTTGCTGAACTGTCTGTCCTATGGTGAGTTGTCCACAGTGAGTTGGCCATGGCGAGTTGGCTGCAGTGAGTTGGTCATGGCCATTCTGTTTTAAAATCCTTCATTCCCTTGTCCATCCAGAAGCACCGACTTACTGGAAAGACACAGGTCAGGGTAGGAAGGAAAAAGAAGAGAAGGAACTGTAAGGAAGGATCCCCCCACATACTTGTTTTGACCTGCAACCGCCTCCCATGAGCCTTTTTTGACTTACCCAGCACTTCTTGCATACTGCCATGCACCCACCTGTGCCACTCCCTGCATGCCTTCTAGGATCTGTGGAGCACTTCTTGTGTACTCTATGCAACCCGCACCCCTCCTGAAGGCTTTACTTGATCCATATGGCACTCCGCAAACATTGTTCCTGATCCATTCTACGCTCCCACCTCTTTTGCTGTTGCCAAGTTCCCTACTTGACCTGGCCAACACTACATGGACCCTTTTTTATTCTTGCTGCTCCCCCCCGCCATAAACCGTACTCAACTGCAGAGCTCATCTCACACAGACCCAGGGCCCCTCCCAGACCTACACCATCCATCCATGTAATATCTTTGGCGCATACTTGCCATGCCTTCCAACCTCCACAACTTCTCTCTTCCCTATGTACCATTTTTTCCCCACACACTTCTATACACCATTCTTTTCCTCTCCCAACTAGCAGCAGCCATTTATCTTCATGCTGGCCTTCGATTTGCAACTTTCTATAGACTGATTTCACCTTTTTTCAAGCTTCCCACAAGCAAAGTAAATGGAGAAGCCAGCAGGAATGGGAGGAAGGGTGGGAGGGAGGGAGGAAATGAAAGAATGACTAGGAGTGAAGGGAGGAAGAATAAATATACACAAACACACACACATACACACACACACTCACTTATATATGTGAATATATGTGTGTGTATACACACACAGAGAGACAGACAGACAGACAGACAGACAGACATATACATACATACATACATACATACATACATTCAGTGGTATTGAAAAAAAGGTATTCAGGAACAAGACATAAAAGTATCATTTGTCTCACAGACCAACTCTGGATTTCATTTATGGTTATCCTAGAAATGGCTAAAAACCAGAATCCTTGCACTATCTTTAAGGTTTTTTTTTTTATTCTGACAGAAAGCAGTTAGGAAATAGCCAAATAATCATTAAATGTTTTGTTATCCTACCTTGCAGATAGATTTGTGAAGTGCATGTATGATGAGATCACTACCCCTATTCTTCCTTTTCCACCCTGTACAACAAAAAACATAAATATTTTCTATGTTCTTAAACTGGATATGTTTATTCTATTTTTAGAATAACTGCAGACACTGTTTTCATTTTACATGACATTTTAGGATCATAACAAAACTGTAAATTACAGGATAAAAATCTCAATATAATATTAACAATATTCTGTTAGCTATTCTAAGACAAGTCTAGGCATCTCTTGCAGTGTGCTCTGAAAGATTCTGAAAAATGTATGTTTCCCAGCACATAATGAACATATATAACATTTCTTGTGATACTTATGATTTATAGTCAGAATTGCATTTAATGAGTACTTTCACTATGTTTTGAAATCTTATTAAACATATTACATGCATTCAGTACAAATTACTAACAGCAGTCTTAATTTGTTTCAAAATTACTCAAAGAAAGCCAGCAAATATGACAGCTAGTTTATAGCTGATTATAAATAAGTAAAAATGGCATAGCTGCTATTTGTAAAGGAAATAAAGAAAATTATAACATTTAAAAGCTAGTGTCTGTTTATTAACAAAACCTATTTAGGATTATATTAGTTCTTTTTTTTTCAAAATTAAGGTGAAAATTAATAGAAGGAGCAGAGATAGAATCCAATGGTTGTGACTTTAATCCTCTGGTATTCTGAATAAAGGTTAAAAATAGATTGTGTAATACCTCTCTCTCCTTTCTAAACTGTTTAACTCCCAACTTTCAAGTTAAATTCAAAGTGCTTGGTATTACGTACCACATATCAATGTAATTCATGAACAAAATTACACATGAATTTCTGTATATGCAGAGCCCTTCCTCTTAAATGAATTAATGACTTCATATATTGAATCCTGGGAGCTATTATTTACCGCTAATGGCTTTTAATATGCAATTGTTGAGGGTGACAGCCCAAAAATTACTAAAGGGAAGAAATTCTTAGTTGTGACTCCTGTGCTCTGGAATTCCCTGCTCCTAAATGTGTCTTCTCCAACTTGTTTTAAAAATAAGAATGACGTGCTGATTTTTTTTTTTTAACTTATTATACTGATTCACTTGGGCTTCTACTTTATAAAACCTTAAGTTCCTAACTCTTTCAATAGGGCCTATATTATAAGTACTGTAAAGCATAAAGTTATCTGGTCCCCAATGGTTATTGTTGTGTTAAATATTTTTCCTGATGAGTTAGTTATATTTTTTTCTGAATCTGCTTTATTATTTTTACTGATGTTTTTATCTCATTGTTTAAGCCACTTAGAATCACTTTGTGATTGAGATTGCAGTGATCACCAGGAGGTATCATCTGATGAGTTTCATTTTTTTATGGAAACCTCAGACATGGGGATATTTTGTAAGGTTCTGCAAAAATCATAATCTATAGGATATCCATTCTAAGTCAGTTATTTACCCAAAGAAACTATTTGGGGAAAGAGTGAAAGAAGAGGGGAACCTTTTATTTAATAAGTGTGGCAGATGGAGAAAATACAGAAACAATTTGGGAAAAGTATGGGAAGTATTGGAGGGTTTATAGAATCATTAGAAGGAAGGGGTTTGTGGGGACAGATCGAGAGAGAACAGGACAGAAGGAAGAAATGTATATTGCCAGATTGATACTAACAGAGTGAAATAGGAAGGAAGGAAGGAAAGATATTTTGCATGTCAAAAATATAAAATGAGAAAAACATATATTCAAAGGAATAGATTTGTATTTGTGGCAAATATTCCAGTTTAGCAGCTTCTCACACTACAACAATACTATTTATACCTGACATTGCTCTATAGCATCTTTGACAGTTTTTCAGCCCACTAAAAGAAATGTAAAAGCTTCCGCAAGTATAGCCTATGTATTTCTTCAGACAATTAATGCATCTGGAAATTTATTTTCCATAACATATGGGATCAAAGTTCCACAAGAGACACATAGCTATTATAATTCAATACATAAACTAAAAGATTTGTAACAGCAATTTACTCGGCAATGGATCACCACAACGTGTTGAGGGTGACTGTTCAGCCAGGATTCCATAGCCTTGCAGATGTTGCATATCTTATTAAGGGATGGGGCATGGAAGTCAGGCCAGCCCACTTCCATAATCTGAAATAATTAAAAAGTGTTAGAAATGTATAAAGGCAAACCTTTTTAGCAATTTACACAATTAATAAATAGAATAAATATATTTGTAAATAAATAGAATATTAATAAATAGAATAAATATATTTATTCTATTTTCATAGCAGTCTTTCCCACCTTATTTGTTACAAATAAATTATTGTAATGCTTTTATAAATGCTGTGCTTTAAGTACTTATCAGAATCAAAGATGGCGACTATCTTTTTCACTTGTTAAAAAGGTTATTCAGAATTCCATATGAAAACCATAAAAAAACATTACAAATAGAAGCCTTGATATATACACTAATCATCTGATTACCAGATGAGATTTCCAGAAACATTTTTCTAAGCTATTCAGCAATTCTATCTTTGTAGCCTAATATCAAACAGAGTTATGAGATTTACCAAAGAAGCTGTTAAATAGCAATAGCAACTCTAACGTTGTCCTTCCAAACATAAAAATGAGAATAGCTTTTGTGTATTTACGCAATAATCCCCTAATCTAATAATGAGGAATGAGGAAATTATTTTTAACAAATATTTTTTGCTTAAAAATCACCCTGCAGAAACCTGCCTATTGAGGTGACAGTGTCCCCCTTGGAAATTTTGCTGGAGACAGTCTAGCCAAACATCCTCAAAAATTCTGCCTACAATATAAAAAAAATAAAACAGAAGCTGTGCACTTTAATACAAGAACATGTTAATACCTTTGGGTCAAGCTTAGCAAAATCATATCTTCTTTCAGAGAGGTTCAGTACCTATTGCAGAGGGAAATATTTTAAGCATGAACATTAATAATTTAAACATTTTATCATGATAATAATTTAAACATTTCATTTGATAATGAAGTTATGCAGATATGAGTTTTTTAAAAGCCCTGCAAATCTCATAACAGAAATGTGACAAGCTTGAATATTTATAGTATTTCAAAGTTATTTTCTTTTGATTGTGACAAAACATAGAGGAATAAACAAGAGTTAACTGCCAATATTTCTTTTTACAAAATAAATGTAGGCATGACGCAGCTCCACATAAGCATTGCTTAAGGCTACTGATTTCAGTGGAAGAAGCAAATAAATTTTTAATTTACTCTCATTCTTATTTGAGCTAATCATGATTTTATTTCAATGCTGATATAGTGTTATCCATCCCACAAGCACCACTTTTGTTCTATGTAATAATTTCCACTCTTATCTTTGTATTTTTTATCTCAATTCAAAGTAATCAAGGGCTATGGAAGTAGATGTCTCTATTAATGGCTATTGTCAAGAATTGTTCCTGAAACTTAGATAACCTGCTTAACTGCTTGCTGGGAAAAAAATTGGGCTTCCTATAAGCACATAGCTAAGGACTATTAGAAACTGGATGGTCAACAAAATGGTCAGGGGATCAGATCCGGTTTGAGCTTCTTCGGCAACAGACCGAAATCTGCGATTGAGTGCAGTTTCAATCTGTGCTCGCTGCTGGAGTGCCCCGAGCCGGCTGGTTTCGGGGCTAAGCCACCCATAGAGGTGGTGAAGAGGGGGGAGACTGCCAGTAGGGTTGAGGAGAGCTGCATCTCTCCTCCCCAGCTGGCCATTACTCCCTTTCCCAAAGGCGGTTGCAGTGGTGGTCAGAAATGGCCACCTCAAAGAAGAACTCAACTGGAAAAGAATGTGCAGGAGGAAGATAAGAAGAGAAAGCTTTTGACTGACTGGGTCGAACTGGAAAAACAACAAGACAAGGTACCCTGGAATTTGAATTATAAAGAACAACATTGTTCCCAAAGAAGACTTTGAAGCTGCGAATGAGAGAGGGAAGGGAAATGATTTGGGTTTTTTTCTTTTCTTCCCTATATTAACAAAATGGTCAGGGGACTTCTGGTTGATGCTGCAACAAGAACAGCTGAAAAATAGCAGAGTTCCGCCAGGCTCCATGAAATACAACTGGCAACTGCTTGATGGGAGACCCTACAGGGTTAAGCCACCCTAGAGGGATGGTGAAAAAAGGAGAGGCACTTCATTGATCTCAAGGAAACTGCAATTTATCTGTTGATCCGAAGAAAGTTCTCCAAAACGGCAGCAGGGACGGCCATTTTGGTCAATTACAAGCTGGGAAAGCCAGAACTTAAGATCTTGTGCTAGAGCGGTGCATGGACAGAGCACTGAAACTGGATGAGATAACTTTCAACTTTACCTTAGAGATTTAATCCAAATTAAAAATTACAAAAAATGATGTCCAAATGTTAAGAAAACTGCAATTGGATTTATGGAAAAAGATTAAGGACTAAAAACTAAACAGGAAGATTAAAGATTAATGGCTTAGAAGTAAAAGAAATACCTAACGGATGATTTAAAACATAGAAAGCCTCAAAAAGCTGAATAACATTGTGAAAAATGATTATTGGGAAAAATTGCTTTTCTAAAATTCGATCTCTAACCCCCCTGACTGGATGACAATCAGCTGTTTTTTATTTTTACACTCTGTTGAAGCTGGAATTGGGAACAGGGGAGCCATCTACTGGAAGAAGAAGATCACTGCAGTGTGTAAAACTCAAAGGAAGGAGTGAAATAAATAACACCTGGAGGGCTACTTGACCTTGACTTTATCTTAGTAGGCGAATTCGATGCTGGGAAATATTCACTGAACATAAAACTTTATTGGAACTGTGCATTGAAAGGTGGATTTGAAAGATTAGAAGAAACCCTGTGGGCTAAGTTGGATTTGGGTACTTTAGGAGACTGAGAGGAATAATTTTGGGATTGACCAAATTTTATTAATAATTGACTTTTTTGGAGTTTTTAGATATTGGGATACTGGAATATTAGAGGTATATTAATTTGGTACAAAATGATCCAGCAGGAGACAATAAAGTTCTATGAAGTAATGTTAGAAATGGTGACAAAGAATTATAAGAAGATGATGGGAATATTTAAAGATAAAGATGTGAAAGTAGAAGGCCCTCAACAAATGGCAGGAAAAGATGAATATGATACCCAGAAGACAGATGAGAAATTAGAAGGAGTGGTAGAGGAGACAAAGCAAAATAAACTACAAGAAGATAAAAATAAATTACAAGCAGATAAAAACACTGAAAAGACAGTAACAATTAATACTAAAGATCAAATAGATAGTCTCTTAAGAGCTTGCAATAGAATTGAAAGAAAAAAGGAAAATTTTCCAAAGATAATGAAAGGGATATGGATGGATATTCAAAAGATACAGCAGAAGAAGATGAAGGGTAAGGCAGAGGGAACAATTAGTCTGTGTAAAAATGCTAGAAAGTCATATAGGATTCCAAGAGAGAAATATAAAAGAATCACCAAAAAATAAATAAATGATGAAATTTTAAAACGGCTGAGAAATGATGGATAGAGACATAATACCTTGCAATATAGTAATTATATTAAAAAAAAGAAATAAGGGGAAAGTTTAAATTGGGAAAATAGTAGCACATATATAGATATATAATAGAATTTATTATAACTATAAATATATTAAGATTAGGAGGTGGAAGACTATGACTAGGTATATCTAAATGTATTATTATGATTAATGGTACAAAAAACATACTGGAATATACAGTTTTCAAAGACTATAAATTCAAGGGACTTAGAGATATAATCTTGGGACTGATTAAATCTTATTAGCAATTGATTTTATTGGTGTTTATAGAAAACTGAGATGTTGAAAATGTGGTGGAATACTGAGTGATATTTAAAATATTAAGACATTAATAACAGGAGTTAATAAATATATTATATGAAGAAATGCTGTTGATGTTTACATACATTTTTGGAGAAAATGATAAAAAAATCATAAAGAAAGAATAGTATTGTTTAAAGATAATGAGGCGAATATAGAAGAACGCCAACAAATGGGAAAAATAAAGAAATAAGTACAAATTGGGAAAATAGTACAATATATATTGATACATAAAAGAATATATAATTATAATGATCATATCAAGGTTAGAAGTTGGAAGATAAAAACTCTGTGTATGCAATTGTATGTTTACTGTTAGCATTGTGTGAAAAGTATATTGACCCAATCATTACACTGATCACAAAAATTGTTGGTTGTTAAAGAAAAAGTTCAAATTAAACATTTAACAAAAAAGGCTTCAGGTTTAATATCAAAGTTTATTTCCAAGTGTTTTTGAATTTGGGGATGTTCAATTTCATGTCTCATTAATATATTTTTCTCATACAGAGAAAGCTTAATATGAATATACAGTATATACACAAACTTTATTTTCAGTACTACATATAATCCATTTTTTCACTTCAGCTCTTTTTGTTCACATATAAAAGAAACATATTAAATATATTATTTAGATTATAAAATAGCAGCTAATCTCTCATTTGAAGCAATAAACTAGAAGTATGCAACTAAACAAATATAATGGCTTAGCCAATGTACACGTTTTATTTCTCCTCATACTTCTTGCAAATCTATCCTTTTAGTCAAATTTTAGAATCTCAAAATCATTTCTTTTTGGATGAATGAAAGGTGTTCTGTGGACCAGGTTCTGAGAATGGCTGTATTGGACTACAGATACATAATATACTTCATTACTGTCCCCTATTAGACTATACTAAAAGTCTGAAAATTTTAAGAAATGCAAAGCTGTTCATGCTATATTTTGGGGTCATTTCACACATTACAAACAAGAAAATCTAGTGGCATAAACGTAACAATAGATATATAATAAATGTTTAGATGACAAATGACATCATAGAGACTGCATCTCCTCTTACCATGTAGTTGCCACCATGTCTGGATTTAAGCATACCAATTACATCTTGGAAGTTGTTTAGATAAATTTCCTCTGAGCAGTTTCCTGGGAATGATACTGCAATGATTCTTTCAGTAACGTAAGTGAGATCCAGTTCATAACTTTCCTCCATAATACAGGCAAAATTTGTACTTCTGTGGTGAACAACATAGAACAAGACCACTTTAAAGAATTGCAAGTGGGCATACAATATGTTACATAGAAACTAAGCTAGGACACTTAGAATATAGCTTGTGAAGAAAAAAAATTTTAAGGAGAACTGAAAATATGACAAATATGTATAAAAAATATTGATATAAATACTTTAAACAAAAGCATTTTAAGTAAGAGACAAATATTTAAATAGTTCTTACTGATAATGGGGAGAATAACAGAGTTGGAATTTGGGTGACTTCTAGTCCAACCCCCTACTCAAGCAGGACACCTTAAACCACTCCAACCAGTGGCTGTCCAATCTCTTCTTAAAAGCCTCCAGTGATGAAGCACCCACAACTTCTGAATGCAAGCAGTTTCATTGGTTGTTAATATTTCCTTAATTCTAAGTTGCTTTTCTTCTTTGTTATTTTCCATCCATTATGTCTTGCCTTACCTTCTGGAACTTTGGAAAATAGATTGACCCCACTTCTTTGTGGCAGCCCCTCAAATATTGGAACATTGCTATCATGTCACCCCTAGTCTTTCTTTTTATTAAACTAGATATATCCTGCAACCATTCATCACATTTTAGCCTCTAGCCTTCTAATTGTCTTTGTTGTTCTTTTCTTATCTCTTTCCAGAGTCTCAATATCTTTTTTTATAATATGGTGACCAAAATGGGGTGCAATATATTCTAAGTGTGGTCTTACTAAGGATTTATAAAGTGATACTAATACAACTGAGAACACTTTATGGCGACACAGAATGGTTCAGAATCAGTAAGGGAAATGTAATTTTTCAGCTTTTTTGTTCAAACTGTATGTGAAATGCTTATGCAGAAATTAGTTCTGCATCTGCCTGATGTTAGAATAAATATTAGGGCAAGAACCATAAATAATTTGAGATATGCAGATGATACAAATTATTGGTTGAAAATAAGGAAGACCTAGAAAAAACGATCTGGGTTAACAAGGTTGAAAGTAAAAAAGTAGGATTGGATCTTAACATCAGGAAAACAAAGATAATGACAATGGTTAGTGGAACAAGAAGAAGGTGCAAGCAAAAAAGAATAATGGCTTGATAATATCAAATCTGATACAAAGTTGAACATCCCACAACTGAAAAAGGTTGCACTTGACAGGGTACTGTGGAGAGCAGTTGCCCATAATGTCAGACATGACCAAATGGTTAAAACAACAATAAAAATAAAATTAAGTTACATGAATTATGAAGTTACATGAATTACATTTATTGTAAACATATTTAATCCCCTGCCCCTTATCTCTAGAGTTCAATAGCTGCCAAACAGTTTTGTCAGTTCTTAGAGGACCTATCACAGCAGAAACTATTTAGTATATGAAATTGTAATTTTGGCTACAGAATTATACTGTAGAATGTTATCGTAGCTTAGTATCATGTTCACTAACAAATGTTCAAGTACTGTCAAATATGTACTTAAACTTTTTCTCTCTGGCATTATAAATAAGAGAGAAGTATTCAGAAAGGACTTACTGAGATATTTTGTCACAATGGAGAGATGAATTTCTTAAAAAACTGCTGGAACCCTAGAAATAAAAATAAGCAAAATATGAATAATTTTTCTGTCACAAAAAATCCTATGCAATTTATTTGCATAACTTTTAAATATAATTTCTATTGCTTTGAACAAATCAATGTTCAAAGTTATTAATGTTTGACAGCAATTGAAACTGTATTTAGTAGTTTTTTAAAGTATTTCAGCCTTAATAATGCATGGAGCAAAATTAATCTAACAATAGAATTATTTTCAACAAAACTCAGAAGAGATAATAGTTTGTTCTTTAAAATTACTTCAAGCAAAACAGCTATATTAATTTATTTTAAATATTAGCACAGTACCCTTTTGATAAGCAAATTAACCTAGATTTCATCAAAATCATAGTTTGTCTCTATAGACAGAATGTTTAATTAATATAGCTATGCAACACATACCATTTTGGGAATGAAATGTTTAATTCACAAAACAGCATATTTTCAACATTACTGCAACTTAGTATACAGTATGTCCTGCTAAAAGTGTGTTAAATTTGTGATTTGGGGTGGGGTATAAGATGTTAGGATTCAGAAATTATTTTGAGGGATAATTGGTTCTACTGTATATTACTGTATATTGTTCTCTGTAGCAGTACCTGTCCTTTGGAAAGAAAATCCTCCTGAGATCTGAACAGCTCTCATGAAGTATTTATCATGTTTACCAGTCAATTATAATTTCAGTTTTAATTAATGGATTAATGTAGAAAAATACTCCATTAGTCTTTTCTGAGTCCATTGATGTGAGTCTAGGACAGTGGTCGCCAACCAGTAGGCCAAGGCCCACTGGTGGTTCACGAGAAAAGTTTGGTGGTCTGCAGAGAAATGTCACCCCTAGAGCACCCCCACAAAGCAATTAATCCAGGCTGCAGGAGAACACAAAGCTGCACCACCCACATGGTCCACGGAACCCTCCCTGCCCACTCACTCCTTACCTGGCAAACTTGCCTGCTAAGTTGCTATTTTTCCTTTTTTTTTTTTTTTTTTAATAGACTATCAGCTATTCTGCTGTGCCGGGAGATTTAAATTAGCTAGAAAGCAGGAAATCATTGGATTTTTGCTTTCTAGCTAATCTTTATATCTTCGACTCTGCTTTTAAGCAGAGCCGAACCTTCCTTAGCACTGAAGGTTCTATTATTCAGTTGCAGACTCAGATAGCTGATGGCAGAAACACAGATCTCTAAGTGAAACTGTGATTCTGTGAGCAACTCAATCTGCTTATCTGCTTTGCCTAATTTTGAATAAAAGTTGCTCTTTTTTAATAAAAAGTACAATATTTACATACATGGTGTGTTGTGAGTTAATTTTGTGAGTTTTCTTGCTAGCAAATTTTATGGGTTTGCTTGCAAGCAAATTTTATGTGACAGACTCCGGTAGCCAATGGCAGAAAGACAGATCTCTGAATCTGTGATTCTGTGAGCAACTCAATCTGTCTGCCTGCTTTGCCTGATTTTGGGTAAAAGTTACTATTTTTTTATAAAAAATTCAATATTTACATAAATATTTATAATATTTACATATAAGCCATGCCCAGCTAGTCATATGACTACCAAGCCATACCCACAAATTAGGCCACACCCAAGAAGCAGTTAAGAAATTTGTATCCCACCCCTGCCTCTGTATGTTTGTGTGTGTGTGTGTGTGTGTGTGTGTGTGTGTGAGAGAGAGAGAGAGAGAGAGAGAGATTTGATCAGATCTCTCTCTCACACACACATACCAACGTCAGCAAGCCACCAACAGTCAAAATTCATATTAGTGGTCCCCAGGATTTAAAATTATGAGTTTGGTGGTCCCTGTGTCCAAAAGGTTGGCGACCCCTGGTCTAGGACAACTCTCTACCACAACCTTGCCACCGCCATCTCGTGCCACCACCTCATTACCACCACCTTGCTGTGGCACATCTCACCCTGGCCAACTTATCATGATGGGCCTTCCACTCCCGCTTAGCCCACCTGTTGTAGTGGAAAGCGAGGAGAGGAGGTCTTTATAGAAAGAATGTGGGCTGGTGGGAACTTTTGCCTCCCTTCAGCCAGGCCAGCTTTGGAAACTAGAGTGGAAGGCCCAAGTGTCCATGGAAAATTGGCTGGAACTAGTGGCCAAAGATGAGTTGGCCATTGTAAGGTGTCCCATTCCATGCTGATGTAAAGTCTTCACCCAGAGTGTTACAGATCAAATACTTGACTTCATTTTTTAAAATATGAGTTTCTTGTAAACTAATTATAACTTGTTTCAATTTTCTCAAACAGTGAAAAGTATTTTTAGGAGCATTTACTCCATTTATATTGTATGTTAAACTTTAAAATTCTAAAGAAAAGTTTATTGAAGTAGTGAGCTGTATGTATCTCCCAATGTAAAGTTTTCTTTCTCAGTATCTTTCGTCAGTTGTAATCTTGTGAAATTTTGTCAGCAATCTCTATAGAAGTTTAGTCCAATTCCTCCTTAAGCCCTTTAGTTTTTAGTTTTTTAAAAAACTATTTAGTCTTATCAGCTTTTTTCCTCAAAGTCTTCAATTTAACTTGTAAACATTATATTAGTATTTGACCTGAATCAAGTATCATCTGAAGCAATATCTGCCGGAATGGGACCTTCAGGCTCCTACCCTTGGCCTTGCTTCCTTCTCCTCCAGGCTTCCACCTCTACCCATTTACCTCTAGCTTTCCTCCTCAGCTGGTCCTCCCCCAACCATTGGCTCTGGCCAATGGGCCTCCTTCCATCCACCCTGCGCCCTTTGGCTCAGTCCATTCACCAAAACACTGTTTTGCCAGCCAATTAGGTGGCAAATAGAAACCATGGTGCTTCAGCCTGTCAGTGTGCAAGATCTTGGGGGCTGTGGGGCTATGGGGGAGGAGTGACAGCCAAACAGCACAGGCTCACAGCCTCAGATGCTTATTAGGGTAAAGAAAGAAGGGGAGGGAGGGAGATCACGTCTTGGCTCCAGCCCCATGGAAGGCTGCAAGCATCTCCCATCATCCATCTCACCTTCTCTCATCTTTCCCACCCCAATGTCACAGCCTGTCTGGATGTCTTCTCCCTCACTGCCCCTCTTTCAGCCTTTTGTGGGGATTTATGTTTCTTTTATTTTTCTTTGGGAAGGATGAAGGGAAGGAACCTCCTTGGAGGCAATTTAGTCCTCTGCTCAAGCAGGAGACCTTATATCATCTGGGTTATTTGGGTCCCTTCCAACTCGGTTTTTCCATGATTCCATAAGGGTTTCCTGCTTGAGCAGGGAGTTGGACTAGATGACCTCGGAAGTCCCTTCCAGCCCTGGGTTATTGTACTATTTCAAAGCGTCTTTTGAAGCCACATCTTGTGCCAAGATTTGTGGTCTTTCCTTCCTCTCCTTTCTCTCTCTATCTCTCTCCCTTCCTCCATCCATCCATCCATCCATATCTCATTCATTTCCCCTTCTCTCACTCCCTTTCTTTCTTTCTTTCTTTCTTTTTTTCTTACTTTCTTCCTTCCTTTTTTCTTTCTTTCTTTCCCTTCTTCCCTCACTCCCTCTTTTCTTATCTATCCCTCTTCTTCCTTCCTTTCTTTTTATTTCCTTTTTCTTTCTTTCCTTATTTCTTTTGTTTCCTTCTTTTCTTTCTTGTCTCTCCCTTCTTTCTCTTTCTTTCTCTCTCTCTGTCTTTCTGTCTTTCTCTCTTTTCTCTTCCTCCTTCTAGGATACCCACCCCAAACAAAAACTCCCTTGGATGAAGTCAGCCATTGCCACCTGGTTTACTGAACCAAACACCTCCTCGGCTTTTCCCTTTCAACCAAACCCAGCCGACCTCATGGCAGCAGCAGAAGAGGGGCCAGTGTGCACACGGCAGCCAGGAAGGAAGTCGCAGCAACAAATGCAACTGCACAACTTCTGTGAAGCTAAGATGTTTGGGGTGGACATAAAAACTTGCTTAAGCCATCTTAAAGTGCTTTGGTGCATTTTTCCCCGCTTCCCTGTCACCTCCCTGCTATCAACTGCCCATTCAGTGTCAGGGAGGCAGGATCAGATAAGGGGATCTTGGTAGCAGCTGGATCTGGATATGTAGGGTTTATTCAAAAAGAAAATAAAAGGGACTGAAAAAAGTTTTTTAAAAAAAGACCCACAAAAGGCTGCAAGTGGGGTGATGAGGGAGAAGACATCCAGGCAGGCTGTGACACTGAGGAGGGAAAAAACGAGAGATGAGAGAAGCTGATATGGAAGATGGGAGCTGCTTGCTGCCTTCCATGGGGCTGGGGCCAGGAAGCAATCTCTCTCCCTTCTTCCCTCCCCTTCCTTCCTTACCCTAACAAGCGTCTGAGGCTGTGAGCCTCTGCCGTTAGGCTGCCGCATTTCCCCCATAGCCCCACAGCTCCCAAGATATTGCATGCTGGCAGGCAGAAGCACCAGGGCTTCTGTCTGCCACCCAATTGGCTGGCAGCAAACTGACCCGTGTGGCCAAAGGCCTGGGACAAACAGCGTTTCAGTGAATGGACTGGGCCAAAGGGCACAGGGTGGACAGACAGAGTGTCTTTGGCCAGAGCAAATGGCTGGGGGAGAGCCAGTTGAGGCGGAAAGCTGGAGATAAATGGGAGGAGGAGGAGGAGGAGGCACGGCCAAGGGTAGGAATCTGAAGGTCCTAGACACACATCTGCTATTCTATCAGATTCTTACATATAATTTTAATCTAAAGTATAAACTGGTGGTAAAACATATAAAACAGCCTTTAATTCAAAGGAGCATGTTCTTGTTTACAAGTCCAACAAATCAGTGGGAGCAGTTTATAAAAAAAGACAGAATCAGTTTAAAGCTTTAAGTTGTAATCCTAGAACACAGACCTGTTAGTTTACAATCCCTAAAAAATCAAAATAAAAACTTCATGTTTAAATGCATTTGTTCTCTTTTGTTTCTAAGTTTTTACAAGTTAAATATTAGGAAAAATTCTAAACATTTCAGTATAATTCAGTATCATATAAATATAGCTCCAGAAGTAGTCTCCAAAGTATACTCATTTCTTCAAAAGTCTCCCTTTAACTACAAAGATGAATAAATAAAAACAAAATAGAAATGAAGAAAGTCTCTGGTGCCATAAAACCTGCTACATTGCCGCTGTGAAAATGACCCCCTCAATTGCTCAGCTCACAATCAATTAAGAAAACTTTCTGTTTTTGTAATTGTTGTGGAGCGATGGTAAGGAAGAGGCATGAGACCAGAGCGTACAACTAACAGGCTTTATTGCAAAGAATAAAGGGTTGTCGCGTCTGCTTGCTAACTTGCAGACCAGCGGGCGACAACGGCTGGCCCTGCTCGGCAGCCGGCTTATATAGCCGGCTGTCAAAGCGGAGCCAACCAATGGGAGCTGCTGGTGCTCCCGCTCAAACAGCGGACCTGGTTGGGGACCCCAACCAGTTCCACAGACATAACACTCCTTTCCCCCAGCTGGGAACATGCATAGTCCTGTAGATACGAGGGTTGTCTTCGCTGGCGACCAGAACGTCGCAGTTCGGGTGAACTGTCGGCCGGTGTCAAGTCCTGGTCTTCGGAACGTGCCTCAGCGGTCATTGGGGCGCGGGTTTGCCCGGCGTAGTGTCCTGTGGTGCTGATGAAAACCCCTGCTCAGGTTGGCCCGGCTGAGTCTCGAGGTCCGGCTGGTCAACGGGGCCGCTCGGTGGCTGGAGTGGTGACTCTGGCCGGAACTCGGGTTCTCCCGCCAGTCCTCTCGCTCGTCAGGGAAAACCAGGTTCCGCAGGGGATCCGCGTCAGGCACTGGTGAGGCGTCGTTGGCGCTGGCAGGTTGGCATGGGTTGGTATCTGTCGCGCCCTTCCACCGCCTTCTGAGTTGATCCACGTGTCTCCGCCACAAACGTCCATCCTCTAGGAGGACCCTGTAGGACCTGGGACCTGTGACTGACACGACTTGTCCTGGCACCCACAACGGATCCCCGCGTAGTTCCTGGCGTATACTAGGTCTTGTGGGCGAAGTCTCTGACCAGACTGTCGGACCCTAAGGGGTGTCTGGGCAGTAGTGGGGGTGTAGCCTGTCCAGGGTGGTTCTAAGGCGTCTCCCCATTAGAAGTTCGGCAGGAGATTTGTTGGTGGTGGTGCAGGGCGTTGTGTGCTGGCTGAGCAGGAAACGAGACAGTTTACAGTGCCAATCCTCCTGGCCAAACCTGGCGAGTGCCTCCTTGGCTGACCTAACTGCTCTCTCTGCCATCCCGTTGCTAGCGGGATGGAATGGTGCTGTAAGGACGTGTCTGATGCCCAAGTTAGCAGTGTACATGCTGAATTCACACGATGTGAACTGTGGGCCATTGTCTGAAACCAGCGTGTCAGGAAGTCCGTGGGTGACAAATAGACAGGTTAGGGCCTTAACTATCGCCTGGGTGGTGGTTGTGGGAAGTAAGGCTACATCAATCCACTTGGAGTATGAATCCACGACCACCAAGAAGGTCCTGCCATGTACAGGCCCAGCCAGGTCAACGTGCAAGCGGGACCAAGGGGCGTTTGCACTCTCCCATCTGGTGGGCGTGGCAGCTGGAGGGGCAGCCCTGGTTTGTTGGCAAGGCTGGCAAGAGCTTACCCAGTTGGCGATTTGAGCGTCCATGCCGGGCCACCAGATGTAGCTGCGGGCCAGGGCCTTCATTCTTACGATGCCCAGATGACCCTCATGAAGCACCTTCAGGATGGGCACTCGAAGGGAGGCTGGGATGACCACTCTTGTTCCCCACAATAGACAACCTTGCAACTTTGACAGTTCCTGCTGGCGGGTTTTAAAGGGGACAAAATCAGTTGTACATTGAGTTTCCGGCCACCCCCTTCCCACCCAGTCCAGAACCTGGGCGATGATTTTGTCCTTCTTTGAGTGCGCCGCGATGTCCTCGGCTGTCACTGGGAGCTTGAGTTCGTTGACCTCAAAAATGGCGTGGATAGGCGCTGGGTCTTCGACTGGAACTGGCAGGGGGCAGCGACTAAGGGCATCGCGTGGCTCAAGTTCTTACCGGGACGATGCACTAACTTGAATGAGTAAGCGGCCAAAAACAGGGTCCATCTGGTCATTCTGGGTGAAAGTACCTGCGGGGTTTGCTTATCTCCAGACAGAAGTCCTAAAAGAGGTTTGTGGTCAGTCACTAACTCAAAGTGGTGGCCAAACAAGAATTCGTGGAACTTCTTAACTGCAGCCACTGCAGCCAAGGCCTCTTTATCGATTTGGCTGTAGTTCCTCTCAGTTGGAGAAAGGGTCCTAGAAAAGAAAGCAATTGGTGCCTCGGAACCGTTGGGGAGTCTGTGGCTCAGGACAGCCCCAATGCCAAAAGGGATCGTCAGCAGCCAGGACCAGGGAAGACGTTGATCGAATTGAACTAGAACCGCTTCTGATGTGAGTAAGGATTTGACTGACTTGAAAGCATGGGTTTCCTTGGGTCCCCAGTGCCAGGGCGAGTCTTTATCTAGTAGCCTATGTAATGGTTCAGCGACCGATGCCTTGTGCGGGGGAATGAGGCGTAAAAGTTCAGGAGTCCCAGGAAAGCTTGAAGTTCAGTCTTGTTGGTGGGTGTGGGTGCCTCATGGATGGCCTTCACCTTGGACTCAACGGGATGGATGCCAGAGGCGTCTATTTTATAACCCAGAAAGTCCACCTGCCTAGTGGCGATGGCACACTTCTCCCTCTTAAGTTTAAGGCCATGCTGTCTAAACCTCTCCAGCACTGTCCTGACTCTCTGAATGAGCTGGGGTCGGTTCGTGGCTGAGACTAAGATGTCATCAAGCAGGGGACCACTCCTGGGAGACCCTGGAGAATCCTCTCCATGAGTGACTGGAAATGCCTGGGGCCACGCTGACCCCCGAATTGGAGGCGCCTACACTTGAATGCCCCCTGTGCGTGACTATGGTTTGTAATTCCGCTGTCTGCTCATCGACAGGGAACTGTTGGTATGCCTGGGACATGTCTAACTTGGCGAAAATGGTGCCGGTTCGAAAGTGTGTAACAGATGCTGAATAACGGGGACAGGGTATGCGCTGACCTGCAGATAGCGGTTGAGCGTGGTTTTGTAATCCGCACAGATTCTCAAACTGCCATCTTTCTTAAGTGGGGTGACTATGGGGTCTCCCATTTAGCGAAATCAGTGGGTTCTAGCACCCTTGCTTAAGTAGTTTGTCTAGTTCTGCGTCCAATTTGGGACGGATGGCAAAAGGTACCCTACGTGGTTTTAAACGAAGAGGGGTTGCCTGGGGGTCTACTGAAAATGATATGGGGGTGCCGAATAGCAACCCAGCTCATTGCTAAATACATCGGAAAAATCAGAAAATAGTGTATCTACATCAGAAGTTGAGACAGCATGGATCCCGGTTACACTAAGGCCGAGAGAAGGAAACCAATCAAGTCCCAATAGACTAGGAGGGTACCATTAACAACCACTAGAGGCAGATGGCCTTTAAAGGCTTGGAATTGAACAAGGAACTTGCCTTTCCCGAGGACAGAATGTTCTTGCCCTGGTAGTCCCGCAGCGTCAAGTGGCATCTTTGTAGCTGTTTCCTTGACAGTCTGGGCTGGATCCTCTTCAGGGTATCCCAGGAAATGATTGAGAGCGCGGATCCCGTGTCCACCTCCATCCTGCAGGGTTTACCTTCTAGGAAAACAGAAATTTTAATTTTATCAGGGGTTTGGGAAGTATGGTTAGCGTGGTAGCAGGTATAGCAGTCCTCCACTTGCCTTTGGGAGTTAGGAGGTGGTGGAGGCCTTTGAGGTAAAGATCGCCCTGCTTGGCAGACTCTAGCGATGTGACCCTTCTTTTGGCAGTTCAGGCAGATGGCTTTTCTGAACCTGCAGGATGCCCTAGGGTGGGAGCCTCCACAGGTTAGGCACATGGGAGGTTGTTTGGGGGTGAAGTTGTTTCGCTGCCCCGCTCCTACCTGTGAAGGCTTCTGATGTTTAAGGCGGTTAATGTCAGATGTGTCTGTGGGGTCATCTTCACTGATTACTTCTTCAGAATGGACAGTTGGCGTGCTGGGTTTAGATTGAGTGCCCTGAATTTAAGCTGCTGACTGGGCCGAGAGCTCAGCAGCCAGGGCTTCCTCCATGGCTAAGGCTAGAGTCAAGTCCTTTTTAGCCAGTAAAAGCCTCTGGAGTCTCAGGTCTCTCACCCCACAGACGATCTGGTCCAACAGCATGTCTTCCAAATATTCTTTGAATCCGCACTGTAAAGCGGCTGTTCTCAGGGCGGCCATGTATTCGTTGATCGACTCCCCCTCTGCCTGTTTCCTGACCCTGAAGGCATACCTTCTGGCTATTTGGGACGGTTTGGGCGAATAGTGATTTGAAAGTATTTCCTGTAGCTCATCCCATGGGATGCTTCTGATGGCGCGGGGTGCGACTAACGCTGTAGCGGTGTCGAAGACGGCGGCTCCGCAGTAACTCAGGAAATAGGACTTCTTCCTATGCTCCGCAGCGTCGGCTAAACCGATGGCGTCAAGAAAATGGCTGAATTGATTTTTGTAGGAGTCCCATGTTTCCTCGTTTGGTTTGAATGGAGGGAATGCTGAATTAATACTCATCGTGGAGAAAAGAACAGGTTCGTCTTCTTCAATCGCTATTTGAATTTGCGCTCTTAAAAAGAACGCGCTGCGGCTGTCTCTCTGGGCTGCGTAGCTCTTTTTGAAAATCGCTCTTGGTGAGCGTGGGCGGCCTCGGCTGCGGCGCCTGTGGCTCGTTTCAGCGAATCAGCTCGAACAATATCAATTTGAATTTCGCGCTCTTATGCGGCGTGGGCGGCGCGGCTACAGCGCCCGTGGCTTCACTCTCTGTGACTTACAGCTCTTTGAATAAACGCGTCTGGTTAGCCTTCGACCATCCCATCCTCGTCGCCAGTGTTGTGGAGCGATGGTAAGGAAGAGGCATGAGACCAGAGCGTACAACTAACAGGCTTTATTGCAAAGAATAAAGGGTTGTCGCGTCTGCTTGCTAACTTGCAGACCAGCGGGCGACAACGGCTGGCCCTGCTCGACAGCCGGCTTATATAGCCGGCTGTCAAACGGAGCCAACCAATGGGAGCTGCTGGTGCTCCCGCTCAAACAGCGGACCTGGTTGGGGACCCCAACCAGTTCCACAGACATAACAGTAATTTACTCATGAGGTCTGACAGTATGGGAGATAACTGGGTCAATTTACGATTTCATCTTTCAATCTGAATGGACAAATGCCAGATGCGCAGGGCGTAAAACAAGCTGCATTGTTGTTTCTAAGGCCATCACAAGAATCTAATCCAAGGATGTCAAACTTAATTTCACTGAGGGCCGCATCAGGATTGTGGTTGACCTTGGGGGGAGGGCATGTTCATGGTGGGCGTGGCTGGGTGGTCACAGCTGATTGGATGGGCCTGACTAGCTTAATGTCACTCACATTGGGGGGGGCACTTGTAATGGCCTGGGCAGGGCTGGGGGGAAATCCATTATCACCAGTGGAGGAAGATGGGACCAGGGCGAGTGCCAAACACTTGTCCACCAGAGAAAACTCACTGTCCTCCTCAGGTCACATGGTGGACCCCCAGACAGTGGTGTGGGCTGCCTGGAGCCCTTGCCAGTGGAGGCCAAGAGCCCAGCCTGGCCCTCAAGCTCTAAGGACCCCAGGATCTCATAACCCAGCCTAGCTCCATTTCCCCAGAGGGGCGCCCAGCTGCGCTTATCTCCTCAAGGCTACTGCTACTGTGCTCACTCTTTTTGGCCACATTGCTCATGGTGGGTGTGGGAGGGCAAAGTGTATGGGTCAGAGAGAGGCCCATTCCCTCTCCTTGGGAGAAGATCCAGCTTTGTAACCAAAGCATCGTTAGCTATAGGATAGGAGACCATCAGGAGAGGAGGTAAAGAATCTCTATCCCTATCAGTAAGAAAAGAAAAAATGTACAACAGCAGGGAACTTTCCATGTCCAGTCTCAGGAGAATGGCACTTTGGGAAAGACTGCTACTGACTTCTATGCTTTAGCTAGCATCAGACAACTAGCATCAGAAAACCAAGGGAAATCATCAAAATCATTAAAAAGCAAAAGCTGGAATATTTTGGACATATGATGAGACACCCAGAAAAATATGCAATACTTCATTTAGTCCTCCAGAGAAAGATTGAAGACTAACGAGGTCCAGCCTGAAGAATAAAATAATGGCTTCAAAATCTAAGGGACTGGTTTGGACAAAACTCAGCAGCACTTTTTTGTTTTGATAAACATTTTTCGTTATTTTGATAAAAATAGGATTGCCAACATGATCACCAGCATCTGATGACGGATATGGCACAAGAAAAAGAAGTGAGCCACAACTTTCTTAATCACTCTATTAATTGCAAGTAAAATTGGTAATATTTCTGCATGTACTTTTGCTCTACAGAAAGTTCCCACTGGGCCCTTGTTTTTCATTTTTCTTACCTTTGCAGGGGAATGGGATTCAAATAAGATGAGAGATGCCAATTTCCCCTGAAGCTTGAAGCAATTGAAAACCAAGATTTTTCATTTATATATTCCTTTTAGGGAATTATAAGAAAAAATAAGAATGAATGAATATTCATTATAGTTAAAAGCCAGAGATAGAAAGCATAACTGCGCCTTGGTGGTGCATTGTTTAGAGTGCAGTATTGCAAACTACTTCTGCTGACAGCCACCTGCCTGCAATTTGGCAGATCGAATCCCACCAGACTCAAGCCTTCCATCCTTCCAAGATAGGTAAAATGAGGACCCAGATCATTGGGGGCAATATGCTGACTCTGTAAACTGCTTAGAGGGGGCTGTAAAGCACTATAAAGCAATATATAAGTCTAAGTGCTATTGCTATAACTGAAAATGGTTAAAAACAACCATTACATAAAGATAGAATAATACAAGCAATTGTAATAGTTGGTATAAAAATGTATGCTAACAACTTTGGTAGATCTTACATTAATTAATGTCCAATTTTCATGGCTGCTACACTGTATTTTTCTAAGATCTTAGTAATAAACAATTTACAATCTGAAAAAAAGGTTATTATCAGATCAAGTACTGATGTAAAAGGGACAGAATATAGACATTATGAATGTGTCAGTGTTCCAACTAACAACTCCAACCCAATAAACTCTGAAACGGGCATTTTTTCAAAGTTCCATTTTATTAGAGTAGTCATGTAGGCACATCTGGGAAAACCCGAATCTGAGAGTTCCGGGTTTTCCCTTCCCAATAGAAATTCAAAGATCCATCCCCTGCACCCATCAGTCCATTATACAGTCCAATCACCATCCGCCCCAACTGGGCGCATCCCTCCAACCACTCCTTCCCCCTGTGCAGGATGGTTTGTCCTTGACTCAGAAGAAGAACGTTAGTATGTCTAAACTTCCACCTCTCTCTAAAATCCTCCCTCCCAAATTCCCAGGCACTAAAATGTGGCAGCATGGAAGTTGCTAAGAAAATATGGCTTTCAAAGCTGACAAATATCTCATTGATGGCACAATAAAATAGCAATAGATTGTTTCAGTACCCGCAGATTCATATGAAAAAGCACATTTTTCAAACAGTATTTTAGACCATCTTCCCTGTAATAATGCCAAAGAGAAATTTTCATGCATTTCTGAAAAAGAACAGACTATATATACATTTATTTCTTTACACGCAGGAAGTGGCATTGTTCAGCTTCAAAATCTCTAAAGCTTTTTCTGAATGAGAAATGTTTTCACTGCCTTCAAACTGAAGATTTATAATATGCAATCTATAACTGATGCAGGAAATCATGGAAGACTTCAACTCTGCAGCTTAAAAGAAAATCCAAGGCTCTATGCAGACCACAAGATGGCATTATTCTGCTATAAATAAAAACTGTTAAAGGGAAAACATCAAAAAATAAAGTAAGCATGTGAACTGTATTCAAATACATATTAAATTAATTTCATACTGATTTTTGTCTCAGTATCATCCATTTTTTTCCATTTATAAATAAATATAGTCCTCAGTCTGGAAAACATACAATTCTGTCTCAAGGTCTACCTAATTTCAATTGAAATTTCAGGCCTAAATTCAATATCAACATGATGTCATTTCACCAGATTAAAGGCAACAATAAATTAAACGATTATTCTTTTTTTTAAAAAGTGCTGAAATGTGATTCCAGAATTTGAAAAATAATTGTGGCCATTCAGTGCTTTTAAGAAAATCCATCATATAGAATCAAATTGCTCTAATATTTAAAAGTAATGAATGAAGTAACTTCATTACTTTTAAATAATGCAGGTATTATATATATTAAAAGGCATTTCATATTTTCATATATCCTACTTCAAATTTAATTAGAAAACTTATACATTTGATTAGAATATAAAGAAAAATATTTTGTAAAAAAATGAGCTAATATTTCACTATTTCTTCATTCTCAGCGATAACTCCTCACAATTTGAAAGTCAGTATAAATCTAGCCAATGTAGTAGCATATTAATAAACCAGAATGTTTTTTGTTTAGCTGCAATTGTTATAGCAAAGAGTTCACAACAATAGATCATGCTCTGCTTGGTCATCAGTTTCTGCATGCAATTCAAATGCTAACTTTGACCTGTAAAAGCCATAGGGAAAAGGCCCCGTGTTCAGGGCTCAGGTCAGAAATTAGAGGAACAGAGTCACTACATAGAAGAGATGGGCAACATAAAAAATAAATAAATGAATAAAAATAAATTACAGAAGATGGGAAAAATGGAGGTTTTCCAGAAGGCATTTCTCAGGGAATAATTATTTGCCATTAAATTGTCAAAAATGATTATTAGATTATTTGTTGCTGGGTTAGATTATGTTTCCATCAGATAGATTAACACTTTACACTTTACAGTATCCTTTTATAATTTTATTATGATTTTCTTTTGTAAACTATTGTAAACTGACACTTCAAAATATTTAATTATTAGACATTTTTAGTTTTTTAACAAAGAAAAAAGTCATGGAAATAGAGACTGACACTATAGTGACTTGCAAAGTGTGTTATATGTTTCAGCTTATGCCCACAGAAGACCCAAACTATGTAGGTATCAAATGTAAACTACTTGAATTACTAGAAGAAAAAATAAACGACCTAGAAGCAACTATAGCCACTCTGAAACTCAATGAACAAAGCAAGAAATCCCAACCTAAACAAGAAGACTACACCAAAAAAAAAGATACAACAGGAAGTAAACAGCTTCTAAAAATAACCCTAGTTATGTACCAAAAGAGCAAGACTGATAGAAACATGTCATTTTTAGAACAAAACAACAACCAAGACCAAAGCTCCAACTATCTACCCTAGTTTATTCCATTGAAGCCCCTCTGGAACTGAACAATCACTTTCATAGCCTCTCCATGGAAGAAAATATACAGATACTCACAATAGAGCATTCATCAATAGTTTCTAAAAAAGAGACACAACCCAGCATTCCCATGATAGGAAGAAAAATATTCCAAACTTCCCTAGGAAAAAAAAAGGTGAATATTGGTGATAGGAGATTCAATTCTCAGGGGACAGAAACTGTAGTCTGCAGTCCAGGCAGTCAATCTTGGGAGGCATATTGTCTCTCTGGAGCAAAATTCAAAGATGTAACTGAGATTATTACCAAAATAATCAACCCCACAGATTACTATCTCTTTCTTCTCCTACACATGGGGACCAATAACACAACAATGAATCTGAAAACAATACAAGATATTACAAACAGCTAGCAAAGAAATTTAAAGAATTAGCATAAGGTGACCAACCGTCCTCCTTTAGGGAGGACAGTCCTCCTTTTGTAAGTTCTGTCCTCTCTTGAAATGTGTCCTCCTACATGTCCTCCTTTTTGATATTTGAAGACTAATCTGTAAATCTCCGTATTTGATCGATGCCGATCCGATCCATTGTGTGTGATGTGATGTATTTGTATTTGACATGACAATTCGTCAAGGCTTGGTATAGTGGGGTAAGATGCAATTATGAGGCGCATGTGCTCCACACAGAATTGTTTTGAGAGAGTGTGCCATATGCAAGAGTGCACCATGCGCAAGAGTGCGCAGCGCGCATGAATGCACCGCATGCAAGAGTGCACTGCACGCAAGAATGCACCATGCGCAAGTGGCTTTGTTTTTTTTCTCCAATTTATTTGTGTCCTTATCATTGTAAAAAAGTTTGTCACCTTAATTAGCAGCACAATTGGTGTTTAACCAGCTTGTCTTCAGAAATTGTACTATAGGTGCTTCATCATTGGAGGTTTTTAAGAAAAGACTGAACAACTACTCTTTGGAATGATATAGGGCAGGGGTCTTAAATTCAAGGGTCGGGGCTGGATGCGGCCCACAGGGAGCTTAGATCTGGCCTGCAGGACTGCCCTGGAGACACCAAAGGACCAATCTGTGGTTCCTCTGCCAGCAAAACAGAGCTCGGGAGGACCACATGCAGCCCTTCCAGGCCCCATTGTAGGCCATGACAGCCTCCTGCAACCCTTTGCCAGGAAAAACAGAGCTCCATTTTCACTGGCTGAGGGCCACAGGCATCCCCAACACAAGTGACATCAAGCTGGACACCCTCACCCTGGCCATGCCCGCCCTGGCCCCCAAAGACAAACACAACCCTGATATGGCCCTTAATGAAGTAGAGTTTGAAATAGAGTAGACCCTGGTATAGGGTCTCCTGCTTGAGCAGAGGGTTGGACTAGAAGACCTCCAAGATCCCTTCCAGCTCTATTCTGATTGATATTGATTGAATGAAGAGTTATGATGCATAAAAATAACAGTTTGCAAAGAAGCTAGCATATAGTTGTGTCCTCTATCTACTGAATTATTAGCAGAATTAAGTTTCCAGATTTTCTTTTAAGAATACATTTGTATCCTGAAATTTTCACTTTAATTCTGTCCTTCCAATCTTTAAATTTATTTTAAGAATTGTACTTCATTACCATGAATATAATTTTTCCTAGTTTGCAAAATCAATACCAACAATTTGTTCCTATTGTATATCATTATGAAATACAGCAATAATATTTTCAGCATTGCATTTCTTTCAGAAAAATGTTCCATAGACACATGCAGTAATCAAAGAATTGTTCATAGCCCAACCTGTTCTCTTCTTCACAAATGAAATAATGAAACTGTTTATATCTTAACTGAGCTAAAAAATTTACTTCCTCCATTGTAACATTTGAACATCTGGAAAATATTAATTGAAGCATTCCCGAGATGATTGAACAATTAGATGAAATGCATAATTATGATTGCAAGATAAATGTGATTTTTTTTTAAAAAAATTGAAAAGTAGAAACTAGTAATTTCAACCTATTTTGTGCGATGAAAACAGAAAAGTGCTATTATTTCCATTCAATGAAATAACAATCTATTTAAATCAGAATGGTACTAAAAACAGCATCAATGATCCCATTATCCATATTTTTAAAAAATATATATAAAGATTATCAAAAAGACAATAGCTATAATATAAGAAATGAGAAAAATAAAACTATAATGTATAAAAAGAGGAAAATAAAGAAAATGATTAAATTGAAAAGTATAAACATGATTCTACATTAAAAGTCAGAAATTGTAATAACATACATTTAAAACAAAATGCTATTAATATTTGGAAAATCATTACTAAAATACTTAGTACAATACAAACTTAAGAAAATAGTCAATTGCTAAATATTAAAATTAAATTTAAAGCTAAAATTCAATCAAAGAATTTTACATTGTACTAGCAATGTGTTTTATATTTCTATAGTGCATGTTGTCAAGACCTGAGATAAGACGCGCACGCACATGCACACACGTATCTTTTGGCATTTAAAAAAGGGCATTTGGTGACATGGTATATTTTATATCATTGATTTTTCTCCTTTTAAAAAAAAAACCTAAGTGAGCTTGCAGAAACAATTCTTACACTTTACATTTTAGATGTTTGAAAACTATCTATGAGCAATTAATGATAAAAGAGATTTCTAAAACAAGAAAAAATGCATTGGTAATTTACCAGGAGGAAAAAAAGCAGCATTTAAGATTTCTGTTCTCACAAACAAATTACCCTCACATTTCACAATAAGAATGCTTCATCTCAAGAAGAGAAAAAGGGAAATAAGTAATATGTAATGTAGATTAAAAAGTGTTATCAATATTCAGCAGAGGTTATCTAGCCGCCTATTCACAATGATTAAAGTAGCTAACCATCATGAATAGAATGTTATGAGTAATTTTCCAGGAATTTGAAGACAATAATTCTTTTTCATTTGTCAAATAAGTCAAGGGAGTGAATATATGCAATGCATCTTTTCTCCTCCTATTGTCTCCACAACAACAACTTTGTACTGTCAAAATCACCCAGCCTGACTAAGATGGGACTTGAACTCACAATCTCCTGCTTTGTAGCCTGATGCCTTAAACATTAGACCAAACATCAGTTTTTTAAATATACTATATTATTAGTTTTCAGTGAGTAACAACTGAAAAAACATTTTAAGGTATATCTTAAAAGAAACTTAAAATTATTAGGTAGGAACAAAATATTTTGTGTGTACAAATGTCCACTTTAATTTTAAATTATTGTGTTTCAAGTAAGATATTATCTTTAAAAGTCTCAGAAGCAGAAATAAAACCTGATAAATTAAAAAAGAGAGACATATGCAAGGTACATTGGCATACACAGGCACCAAAATGCACTTTTCACTCTCCTGTTCAACAATTTCCCTTGCACCTTACAAGAAATCAAGACACATTTGAAAGTAATTATTATCTTTTATGTATTAATTTACTGCCTTTAATTCTATTCTTTGTCCTAGATAACTTGTAATTGCATTGCATGTTGCATTGCATGTTAAGTCTCAAAATACTGATATGTTAAAAACCAAAAAACCTTTGGGAATGTACATTTCTGAATCTGAATTAACACTGTTAATAATGTAGAAAAACAAAACCTTACCTTTGGTTCACATTTCCTGTGACAGAAATATTTGCAAACTAAAAAGAAAAAAGAAAAATGGAATTACTTCAAAGTAATACAACACATACAAAAGTATCAGATTATAATTGTACATTCAGTTCCGAAAGTTCTCTTTCACTGAATACTGTGGATGTTCAGCCATTTCTTTGAATTAGGAGAAACCAATGGAATCTATATTTTTTCCTTCTCTTATAATCATGTAAGTAGTTCCTTTTAAAACTTCTCTATGTTCTTTTTTCTATATGAGGTTAGGCATTCACATATATCAGAATCAGGCACTCACATATATCAGAAAATAGTCAGAGTAATTGAATTGTAATTTATTTCCAAGGCAGTAGTTAAAAACCAATGAAGCTCCTGAAGACCATAAATTCTTACTGAATCATAAATTCTTACTGACTCTCAAGTGACCATGAGTGATGTAATCATGTGACTTGATCTAAGACTGAAATTGCTTTTGCAACTCAGGAAACTGAATTTAAGGAAACAGTTTAGTATATCTGTTGCAATTCTTATTTAGAAGATGAGGTTCTTGAACACTAAAGGGAAAAAATTTCCCCCAAACTGTTAATTCATAATTGGAATGACTGGGAAATTTTTAGCAGAGCAGATTCAAATAATACATGTAAATAATACATATACAAATTCCTCTCCAACAGGAAACTTTCTTAATTGACTAATACAAGGGAGGCTATATGCACTGAAAAAGTGTAAAAGTACTGCACTCAATTTTCCACCAAATTTAGAAAACTCAACAGCGGTGACAAGATTGGAAAAGGTCAGTTTACATTCCAATTCCAAAGAAGGGCAATGCCAAAGGATGTTTAAATTACTGCACCATTACACTCATTTCACATGCTAGCTAAATTATGCTCAAAATCCTATAATCTAAGCTCCAGCAGTATGTGGACTGAGAACTACCAGAAGTACAGGCAGGATTTCAAAGAGCTGGAGGAACTAGAGATCAAATTCCAACATATGCTGGATCATGGAAAAAGCTAGGGAGTTCCAGAAAAACATCTACTTCTCCTTCATTGACTATACTAAAACATTTGATTGTGTGGATCACAACAAATTGTGGCAAGTTCTTAAAGAGATGGGACTACCAGACCATCTTATTTGCCTCTTGAGAAACCTATATATGGGTCAAGAAGCAAAAATGAGAACAGGACGGAACTACTGATTGGTTCAAAATTGAGAAAGGAGTTCACAAAGCTGCATAGTCACCCTACCCATTTAACTTATATGTAGAGCACATCATGAGAAAGGCGGAACTAGATGAATCAAAAGTTGGAATTAAGATTGCTGGGAGAAGTATCAACAACATCAGATATGCAGATGATACCACTCTAATGGCAGAAAGTAAAGGGGAACTAAAGAATCTCTTGATGTGGGTGAAAGAGGCAAGTGCAAAAGTTGGCTTGAAACTCAACATTAAGAAAACTAAGATCATGGCATCTGGACCTCTCAATTCCTGGTAAATAGATGGGGAAGAAATGGAGATAGTGATAGATTTTATTTTCCTGGGCTCCAAGATCACCACAGATGGGGACTACAGCCAAGAAATTAAAAGACACTTGCTCCTGGGGAGGAAAGCTATGGCAAATCTAGACAGCATACTAAAAAGTAGAAACATCACCCTGCCAACAAAAGTGCATATAGTCAACACTATGGTTTTCCCAGTTGCAATTTATGGTTGTGAAAGCTAAGCGCTAAAGAATTGAGGCCTTTGAACTATTATGCTGGAGAAGACTCCTGCGAGTGCCGTGGACTGCAAGGCAATCAAATAAATCAGTCCTAGAGATCAACCCTGACTGCTCTTTAGAAGGCCAGCTCCAAGTTGGGTTCATTGAGGAGCAAGTGAACCTAAGGCCTCTTTAAAAATATAGAATATAAAATAATAGGATGGGAAGGGACCTTGGAGATCTTCTAGTCAACCCCATGCTCCAGCATTCGGGAAAAATGGCTGTCCAACCTCTTATTGAAAGAGGTACAGCAGTTTGACTAAAAGTCCTTGAGGTACAACAGAGCATTTAATGAACATTTGAAGTTACAACAGACACCCCCCGCCCCAAGTTACATACAATCCATTCCAAAATTATGAAATTATGCTGCAGACCTGCAGTCATTCACCATTATAACACACCAGAGCCACTGTAGTGCCCTCCCACCTCTCTCTTCTCATCTCACCCCACTGGAACCTTGAGCTCGAGTCTGCTCCCTGCAAGCCTATCCTCACTACACTTACCTCATGTTATAGAGTATCAAATCAAGGCCCGCGGGTCGGATCCAGCCTGCGGGGTGCTTAGATCTGGCTGTCAGGACTACCCTGAAAATAGTGAAGGACCAGCACACAGTGCATCCACCAGAGAAAACAGAGCTTGGGAGGCCTGTACATGGCCCTCCTGGACTCCATTTTCCCTGGCAGAGGGCTACCCCCCAGCCCCACCTGGGCCACCACAGGTGCCCCCTGACACGAGTGACTTCAAGCTAGTCATGTCCACCCTGGCCACACCCACTCCGGCCATGCCCATCCATACCCCAAGGTCAACACAACCCTGATGAGCCCCTCAATGAAATAGAATATGACACTTCTGTTATAGAAGGAGGGAGTCTATGTATCCCCAAGTCACAGGTCCACATTCAACCACTATTTTGTCTTATTCACTGTCAGGCAGGAAGAAATTGGCAGATGCCAGACAAAACTGATTTGTTTTACTGCTTTAGAGAGGTTTGCATAGTGCTGTAGAAGCTTCTGAATGCTGCAGAATGTGTCCATACCACTGCACAGATCTTTTTATGGCAGTGAAGAAATTTGTTCCCAGAACTTATGGCAGTGTCCAAATGCAACCGCCATTCTGTGGGTGGCACAAAATGGCAGCTGCTTTCAGAATTCCACCAGCTGTGCAAAGAAGTAAGGAATTCCAGCATTCTGAAAGGCCTTGGAGCTCTTTAAAAGATAAGTGAGGACAAAAGTGTTTTGTGTGATGGGAATCAGACCTAAGGCTTGGGAGGACCCAATGGGAATCGGAAAAGGCCTGTTGGAATTATGCACAGGAAGTGGAGCATGGAAATGGTAGAGAAGGGTGGTGGTGGAAGAGAAAGGTGAGGCTGGGCCTGTGCTATGCCTCTTGCTTAATAACCCTCGTTTAATGATTCACTGGGAAAAATAGGGATGTGGAGGCCATTATATAAGATGTTTCACCTAATGATTGTCTCATCATTTGACCATAATGGGAAGGCTCCAGTACAGTCACATCTCAAGACTACTCCATTTTTACAACTCTGTAGTTCCTTAATTTGAGGTAGAGTTGGGGCAACTTGATGGAGCTGAGCATTTACTGGCCAGATGCCCTTCCTGACACCATGCGAAATTCACAACATTTTTTTTCCTTTGCGCCCTAGGAGAGAACATCTGCCAATATCTAGGATTGCACTCTCAACCTTCTGAGTGGGACTACCTTTATATAAATTGAAACAAATCATTGCAAAACAACCACACAATGAAAGGTTTCAGAAGCCAGACTTTAGCATTCAACTGAAAGTCTAAAATGATTGGTATTTAAAGCAAGTCATTCAAACTCTGTTCATCTCATACTCTGACTACTGCAATGTGATCTATATAGTGCTACCCTTGAAGAGCATTTGAAAGCTTCAAACTCTGTGGAGTGCAGCAATGCATGCAATCTTTAGGGTCCCTACATTGCCCAAATTACACCATTGTTCTGCAAGGTGTACTGGCAGCTGGTTTGCTCCCAAGTGCAATTCAAGATGTTTATCGTCACCTGCATGTCATGGCTCCGGATAACTTAACTCTTAACCCTATGGAATAGGCCTGCCCCACTTGTGCCAGCAGAGGAAGCTTGCTGCAGATATCATGAGTCAGAGAAATTTCACTGGTGGGGTCCAAGAGAAGACCCTTCTCTGCTGTGGCCTTGGCCCTTTATGAAATCTTGCCCCTTGAGATGAGATTGCCTCCCACCATCCTGATCGTCCCGAAAAACTTGAATATCTGGCTCTACCACTTGGCTTGGGGCCCCAATGGGAAGTATCACACAAGGAAGTGGTTGATTAATAGCAGCTCCCACCTTCCCATCCCCACAGGACATTCTACTCTCTTCCTCTCCATTTTTGAGTTATAACCTGTATTTTTATATACACACCCACATGCACACACACACACGTGCATGCATGTATGTACGTTGTATGTATGTATGTATGTATGTATGTATGTATGTATGTATGTATTACATTTGTTTGCCTCCCATTTCACTACATGGCAACTCTGGGCAGCTTACACCATCAAACTAAAAGTGTGTGTGTGTGTGTGTGTGTGTGTGTGTGTGTGTGTGTATGATTTTATTTTGATGATGTAAGCTGCCCAGAGTTGCCTTGTAGTGAGATGGGAGACAAACAGATTTAATTAATAAATAATTAAAATTTAAAAAGCAATATAAATGCAAGGCAGTAAGGCTTACCTCTGCATGAAATACCATTGGAATTGTTTATTTGATTGCACGTATCAGAAGATTTGGCTTTTTTAAAGTGTTTACTCTTGAATATCTGAGAGTCTGAAGCTAAGTCTTCTGCCTGGAAGACAATGAAAAAACAATTTCAAAAGAAGTTAACAATATATTTAAACTAGCAAAGCTGGTGAAGCAAATAGTAAAACAATTGTAAGACAAAATAGTACTTAGAACTGTATCAAAGTGTATTATTTACAAACATATTTATAAATAAAAAGAACTGTATTTAACAGTAAATAATCTTTCACTCACATGAGGAAATAGCAGAATGCAAAGAAAGCTTTGAAGTTTATAGAAATACCAAGAAATCTTCTTTACAAGATATAAATAAGAAATGAGGAATAAGTGCATTATTTCAGTAACTGAGTTAATTCAGTAAGCACAGTATATTCAGAAGAAATGGAAAAATAATCAGGAATGTGATGATGGATTTCTTAAAAGGAAGCACCTATCCTGTTATATCCTGCAAACTTTATTGGAAATCACCACCACGCAATGAATAAATATTTTAGGTTTTAATAATTATTGATAACAAATAATATTTTTCTGAGAAAGGTGCAGGAGAGAAGGAAAGAAACTGCCTTCCTTCCTCCCAATTTTCTCTCCTGTCTAACCCTCTTTAACTATAACCCTCACCATTATTCATTTTTTTACCCAGTTGGCAATAGGAGATTGACACTACAGATATTGGACTATATAGGTAGTTCTCATTCTGTATGTAAAACTGGAACTGACAGCCTGGTTCTTAAGCAAAGGAGCTGCTTCCTTCAGCTTTCCCTTGTTTACAGACCTGTTAAGTATCATACATGCAAGGATTAGTTGAAAAGTTACTTTTTCTTCACATGGTAATTGTAACTGGTCACTAAATGAGGACTAATTATATTGCCGACTAGTCTTCAGAACATTATAAGGTTCTATATGTCTAGAGTCAAGATGTCAATCTGGCCCACATTTGGGGGCACATTTGAGGGAAACAAAAGAAAAAGAAACGGAAGCTAATTTTTAAATGCCTATCCATAAAATTCATTAGAGATAAATAGAAACTTCTTTAGAATTCATGTTATTCACAGATAAGAGTAAAAATTCTGCATTTTATCTTGGCTCAAAAGTACTACAAGGGTATGGTAGGATTCAGGCAGCCCAGTAAAAATTTTAATCTCTGGACCACAATCTTTATGTTTCCTGAAGAAAAGCTACCTTACAATTGTTGTTCTTTAATTCAGTTATTTTAATCTTATAAAAGGGATGTTGCTTTCCACCTTTAAAAGCTACTTATACATTGTTTCTTTTAAAAAGTTCCTCAAATGAAATCTCCTGTAGAATGAAAGCAGTGTATACACTTCTGCATACATACTTTTTATTGTAACACATATAAAATTATTCCTATTGCATTTTAGAATCAGACTATTATATTGCTATGATGTAATTCGGCACATTATTTAATAAAAGTCAAACTGCTGTTTGAAATTTTCAAGAATGGATGCTGAGCCAGAATATTTGTCTTTTGTAAATCTTGATTATCTGCAAAATCTTACATTGGCTGGTTATAGTCATACCTCCAGGACCCAGTAACCTGTAGAATAGAATAAACAATTTAGTCCAGTTGATGTTTAATAAATGTATTTAATTATTAGCAAGTACTGAAAGTAGCTTTTATGAACTCATGAAGAAAATGCATCATTTCAAGTATTAAATACTGAGGCTTCATATTTGAAATGGTATAGGGTCTCCTTCTTGAACAGGGAATTGGACTGGAAGACCTCCACTCAGAATCAATCAACTCCGATTTATTGCTATTGATTTTTAGGATGACAGCAGTATTGCAGAACATTGATAGGGGTGGGAAAGAATGTCACCCAATTAAAACTACTCTATATACACTTGTGACAGCTGGCAATCACATTAGGGTGTCATGTAAACACCAGCCTTAACCTATCAGTAGCAGATGAGGGAAAAGGAGATTAACTCCAGGATTATTTGAGCATTTTCTCCTAGTCAACAATATTTTATAAGCAGATTTAAGTGGATTCTTTGGGATTAACGCTCACAACTAAGACCCTCTAAAGCAATTGTCTTCTTGGTATCCTAGTTTTTTTTTGGTCTTCTGTTACACAGATGATAGAAAATGGTAAGAAAGGGCTAAAGAAAAGTAAGCAATTCTGTTGATAATGGTACGATTTTGTATTATAAAGTATTTGAAATAATAATAGTTTCATTATATTATACATACCATCAAACTTAAAATATGAATTAGATAATCACAGAAACATGACTAAGTTACAAGCCTTGGTATACAATCCCCATTATAACTGAATTCATACAACCCAACAATCAAACGATTTGCTCTATGGCTAAAGCATGATATGTGAGTCAAACCTATGTATATCTTCAAAACTTACATGTTCTGCTTCTTTTCTGCCACATAAAAGATGCATACAAACCACAACCACATAAAATTACAGCTACAGGATATGACGCCAAGTTAGTTGATTTCTTAAAATGCAGTTTCTATGTATGAGATTATTGATAGAATAGAATAACAGAGTTGGAAGGAACTTTAGAGGTCTTCTAGTCCAACCCCTCCCCCACCACTTCAGGCAAATGGTTATCTAATCTCTTTTTAAAAACTTCCAGTGTTGGAGCATTCACAACTTTTGGAGGCAAGTTGTTCCACTGATTAATTGTTCTAACTGTCAGGAAATTTCTCTTTAGTTCTAGGTTGCTTCTCTTTTTGATTAGCTTTTACCCAGTGTTTCTTGTCTGCCCTCAGGTGCTTTCGAGAATAGCTTGATTCTCTCTTCTTTGTGGCAACCCCTGAGATATTGGAACACTGCTATCATGTCACCCCTCGTCCTGCTTTTCATGAAACTGGACATATCCAACTCCAGCAACCGTTCTTTATATGTTTTAGCCTCTAATCCCCTAATCATCTTTGTTGCTCTTCTCTGCACTCTTTCTAGAATCTCAACATCTTTTTTTACATTGTGGCGACCAAAATGGATGCAGTATTCCAAGTGTGGCCTTACCAAGGCATTACAAAGTGGTATTAACACTTCACGTGATCTTGATTTTCTCCCTCTATTTATGCAGCCTAGAACTTTTAAAAATATCACCGGCTACGGCAAATCTCCTTCCCAAGCTGAAGGAAATCAACAACTGGCAGATGACCTAAATGTGTTTTACTGCAGGTTTGAAAGGAAACTACAGCCACCAATCTTAACAAGCCCCATCTCGGACACACCAATAGTCGAACCTCCCACAACTGACCCCAATTCATTGGGTTCACAACCCCTGGTGATCACAGAAAAAGAAGTTCAGGATCTATTTCACAGACAAAAGCCAGGAAAAGCACAAGGGCCAGACAAGGTATCTCCTTTTTGCTTAAAAGTCTGTGCTGACCAATTGACCCCCATCTTCACTGAACTCTTCAATAAATCACTAGTTTGCTATGTTCCTTCTTGCTTCAAATGCTCTACTATCACCCCAGTGCCAAAGAAGCCCTCCATCAAGGAACTGAATGACTACAGACCAGTTGCTCTAACATCTGTAGTTATGAAAAACTTTGAAAGGCTTGTGCTGTCCCACCTGAAAACCATCACAGATCCACTGTTAAATCCCATGCAGTTTGCATACTGAGCAAATAGATCAACATGTGATGCTTTTAATATGGCTCTGCACTACATCCTACAACACCTTGAATATCCAAATACCTATGCAAGGGTCTCTTTATAGACTTTAGTTAAGCATTCAATACCATAATTCCAGACATTCTTCTAACTAAACTAAACCAGCTAGTGGTATCTGAACACACTTGTAAGTGGATCATAAGCTTCCTAACAGACAGGAAGCAGTAGGTGAAGCTAGGCAAAATTACATCTGATACCTGTACAATTAGCACAGCCCCCACCCAAGGCTGTGTGCTGTCTCCACTTCTCTTCTCCCTATATACCAATGACTGCATCCAAATGATCCATCTGTTAAACTACTGAAGTTTGCAGATGATACAAGTGATTGGTCTCATTCGAGACAACGTATATAGACAGGAGGTTGTACAACTTGCCTCATGGTGTTACCAGAACAATCTGGAACTGAACACACTCAAAACCATAGAAATGGTGGTAGACATTAGGAGAAACCCTCCCATACTCCATCTCTTACACTACTAGACAACACAGTATCAACAGTACAGACCTTCAAATTTCTAGGATCTATCATATCTCAAGACCTAAAATGGACACCTAACATCAAACACGTCATCAAAAAAGCACAACAAAGAATGTTCTTTCTGCGCCAACTCAGAAAGCTCAAACTGCTCAAGGAGCTGCTGATACAGTTCTACAGAGGAATTATTGAGTCTATCATCTGAACCTCTATAACTGCCTGGTTTGGTTAACAAAAAATTTAAAAAAATGTTAGTTTAAACTCATATAACTTGCTGGACAACATTTAAAATTCACGGAATGACTATTATGATTAGAAGTAATACTTTGTTTTAAAAGTATAGCACAAAAGGAAAGAGAGAGCACAATGAAAAATGTGCATACCTGCACAGAAATTTAAGCATGTAAGAAAACAGGTATCTTTGTAGCAAAGGGTGTGGATGAAAGAAATTGTTACAGAAAGCAGTAACTAAAAGTCAAAGGAGCTATCACCAAGCCACTATGTTGACAGGCAACAAATTTTGTCATGCCTTTTCACTAACTTCCTATTTCTAAAGGTTAGGGGAAAGGTTCGGAGATTGATTGGATTTTACCCAACAAGGCAAAATTTGTCGACTAGATTAAAATAATAGTCAAAATGATTTAGAAATGCTAAACAACTCAACCAAAATATTTACAATTTTTTTCCACAGCTGATTTCCCCTTCCGCGCTATTTTTTTTAAGTGCCAAAATTCCAAAATTAGTTTCGGGTCATGACCAAATTGGGTTGTGACCAAAGTTATAGAGTGAATTATGGTTGTGACCAGAGGTTCTACTGTATATATTTAGAAAGTTAGAACTTAGTTCTTTCATATTTGAAGAACAGGCACACTAATTTTTCCCTTAATCTGTGCAGACTATTCTACTGTCATTTGGATAACTAGAGAATTCCAGATTATGGAGGATAAGATTTTCAGAAAGATTTAGACTTCAAGGCTAGCTGTATCTATTAGGTTGATATGCTAACTTAAGGCAGAAAATGATTATTGAATAATCTTATGTTATATTTACAGAGAAGCAAATAATGGATAGCAGATAAATGATTCATAGGGAACAATCCTAAAATGAAAGGCTTAAGAAATGATATAGAAAAATGACCAAAGGGCAATGTAATCGCACTGTTCAAATACCTGAAAAAATGTCACATGAGAAGAAATGCCAAGACCTATTCTTACTCACTGCAGAATATAAAATGTAGAATAATGAATTTAGATTACAAAAGGACCAATTCTATTTGAATGTTAGGAGTGGGGAAAATCCTTCTTCATAGTTCAGTAGTGGAACTAATTAGCCTAAGAGATGATGATCCCCTTTATGAGTATCTGCTCAAGCAGAAAATAAATATCAATTCTTTAGAAGGCATTAATTTGGATGCCAGCATTAACTAGCAAGGCTGTCCTTTCTAACTTTAAAATTCCATGATTCTAGAAACCACAAACTTAATTTCAAGTAAAGTTTTTGTTTTGAAAATAAAACCAAATAAATGCTATAAAAAGAATGCATAATCAAAACTTTATTTGCCTAGCCAACTAAATCAGGAAAGCACGAAACAGGAACAACTCTACTCTATGCTTTGCAACTCCACATGCATTTCTTAATAAAATTTCTGACCAGAAAAAATTGGTCTGTTATCATTCACTTTCCTTACTGACAAAGAAGATATATCCGTTTTTTCCCCTCCCCTTTGGAACCTCAATTTAGCAGACAGAGAAATGCCTTCCTGCAGGCAAGAACGAACAATCTTGACCAATTACAGAGACTTGTTGTGGGCTATGAATTATTTTCCAAACATAAAAGGAAAATGGAAATTGGCTATCCATATATTAACAGGTTAAAACAAGCTAACTTGCAGATGGATGGGATCAAAGTGCCTTATCTGAGTCACCCTAATTCCTCTCCAGGGCTGCTTTTCCTTGATGTGCATTTTTCCCTTGAAGCAGAACTCATATATCAAAAACATATCACACCACATCAATATAACAGAGAAGACAAACATACATTCTTCATATATTCCCTATATCTTTTTAAGTTTGCTACTCTTTTTCAGGCAGATATGCAAATTAGTTTTTTTCAAAAAGATTTATGAACAGATAGAGCGTTGGGCTTACCTGAAATGCATCTTCTACTTGTACGGGAGGAGAATCCAAAGCATGGGCTGTCTCCTGCTTCCTTGCTTAAAGACGGAGTCAATCAAAGTTTAGTCCAGCCTCCTTTCCACTGCGCATGCCCAGTTTTTGATGAAGGCTGATGATTGACTTGGAGAGTTCTTTGGTGCTCGTTCTTGATTGTTCTGAGCTCGGGATTAACTATCTAAGGGTGGGATTTGGATTCTCCTCCCATACAACTAGAAGATGCGTTTCAGGTAAGCCCAATGCTTTTTCTCAGTTGTACAGGTCGGAGAATCCAAAGCGTGGGAAGTACCCAAGCTTTTGTGATACATATCTTGATCCATCTGCCTATGGTAGATGGTGAAACTCTTTGTCCCAATGAACTCGGTCTAAATGAAACGAACAATGCTTCTGTTTTTCTAATGGGCCTTGCTCTCTTAACATAAATGCATATAGCTCTCCTAACATCCAAGGAGTGCCACTTCCTTTCTAGGCTATGGACCAGTTCTGCGCAGAAGTCTGGGAGTACTAACTCTTGTGCTCTATGGAACGTAGAATTGATCTTTGGGATCTTTGGGTCTAAACTTAATACTACCCTATTTGGGTGAACTATACAGAGGTCCTCCCTCACAGATAATGCTGCCAACTCTGAAATTCTTCTGGCTGATGTAATGGCTATTAGGAAGGCCACCTTAAGGGTGAGTGAAGGTAGTCCTAATGACCTCAGCGGTTCAAAGGGCTCAGTCATGAGCGCCCTGAGCACCCTTGTCAAGTCCCAAGCAGGGTACCTGTGTATCACTGGTGGCTTTAGATTGGTTGCTCACCTGATGAACATGCGGTTTAGGGGGTGTTGTGAGAGGGACTCTGAGGTCCCGCAACCCAACACTGAAGCTATCGCTGCTACCTGCCTCCTTAAGGTGTTAGGGGTTAAACCTTTCTCCAGGCCTTCCTGGAGAAAATCCAGCACTTGAGTAATTAACACTGTGGTTGGATCTATTTGTTTCTTGGAACACCAGGTTCCAAATGCTCTCCAAGTAGCATCATAAATTCTGTTGGTTGATGGTCTCCTGGATGCCTGGAGTGTCTGTATTACCTTGTCTGGGTACTCTAAACGCTTTAGCATGGTTCTCTCAAGTGCCATATGGTTAGTTGCAGCCATTGTGGCTCTGGGTGCAATATGGCTCCCTGACTCAGTTCTACCTTGTCCGGGGGAATTCTCCATGGTCTTGATACTGACAGATCTACCAGATCTGCATACCAAGACATCCTGGGCCAGTGAAGTGCTACCATTAAGACCTCCACCCCCTCTTCTATCACTTTCTTGATTATCCTTGGTACCAAGGGGAGCGGGGGGAATGCGTAGAGCAAACCCCTTGGCCATGCTTCTCAGAGCGCATTGGTTCCTTCTGCTCCCTGTGTTGGGAATCTCAAGTAGAATCTTGGGAGTTGTGTATTTGCTGGCATCACAAACAAGTCCAGGACTGCTTTCCCGAATCTGTGCTATAGTTCCCTGAACAGGTCCGGGTGTAGGCGCCATCTGAGTGGTCAACCATTGTTCTGCTGAGCCAATCTGCCTGAACATTTTCCATTCCCGATATGTGTTCCACCCTGATCGATAGAAGGTGCGTCTCTGCCCAGAGGCCCAATCGCTCGGCTTCTTGCATGAGCGCTAGGGAGTGAGTACTGCCTGCCTGTTGATATGAGCCTTGGTGGTCACGTTGTCTGTCAGGATCAACACATGCTGTTCCACTATCACTGACCTGAAGGCCCTTAGAGCCAGGTGAGATACCCTGAGCTCCAACCAATTGATGTTGTTCTTGAGGTCTGACTGAGACCACTGACCTTGTGTAATCTGGCTCTGACAGTGGGCTCCCCAGCCTAATAAACTTGCATCTGTTGGGATAGTCAGTTGGGTGGGTTCCTTGAACCCACGTTCCCTTGTCACTGCGGGTGATCTCCACCACTGGAGTGACTACTTCATTCGGGGGGGGGGGACTCATATCGTAGTTCCTGTATTGCCCTTGCCTGCTCTCTGGTAAGGTAATAGGAACCACTGCAATGTCCTTGCGTGCAGCCTGGCCCAAGGTACTATCGAGATGCATGATATCATCTTCCCTAGTATTTGTGACAGCAAGTCCAGGGACACCCCGGAGCTGTGCTCACTTGATTTATCAATGACCTTATGCTGTCCTGCCTTTCCTGTGTCAGGTAAACCTCGCAGGAGTTGGTGTCTATTACAGCTCCTAAGTGTTGTAATTGCCTGGCGGTTCTAAGTGGCTCTTTTCAAAATTCACCGAAAAGCCATGCTCTTGTAATGTCTGTATCGTGGTTTGTAGATCGTTCTGTGCTCTTAGAGTCGGCATTGACTGTATTAATATGTCGTCTAAGTAGCACTGGACCCGTATGGGCTTTGTCCTGAGGAAGACTGCTACTGCTGCCAAGACCTTGGTGAAAGTCCTCGGCGCTGAGGCCAGGCCAAATGGTAGAGCCCTGTACTGGTAGTGTCTCCCTGCATAACAAAACAGCAGGAACTTCCGATGCCTCCTGGTAATAGGTATGTGTAGGTAAGCATCTGTGAGGTCTACTGATGTCAGGACATCCCCCTCCCGTATGCTCCCTAGTATAGCTTGCAGGGACTGCATCTTGAATCTCCTGTATACTATGTGCCTGTTTAGTAATTTGAGATCCAAAATTGGTCTTCAGCCCCCCCGATGCCTTCTGAACAACAAACAGGTTTGAATAGAACCCTTGTCCCTGTTCGTTCTCTGGTATCACTTGTACCACCTGAATGTCCAGCAGATGTTGAACTGCTGTTTCCATAATTACCCTTTTGGTTCTGTCCCTTGGTGTTGGGCATCTTCTGAATGAGCTCGGGGGTATGGAGATGAATTCCAGAACTAGGCCTTTTCTTAATGTGTCTAGGACCCACTTGTCTGTTGTGGTCGACACCCATCGGTTGGTGAATAGGCCCAGCCTCCCGTCAATAGGCGCATTGTTCCGGCTGTCACTTTGTATGCCAGAAGGCCCTACCAGTCAAACTCTGGAAGGGACGCCTTCCCTGGGACCGTTGTCCATCCCTATCTCTAAATCCTGACCTATCTGGATGTCTAGTAGGGGTCTGCGTGTATTGTCTCTGTGTGTATGGAGAGTGGCTGAAGCCACCCCCCAAGATAGGAAAGGGCTGTTGCCGTGTATATGGAGAAGGTCGCCTATCTGCCTGACCAAGTTTCCTGGATAAGATCTTCCTCTTGTCCTTGGTTTCAATCAGTAATGGCTCAATGGCCTCCCCAAAGAGTTTGTCCCCTTTAACTGGAGCTGATGCCAGTTTCCATTTATGTTTCAGATCTGCCTGCCAGTGGCAGAGCCAAACAAGTTGCCTTGCAGCCACTGAAGCTGCGATGGCCTTAGTTGTGTAGTTGACCCCATTAAGTGTGGCGTCTGCTATGAACTCTGTTGCAGCAGTTATTTTGTTCAAATCCTGTTGCAATCAAAGAACGCCAGGTGGCATCCTTTCCTGCATCTGTTCAATCCATATCAGGACTGCTCTGCTGAAAAATGCCATGGACGTTGCCTTTACCTCCTATACCACGGCCTGGTGAACTTTTTGTAGGGTTGTTCTGTTTTCTTATCCTCCCCTTTAGACCATCCTCAGCTTCATTAGCCAACACTGTAGCAGACGTGGAGGCTGCCACAGGGCTGTCTATCGTGGGAACTGGGAATAGGTCTGCTAGTTCCGCATTATAAAATTTCCTCTCATTCCCCCCTGGCATTGGGAAAATAACTGGTGTGTCCAACTGACCTTCCACCACTTCCCTGAACAATTCAGGTGAAGGTATGGATTCACTTTCAACCTTGGTTCTGGCAAAAAAATCTATCTTTGGGATCAGATGGTTGTAACTCAGACCCTTCTGTCCCTGTGATTCTCCCCAGGCCTGTTGCTATCTTAGCCTTCCCCAGCAGTATCTTAAACAGCTGGTGACAAAATAGACCTGTGAACATTGGAGTTTCCTGTTCATTAATTTCCTCATCTGAGAAAACTGACTCCTTATATTCTTCCTCTCTTGAAACAGAGGCCTCACTGTGAGCGTCTGATCTACTGGAACTGTCTCCCTGGAAGCCCAGTTCCTCCCTTACTCCTCCTGCTCGAGTAGAATGATGAGCATCCTGTCTCCTCTCATTATATACCAGGCTGGCTCTGTTACCCTGACTGTCCCTGAATTCTGCCATTTCTTTCATCATAGCCCTCATTTCCTCTTTAAAGGACTGTCTCCCTGACTTCCAACTCTGTGGAGGAAGAGCTAGACTCTGTAGAAAATCTCTTTCTCTTGGGGAGGGCTCTTCATTGCATGCCTAAGAGCACTGTCTTTCTGATTCACTCAATTCTTCGTTCACAGGCTAAAAAGGCTGATCTTCTAGTGTAGCGCTCCTTTCCTGATACTTCGCTTTCATTGGTTTGCCTGTTGGAGTGCGGGAATTTCCATTCTTCTCCGCCTCCTTTCCCGCCCTTGGGAAACATTTCTCAATGGCCCTTTGTCTCCTTAATGCCTCCCTCTCATCTGCCTTGGGCACCCTGCTGAGAGGCCTTTCTGAAGCTCTCCCAGACTCTCTGGGTTCCTTTGTGCTTTGCTCTCTGTTCAAACTGGGGGCAGGGGATTCCTGTTCCTCTAGGCTTGCCTCTGTTTCAGAAAATTCAGCCATAGTCTTTCCCTTTGGCTTTTGCTGATAGAGTATACTCAGACCTGCCTGAGCATGGACTCTAGCCTCCCTTTCCCCCAGGTAGGCTTGTATGGCTGTGATAGAAGCTTGCTCAGCCTAAGACTGAGTTTGCCTCCAATTAAAGAGAGCACTGGAGGCTTGTGCGGCTTCTGGTTTGTTTAACGAAGGCTCTGGGAAATCTGAGTTAATGTGCCCTCCTTCTTTGCTAGCCGATCAAGAGCCTGCCCACTCTTACTGAGGCTGCTGCCACTTATTCTCCTAACACCAAACAGCTATGTGGGCTTTCCCATCTTAGGATGAGGTTCCAGCTCTTTCGCTTACTCACAGTTTGCTGACTTTCACTCTTTCTCTTGTCTCTTTTTTTCTCAAAGAATCCAAAGCGTTGATCCTATATTTTCTATCTTTCTTTCTGAGCACTCTCTCTTCGTGTCCTCTTTGCATGAAGACGGAGTCAAAAACTGGGCATGTGCAGTGGAAAGGGGGCTGGACTAAACTTTGATTGACTCCGTCTTTAAGCAAGGAAGCAGGAGACATTTTGGATTCTCCGACCTGTACAACTGAGAGCACATTCTTTTTTCATTTTTTATCACACAAAAATGGCATGGCAATTATTTGTGCCACAGAGTACCCTTTTAAAAGTATTTCACTCAAGCTTAAAAATGCAAAGAACTAACAGCTCACATTAGATTTTAATTATTTTAGTAAAGCCTTTTACACTACTCAGATCCTAGATAAAGAGTGACATTAGGTCTGCCAAGGATTGGCAGATTGCCCTGTTGCCTTTTTTGCTTTTTCTCCAACAAACTAAATGTCATACTAAAATGAAAGTTTCAAAAGTAAATAAAAAATTGTAGAAAGGTCCACTATCATTTAGAACTATGCCCAGAGCTAGCTATAATTCCTTGGATCCTAACTCTGAGTACTCCTAAAACTTACAGTTTAGAGATTAATAATTCAATCACTATTATTATAAAGAAGGTAGGCCATAGAGATTGGAACTCTCTAGGAGGAAGTTTTGCTGTTTGACCACTATGTTACCTTGCAAAATATCTTTGCTATGTCAGTTTCCATTCTAGAAGTTATCTAAAACTGAATAAAGAGTAAATTAGAGCAAAATCAGACATGTATACTTATTAGTTATACTTACTACCCTGTTTCTCCAACAATATGGCCTCCCCCAATAGGAAGTCCCAGCATGTTTTATAGGCATGAAATGAAATTAAGCCCCTCCTCCCCAATTAAGGCCTATATTAAAACATGCAAAATGGGGGGAATGGTGGGGGGGCCTTGCCGTTAGGAAGTACTTTTGTTGCACACCTGGATATGATGCTGCCTGCGTTGACCCCGATACGAACTGCCCCACCAACACCGAGATCAATATCCAAACCATCACCGCCCGCCCGCCCGAAGATGCAAGGGGGGGAATTAAGTCACCCCCCCCCAAAAAAAGACGGCCTAGCCATTTTTTCAGGGCTCAAAAAAAAATAAGACCCGGCCTTATTATATGAGAAACACGGTAGTTATACTACATTATAACAATCCATTAAACATACTTTTATTCTTCTTAACAGTGCAGATAATCTGCAACCTACAGTCACAATTAGGACCACTAAGCAAGTCAGTTAAGTGAGCAGTGCCTAATTTTATTACTTTTTACCATGTTTAAGTGAACCACTACAGTTGTTAAATGAATCAAGCAGTTGTTAAGTATATCACTTCCACCATTAGCTTTGCTTGAAGGAAGCCAGCTGGGAAGATTGCAGATAATGATCAAATGTTCCCAAGATGTTGCAACTCTTCTAAATACATGCCAGTTGCCAAAACCCTGAATTTTGATCAAGTGACCCTAAGATGTTGCAGTGGTCATAAGTGTGAGTATGGATTATGTTGAGGTAATTCCCCGTTAGGAGAATGAGCACATACAGGGAGACATAGTGAGAGTAGTGAAAAATAACACACACAGCACACAGATACACTGTACAATAAATGTAGGTTTTTTTACTTCCAATAAATGTTTAAGCACAGTCCAAGATAAGCAGTCCAAGTCATTCACAGATAAAGCAGTCAGTGTTCAGTTCAGGAATAATCCAAATATCAAAGTCCAGTATCAAAAAACAGTTCAGTAACAGACTTACATCAACGATCAGTAACAGTCATTTAGGAGGAACGGCAACTGGGGACGAGCGGTCTGCCACCTCCAAGTGGTGTCCCCTGGATGCGCGAAGCCGTCAAACGCTGACCGTAACTGAGAGCAGACCCTCCGACGACAGGCCCACGCGACAGGCCGGCTGGAGTACTCAAATGCCGCATCAACATGGTGGAAACGCCCACTACAAAACACACGTCCAATGCTACCGCGTTCGGGGGAACCGACGGGCGCAGGAGACCATTGGCCTGCGCCAAAAATCAACGAAATGGTCCACGCGGAAAGCACGGCGCACCTGCACCGTGTGAGAAAGCTATGGCGGCTGCGTCCGGGTCCGATGCGCACGGAGACTATCCGATCCGTGTGAAAAAACGCAAGCGGGGAACAGAGGACTGCCAGACGCTCAAGGTGGCCACCTGGAACGTGGATTCGCTGACTGGACGCTCGACCGAGATCGTCAGGGCCATGCGGGACAGGAAGCTGGACATCTGCTGCCTCCAGGAAACTCGCTGGAAGGGCAACAAGGCTACGACTATAGACGGCTACAAGATCATATACACCAGCTGTAAGGAAAACCGCGGCGGTGTAGCTGTGGTTGTCAGTCCAAGCTGGCAAAGTTCCGTCGCAGAAGTTAAGCGCCTCACAGAACGACTGATGATAATCGTCGTAGCGATCGAGAGGCAGTGCCTACACATCTTGTCCGCCTACGCCCCTCAGACCAGATGTCACGAGGAGGAGAAGGATACCTTCTGGGAACTGCTCGACATCCAACTCAGGCAGATCCCACACGAAGACGACATCATCATCTCGGGCGACCTGAATGGTCACGTAGGACGGGACAAAAACGGACACCAGTGCCACGGTGGGCACGGCACAGGTGATACGAATGAGAGTGGCCAGAGGATCCTGGACTTTGCCGACTCCCATGATATGACCATCACGAATACCTGCTTCATTAGGCGAGAATCTCAACTCCTCACCTACCACAGCAGAAACGGGAGCCACCACACACAGATCGACTACATCATCGTACGACGAAGAGCCGCAAAAAACGTGCTCAACGCCAAGGTGTACCCGTACGAATCGAGCAGTCAGCACAGGCCGCTGATGGCGAAGATCAGGATCAGCAAGCCCAAGACCAAGATTGACAAAAGGAATGCAGATCAGCCACGAATCAAGTGGTGGAACCAGAAGAAGTTGGCGGGACCCCTCATCAAACCGGAGCAGTTCCTGCAGATGGTCGACGGGCCACAGGAAGCGTGGTCCATGCTGAAGAGCACTGTTCACACTGCCGGCTGCCAACAGCTTGGTTGCACCAAGCCAGGACGGAGACGCATCGAACGAGATACATGGCTCTGGACACCGGAAGTACAAGATGCTGTACACCTGAAGAAACAGCTTTACAAGGCCTTTCTTCAGGACAAGACCAGCGAGAAGCTCTGCGAATACAAGGCGGCCAAAAAGGCAGCCAAGAAAGCAGTAGCGACAGCCAGAAGCTCCACTACGATGACATCTACGAGAAGCTGAACACGCGAGAAGGCGAGAATGAGATCTACCGCCTAGCTAAAAGCAGACACAGGAAGACCCTGGACATTGACCAGTTTCATGGGATCAACGACGAAGGGGAAATTTGATCGTCAACCCCAGAGACGCTGCCGAGAGGTGGCGGCAATACTTCGAGAAGATCTCCACCGAGGAGTTCCCACACCCACGAACCCCGCGAGGTGACCCAGTTGAAGGCCCAGTCTCAGGCATTTATGCCAGCGAGGTCACCGACGCCATCAAGGCCATGAAAACGGTAAGGCAACAGGACCAGACGACATCCCTGCCGACTTCTGGAAAAAGGCACTACCGGGCTCGGCATTGTGGCTGTGCGAGCTGTTCAACAACATCGTCTCCACGGGAAAAGCGCCACACGACTGGTACCGCAGCACTACTGTTCCGATCTGGAAGGAAAGGGCAGCCCAGCGGACTGCTCCAACTACAGACCGGTCAGGTTACTGTCACACACTATGAAAATCTTGAACGCGTCCTTGATAAGCGCATTCGGGACATCGTCGACATCAGCGTCAACCAGGCCGGATTCATCAAGAACTGCGGCACCACCGACGCCATCTTCGGTGTGCGGATGCTGATGGAGGCTCACAGAGAGAAGAAAATCCCGCCCACACCGCCTTCCTGGACTTGGAAAAGGCCTTCGACCGAGTCCCGCACGATCTCATCTGGTACGCACTGCGAGATCACGGCGTGCCTGAGCTGCTCGTACAATGGGTCCAACTCCTATACAGATGTCACAAAAGCCGTGTAAGCGGCAGCTGGGATATCAGAGGAGTTTAATATCACCGTCGGCGTACACCAGGGCTCTGCTCTCTCACCACTGCTGTTCATTCTGGTGATGGACACAATTACACACGACCTGTACACGCCCGCCCCATGGACGCTGCTCTACGCCGATGATGTGTTCCCGGCCAACCTGTGCAAGGCTGAACTTGAGCACCTAGTCCAACAGTGGCACGACCGCCTCGAGCAGTTCGGGCCCGGCTGAACCTAAAGAAGTCCGAATACCTGACCACTGACAATGAAATGACAGGCTCCATCCACGTGAACGGGCAGGAGCTACCGCGCCTCCACCTTCAAGTACCTGGGAACTACTCTTGGGGAAGAAGGCCTACTACAAACTGAGGTGGCAGCCAGGATCAACGCAGCGTGGGGCAAATGGAAGTCCGTCACGGGCGTCCTCTGTGACAAGAAGATGCCGATGCGCCTGAAGGCGAAAATCTATAACTCTGTGGTGCGCCCGTGGCCATATACGGCGCAGAGTGCTGGCCGACGACCAAAGAAGTCGAAAGCAGACTCCAGATAATGGAGATGCGAATGCTCCGATGGTCGGTAGGCCTCACCCTACTCGATCGCGTTAAGAACGAAGAAGTGCGTAGACGGTTCAACGTCGTGCCCATCCCCACGGTCATGAGGCAGTCCCGGCTACGATGGTTCGGCCACGTGAGCCGCGCCAAGGAAGAATCCATCATCAAATCTGCAATGAAGGTGACTGTCGGAGGAGTGAGACCGCGTGGTAGACCTAAGCAACGCTGGATGGACACGATCAAGGCCGATCTAGAGATCGCGAAGGCAGACCCGACATACGTGGCAGACAGAGAGGTGTGGAAGCAGTACTCAAGGACATTAGCGGACCTCGCCCAAGCGCGAGACAAACGCTGAAGAAAAAGAAGAAGAAGAAGAAGAAGGAGGAACGGCAACTCTCTCCAACAGAAGAAACAGAGACTCACCGAGACTCTCTTCTGAGACTAAACAACCCAGGTTTCTGGCCATTTGCGGAACTACACCCAATTACAGTTTTATCATTTTCTTAAAGATATAGTATTAAAAGTATTAATACTTTTAATATATTAATATTAATATATTAATACATATTAAAATGTCTATCCTGGTTTATATATTTCCAACCCAAATAACTGTGAGGTGACTTACATTCCTAACAGATTACAAATAACTTTTTTTGGTTATATTGTAATTTTGAATGGTCACTAAACGAATGGCTGTAACTCGAGGATTACTGTATTTCTTGTACATTTTTAATGTTATGAGCAATTCACAACTTTTCCCCCCAAATTAAATCTACCCAGTGGGAAGATAGTAAGACAAGATGAGATGAGATTGGATGAGACAACCTTTATTGTCGTTTTTTTACTGTGAGCACACTGGCACACATTGAAAATGAAATTCTATTGACTGCTCTTAAAAGAAAGTATATATCTACCCATACACATACATAACACACATATATACATATACACATACATACATAACACAACCAGAAAATAAGCCCTAGCATGATTTTTGAGGGTGCTCATAATATAAGAAAATATTTATCTACCCATACACATATACATATATACATAACAGAACCAGAAAATAAGCCCTAGCATGATTTTTGAGGATCATCGTAATATAGCCCCTACCCCCAAAATAAGTCCCAGTTAGTTTGACAGTCAGATAGATGCATTTAGTACCATATTTTCCCCAAAATAAGACCTATTGTCCTATTGCATCTTTCGGAGCAAAAAATAATATAAGTCCCTGTCTTATTTTTGGAGAAATGGACACAAACACACACACACACACACACATACACACATTAATCACTGTCCATTTTGAATACACAGCACAAAGAAGAAATAGACCATTTACAAAGCTGATACTATATGGAACAAAACTGTGACTGAATCTAGATGTTCTGCTTCGGATACCATGAAGACCAAAGGTAAAAAGAACAGGTCATAAAGAACATGTGTAGCATCTCAGACAATACTGGATGGAAGGAAGCAAACTACCAATAATTTTTTCTGCCACCCTCCCCATTCTCTGCAGTAATGCTTCCAAACCAGACAGTAATGCAATATGATAGGATGCTCTTGATCATCCCTCTATAGAAAGTAGTAAGGACCAGGGAAGGAAGATGTACTTTTCTTATGTGACACAGAAAGTGCAGGTGCTGCTATGCCCACTTTACCAGAGTCCCACTGTTTAGCAACCAAGCAACTGATGGAGAAAGATTGTAAGCTGTGGATTTAGTTTACTATTGTTATAACTGGTTGCTGGATCTTCTTAGCTGTGGATGGCTAAAATCTTTTGATTCTGATTAAAAGAGGAAGCCAACATTTTGGAGCAAAGTATTAGAAACATATTTGAAAGGTCTCTAAATAAAACACGCCAATTTGGTCAGCTGTTCTCTGATAAAAAATCCTCTCAAATTACTTCTGAGATGCATACATGTGGAGAATGTTACCAAACTGCTGGAGCAACTTCACAAGAAGCTGAAAATGCAGAGAAGTTTATCACAGTTTTGGAAGAACCTTATATTAACTTTCACTACTATGGCTCAAATGTAAACCTCTCAACACAACTGAAAGAAGAACATGAAGAATAAAGACAAATTTGGGACTTTTTCTTTAAGGACATTAACAAGCTTGTGGATCTCATGATAAAAAGAAAGGCCTATAAGTCTTTGATAGAACTTCCAGAGAAGAAAAATATTTTACTCCCTAAAGATAAGCTGAAAATATTTTACTCCCTAAAGATAAGCTGAAATGAGTGATTTAACTTAATGAGCTAACTGGAATCAGGATGCATTTTTCTCTGCTTGATATATGCAACTGAAAGAAAGATTTAACTCAAAATCTGAAAATGTATTTGTTCATATATACTGCATAATGCTTAAGTAATTCTTAAAGTAGGCAAAGATGTTGAAAATATATTTGAGAGTACCCGTATTAAGAGAAAATTAAAGAAAATGATGTACCAATTTAAAGAAAAACTCTATATTAAAAGGAAAAAAATCTATAAGGGTAGTTTGGAGGGAGGGATCTAAACATAATATTCAAGTTTAAAGCCAGTATGTTAAGAAGTCAAATAAAAAGATGTATTAAAAAGTTTTTTAAAAAGTGGTTTTTTTAAGTTCAGTAGTTTGAAGGAAAGAAAAGGGTGGAAAAAGGATGTTTTTTTATCACTATTTTTCTGTAAGATCAAAGAATTTAAAAGTACAATAGTGACACTAAAAATAGTGACAATTCACAAAGATTACTAGGTGTAAATAGAAGATAAAGCAAGAATGGCTAAATTGATTATTTTATTCAAAGAGGAAAATATGTTCTTATTTGGATATCACTTCTAGAATTTGTGCTTGTGAAGAAAAAAAAATGAAACTTTGACCTTGATTTTGTTGTTTAGAAAGACTTGGTGTTATAGAAATAGCTAGTTATATATTAATGTATAAAAGCAAAAAGTTGAGGCTAGGGTGTGTTATCTTATACTGTGCTAAGAGTTGGAAGTCAATTCCCCCTTTTCTTTCCTTTTTGTCTTCTCGTATCTCACACCCCATTTTCCCCATTTTCTTTTTCCCTCTTTTTTTTTCTTTTCTTCTTTGTATTTTATACAGTAAAAATAAAAATGATAAAGAAAGAATATAATTATGAGAAATCTTGCAATTTCTGATCATACAATGAAAGATCCTAAAATATGACTTTTGGTATAAAAAGAAACATCAGAAATATCTCACATTATATAAGTATTCTAATTTATTTATTTTTTGCTGTAAAGAAAAGCAACCACTCTGATTTGTAAAGCATTTTGCATACTCTACCTGTAACTCTGGTTTACTTAGTAAAACATGTTTAAGGAAATCATGATGGAAGACAATAAAGGCACTTATAATAAACCATTAACCATGATTTCCAAACCTTAATGGCTAGATTGACATAACATGTTCCACCAAAATTAGACATACTCCAATATGACCCTATATGAGAAAAGTGTCCATGCTTGGCCTGTGCAACCCAGTTAAGTATAAGTAAATTGCAAACTATAGTAATGATATTTTAATGAATTAAGATGTTCATTTATTATCTAACAAGAATTATTTTCTTCTGAAGTAATGTTTGCATGAATTTACATGGACTGTTTATTAAATCACTTCCGTAAAACAGCTTTGGTTTCTAATACAGCATTACAGCTTTTGGGTGGATCAGAATGTGGCACTGGGTGTGAAAGGCCACTAAGTTATATAATTTTCAGGAGTCTGGAAATCATTAACACCAAATACTATATTATAATTCAGTGAGGTACTAAGTGCATTTTCTGAAACTGAAGTGTGTGAGTGTGCTTGTGTATGTGAAAATTAACTAGATTCACTTTAAGAGTCAAATTTTAATTTTAATCCAGGGTCTTCTATATGTGGTACATTGGCATAGATGACTAATAAATTTTTCAAATAAATACTCCAACTATGTTGAACAGTACTCGTTATTTAATCTATTGTCTTACCTAGCCAACAGTTTGCATTTGGATAAAGGCAGTTGTAAAATGTAGCTAATCTTGCACTATAATCAAGTTATGCCAATGCTGCCTTTGTTGAAGGAAGATGTTGACACAGCTATTATTTCAAAGATAAAGAAAATCAACATTGTATTACAAATGGAGAATTTAACCCAGCTATTCAAAAGTAACTTTTAACTCGAAGTTTTATTTATTACAATGTTCAGTAAAGAGAGAGTTAAACTGAATGGTAATTCCAATTTTAAAGTATAGTCAGACTACCTATCACAAGTCAATAAAGATCTTTGCTATGGTGACTAAGATAACTTGAGGGCATCCAAGTGGAAGCAATGATCTGTCTTAATATAAAGTGTCTATCTGAAAACTATGTCTACCCTGATTGTATCACAAAATCTATTCTATTAATAGAAAGCACTGCATAGAATATCATTCCCATGTTCTCAGGCCCTTTACATGCTATAAAGTAGTAATATTTGTTTATTATAAACTAGACCCAACATTTTTTTTCTTCTGTTCAATAATGTCGAATTTCAAGGACTGCCTGGACAAGTTCTTGCAGCTTTTTGTACAAGATTTTTCAGAAGTAGTTTGGTATTCCTTCCTAGAGTTGAGAAAAAAGTGATAAGCCTAAACTTATCAAGATAGCTTTGTGTCCAAATGGGACTAGAATTAAGTATCACCTGGTTTCCAGCCTGATGCCTTAATCACTGTAACAGAAGAAAACAAATTGCATCCAATGCAGAATTAATTAGATAAACTATTTGAGCCAAGGAATCCATTCATCTCACATCTCATCAGAACAAAGCCATTCATCTTCCTTCTTTTCTTTTTGCTTTGTTGGAGCAGACCAAACAAGTTTTCCAAGAGACATCATACTACATCAGCTTATGATATCAGTGGTTCCTGGCAAACAGAGATCCTCTTGATTCTATTGAGACTCTATCAAGTATAACCTGATAGCAAGCATTAGAGAAGGCTCATTCAGTTTGAGTCCAGGACACAGTAAAATAGAAGGGGGAGCTGCCAGGTTGAAAATAAGCCTTTTTAAATCCAGAAATGCATCCAGCATACCCTGCTAATTTACTTATTGTTAAAAAAGAAACCTGAACTTTCAGACAATCCACTGGAGTAAGAGTAGGAATTGTATCAAAATCTATTCTGTTACCCAAGTTTAATTCTTTAGGGTTTTTTTTTCCAGGATTTGTTCCATTGAACAAGGAGCAATAACTCATTATACTTCCTTAATAATGTCTGTTTAGAGCAACTGGATAGAGATCTACAAATTAAATCTTTCTTCAACTACAGAATGGTAATGGAATTCAGAGTTGAATTTTTTAAAAAAGTGGAGACCACACAACAGTTGGTTCTGCACAACATCCCTGTGGTTAACTACAATTTGCTTGATTAAACCAATTTCTGAGAGAGGCCAATATTTTTTTCATTTATTTTATTATTTATACGTATATACATACATGCATAGAAACTAGGAATATAATTCTGCTCAAAGTAAATATTTTTACTCTCAAGTGATTCAAAACGGAACACATAACCTACTGAAATGCTTGTTGTTAAAATGGATGGCACTTAAGTGTGTTTAATTCCACTGGATTGTGTCAAAGCATTTTATACATCTTGTAGGTGCAAATGACTTCTCAATCCACTTGTTTTATGACATTCAGGACAGACAAAGTGATAACGTATGAACAGATGGAATAATAACTTTCTTAAAAAGGAAAGTGTCAAACCAGAATTATTTGTAGAAACACATCAACTATGCAAAAATTCTTTTCTTATCGCTACTGCTATCGGCGGCAACATTGACAGAAATTACAAACAAGATTAAACCGAACATTTACTTCTTCGCTAACAAAAGCAGGATTGCGAATCAGCCGCGCGGAAAAGCTCATCTATCCTACTAGCTTCTCACGTACTGCTTGTGCAAGATGAAATATGCGAGTTGAGGGCAAAAGCACTACAGAAATTTTACCTTTCAGCCTCAGCTCCCCACTGGAGCGCGCTCGTTCGCTGACTCGCCAGACCGTCCAGCAAAGCAAAAGGCGCCCTACGGGAAAGTGGCTGAAGAAGCTTCAGAAATAAAGCCCACTCAAGAAAGGAAGCCTTCTTGGGCCTTCGCTCTCTTCAAAATGGTCCAATACAAAGCAGAAGTTCTGCGAAAGCTCTCTCTCTCTCTCTCTCTCTCTCTCTTTCTCTCCCTTCCTCCCTCCCCGGTCAAAGAACAAATTCCTTCGCTGCCTGGAAATCCAGCAAGCAGGTGGCTCCCTCTGGCTTTCGAGGCAGCAGATGGCTTCCGCGTTCCACCCCCAGACTTCCTGCCTGTTGGCTCGCCTTTCTCTTCTGAGTTTTCAAAGACGAAGGAGAAAACATGGTGATCATCCTGTATCTTTGAAAGGCTGGTGGACCTCGTTTCTGCAAAGAAAGAGTAAAAGGGGGCCCTTTACTTTCCAGCACCTGAAGGACAGCTGAATTCCTTGGATGGGTGATTAATAGGATATACCAATAGAGATAAGAGAACCCCAGCCAAGAACTCTCTCAATTCTTCCTCTCCGGACTTTGTGAACACCTGAAAAGAAGGGAGGGGTTGAGACCAGGGGCTACTCCGCTGCTCCTGCCCAAGAGCATAGCAACAGGCAAGAGGAATGAACTTGCAGGAAAAAAAAATGCGTGCACTGAAAAATGTGCAAGGAGGATTTTATTTTGCCTATGCATAGTAGCCCTATGTTGTAGAAATGCTTTTTCATTCCTCAACCTGTGGAATTCTACAGAGGTCCCCCTAGTCATCTGAACCTGCAAAGGAAGATAAAGCATTTCTAGTATGGACCATGAGGAAGAATCAGAGAATATTATTCTGATATTAATTGGTGATACTATTCACAAATGAACTACTAGCAAAATAAAGTCAAGATTCCTTCAAATTGAGTTAAATTACTACAAATCTTTTTGATTATGTGCCCTCAGGTCATTTTCTACTCCTAGTGATTGCATCCATATAATTTGCCTGGCAACAAGAAATATAATGGTGGATTGCTAATGCTTTCTTCTTTAATTTTGTTATGAATATTTCCTTATCTAATATCTACTCCTGGGATTTCTTGGTGGCCTTCTTTTCAAATAGTTTTTACAGCCAACCCTGAATAGCTTTCTGAAATTGGTGATGGTTGGGCAAAGTGGGTATGTGAGTACCACATATTCTCAATTGACCAGACAATCCCATTGTTCATATCGAGGATGTGTGTGCATCGCAAATTAAAATGCTGTTGTCTGATTCATTACTCAGTGGCAGTATTCCCACAACACATTAAACTCAATAGATGTTATTCCCAAATAATTATTATATGCTCTGACCAAAGATATTTTTAAAATGCTAAAATATCCAAGATATTGATGCTTTGAGCCATTCCAGGCATCAGTTTTGATTTGTTAACAAAATGTTATTTGATGATTTCTATGTTAATTAATCATTTCCAACAGAATGGTTTTTCAGACTCTATTCCTTATAAAAGGAAAAACATTTTCCTTTGAAATGCAGAATATTTACTAGAATTCTTTCACTATCTTATACAATATACTGAAATAGGTTGATATTTATAGGAAAAATTTCTCAATTGCATATTTCGTTTCCATCTGAAATCAGAACAAATATTACATAGTCTTCTTTCCCCCACATTTCTTGTCGCTAGAAAGTTTATTATTCAGCAAGGTTCCAGTATTCCTTTGTATACATTTTTAAGGTTGATCTTTCAATAGCCTCCCTGCTCATTCTCCCCCCTCCTCACATACACACCAGGGGGAGAGAGAGAGATCTGAATACAAGTTCATCATTTGGTCATTGTCACTTGGAAAGGCTTGAACAGAAGTTTAGTGCTCTCTTCTATGTCAGCAGGACACATACAGGGATGGGTGGGAGAAGGCAGAGAGGGAGATCAGACAAGGTAAAAACTATTTGTCTGACATTATCTACAAACTCTAGAGCTATAGCCATTTCTAACTGTAGTACAAAGATTACAATGTAGATATAAAGGGAAAAAAAACCTCAGATGTATTCCAAATGTGGTGTAAATGCTGGTATCCCAGAAGTTCCCCCATCCTTTGAAAATAAGTACTGTCATTACCAGGCCAATTGATTTATATCAAGTTGCCGTTAAAGGCACATTGTTGGGATTCATTCAACCTATCTGAACAAACTAATCATTCTGGGTGGGTTCTCAACAAACCTCTGGGCCACAAACCAGCCACAGACATCTTAGTTTCACTTTCTCTCTTTGCAGCAGAAACTTCCAAATGGAAATTACACCATACTCTATTTCCCAAGTGCCCAGGTTCAAGTAGAATAGCTGTTTCTCGCATTCAGTCAATCATGTTTTTACCCAGTGCTTCTTGACAAAAACATTTACCAATAGATTTACACTAAAAAAACCCAAAAGTTTTGTTTACCACAAAGCTGTTTCACCAGCTGTTTCACCTCCCAACAGCACATTTCCCCGTTGTAATGATAATTTTGCCAACAAACAAACAAAACAAGGAACAGAGGAAATGAACTGATGTGATTTTCAATTAATAGCTTCTGCTTTTCATTTACAGTTTGTTTGCTTTGCATTTTACTCCAGATAGTTGCTGAAATTGATTAGGAACTAGTTTGAAAGGATTTAAATAAGGTTAGGCATAAGACAAAATTATGAGATTAAAATCAACAACACATGCTTATATCCCAGCAAAGCTAAGTATAAAATAAGGCAACCACTGCTAGATCACTACATCTGGCAGAATATAATTGTTTCCTTTAGTGATAAGCCAATTGCCCTAAAATGGAAGATTGATTCTTGCTTATGTTTTCCAGCAATAGATATCTAGAAGTAAATTGCCTCAAATGTTACAGATAGTTTATAGCTATAATGCCTATTAGCCAAAAGTAGTAAGAATTCATTTGTTTATGGCTTGTTAGATAAACCTGAATTAATATATTAAACCATATACAATCTACAATTGTTAATGTTATATTCTAAACTAAACCCAGACCTATCAATCTACATTACACTTCAGTGTACTTTGTAAAGTTTACTTTACTACTTCCAGCAATGGATGAACTTTGTTGTAGATCGAAGGGAAGGAGAGGCTTAGACCAGGGCATGCAGTTAACAACTTTATTTAAGGAACGGTGGTTGTCGCGTCTGCCAACCAACGGGCAGACTAGCGTGCGAGCAACGGCTGGCTTGGCTTGACAGCCGGCTTTATATAGCCGGCTGTCAAACGGCGCCAGCCAATAGGAGCGGTCGGTGATCCTGCTTAAAAAGCGGACCCGGTTGGAACCCCAACCGGTTCCCAAGACATAACACCCCTTCCCCCTAGATGGGAACACATATAGTCTTTGAGATACGCCGGTGGTCTGTGTTGGCGACCAGAGCGACGTAACTCAGGGGAGTCATTGGGCGAAGACAAGTTCGCGGACCCCTGGTCAGGGTACGTAGGGGGGCGAACTGGGCTCGGTGCAGGAACTGGAACCAGGGAAAAGTCTCTGCCTTCGCTGGGGATAAACGGTGGCGCTCCCGGCTGGCAGTCCCGGTCTACTGCCTGCTCCCTCAGCTCCGTTGGAGATGGTTGGTCACTCTGGGGATCCTCAGCTGGACCTTGGTGTGTAGCCCGCGGCTCATCTGGTGGAGACGGGTCTGGGCCGGTCAGGCTGCTCCGTCGTCTCCGCAGCTGGTCCAGGTGCCTTCGCCACACACGACCGTCTTCAAGTTGGACCCGATAAGATCTCGGACCTGTGACAGCCACGACCTTCCCGGCCACCCACAGTGGGTCCCCCGCGTAGTTCCTAGCAAACACTAGGTCCTGAATTGCGAAATTCCTGGCCAGACTGTCAGACCCCAAAGGGGTGTCTGGACAGTAGTGGGGGTGCAGCCTATCTAAGGTAGTCCTCAGGCGTCTCCCCATCAACAGCTCGGCCGGGGATTTGTTCGTAACTGTGCACGGTGTGGTATGCTGGCTTAGGAGGAAATGAGACAGTTTAGACTGCCAATCCACTTGGCCGAACCTGGCTAACGCCTCCTTGGCTGATCTGACTGCCCGTTCAGCCAACCCGTTGCTAGCGGGGTGGAAGGGGGCCGTGAGGACGTGTCTGATGCCTAGATTGGTGACATACCTGCTAAACTCGTTCGAGGTGAACTGGGGGCCATTATCAGAAACCAGTGTGTCAGGAAGTCCATGAGTTACGAAAAGGCGAGTCAGGGCTTTAGCAACTGCCTGGGTGGTGGTCGTGGGAAGTAAGGCCACATCTATCCATTTTGAATATGCATCCACGACCACCAAGAAGGTCTTGCCGTGCAACGGCCCGGCCAGGTCGATGTGAAGCCGTGACCACGGGGCATTGGCACTTTCCCACTTTGTGGGTGTGGCTGTTGGCGGGGCTGCCCTAGATTCCTGACAGGGTCGACACGAGCTTACCCACTTGGCGATCTGATCGTCCATCCCGGGCCACCAGATGTAACTTCGAGCCAACGCCTTCATCCGCACGATACCTGGATGGCCCTCGTGCAGCATCTTCAGGACGGGTATGCGAAGGGTGCTTGGTATGACCACTCTGGTACCCCACAATAGGCATCCCTGCAACTTAGAGAGCTCTAGCTGGCGAGTTTTAAATGGGGTGAAATCAACTGGATAGTTAGTTTCGGCCACCCCTCCCTACCCAGTCCAGAACCTGGGCGATTGTTCTGTCCTTCTTGGAATGTGCCGCGATGTCGTCTGCAGTCACCGGCAGCTTGAGTTCGTTTACATCGAAAATGGCATGCACAGGAGCTGGGTCCTCGACTGGGGCTGGCAAGGGCAGCGGCTGAGGGCATCAGCGTGGTTTAGATTTTTACCGGGACGATAGACCAGTCTGTACGAGTAAGCCGCCAGGAATAAGGTCCATCTGGTCATTCTGGGCGACAATATCTGTGGGGTTTGCTTTTCCCCTGATAATAATCCTAAAAGCAGCTTGTGATCAGTAATAAGTTGAATTGGTGCCCGAATAGAAATTGTGGAATTTTTGACTGCTGCTATTGCAGCCAAGGCCTCCTTATCAACCTGGCTGTAATTACGCTCAGTCGCTGAGAGGGTTCTTGAAAAGAAGGCAATTGGTGCCTCGGAGCCATTGGGGAGCCTGTGACTTAAGACAGCTCCTATCCCAAAAGGGGATGCGTCTGCGGCTAGGACCAATGGGAGGCGTTGGTCAAATTGTATTAAGACAGCCTCAGAGGTGAGTAGAGATTTGACTGCCAAAAATGCCTGGTTTTCTTTGGGTCCCCAGTGCCATGGTGTGTTTTTGTCTAAGAGTCTGTGCAATGGCTCAGCAACTGACGCCTTGTGTGGAAGAAATGAAGCGTAGAAGTTCAATAACCCCAGGAAGGCTTGTAACTCGGTTTTGTTGGTAGGCGGGGTGCCTCGTGGATGGCCTTGACTTTCGATTCCACCGGGTGGATGCCTGAGGCGTCTAGCCTGTATCCTAGAAAGTCCACCTGTCTAGTGGCGATGGTACACTTCTCCGCTTTAGTTTGAGGCCATGCTGCCTGAACTTCTCTAATACTGCCCTGACTCTGGATGAGTTGGGGTCTGTCCCTGGCTGAGACTAAAATGTCATCGAAATATGGCACTACGCCAGGAGACCTTGGAGGATTCGCTCCATCAGTGATTGAAAATACCTGGGGCTACACTTACGCCAAACTGGAGACACTTACATCTGAATGCCCTCTGTGTGTAACTATGGTCTGTAAGTCAGCTGTTTGGTTATCCACGGGAACTGTTGGTATGCCTGTGACATGTCCAGTTTGGAGAAAATGGTGCCAGGTTCGAATGTGTGTAACAGGTGCTGAATGACTGGGACTGGATATGCGCTAACCTGTAGATAACGGTTGATTGACGTCTTGTAGTCAGCACAAATTCTTAGATTACCTGTCTTTTTAGCGGGGTGACTATGGGGGTCTCCCACTTAGCGAAATCAGTGGGTTCAATCACCCCTTGTTTTAGTAGTTTGTCTAGTTCGCGTCCAATTTGGGGCAGATGGCGAAAGGTACTCTCACGTGGTTTTAAGCGAACGGGACTGCCTGTGGGTCTACTGAGAAGGAGATGGGAGTGCCTATAGCAGCCTAACTCACTACTAAAAACGTCAGAGTAGTCTGAAAATAAGGAGTCAACATCAGAAGTTGAGACAGCATGGACTCCATTTATACTAAGGCGAGAGAGGGAACCAATCCAACCCCAAAAGACTAGGGAGGGCACCATTAACAACCACTAAAGGCTAATGGCCTTTAAAGGTTTGGAATTTCACGAGAAACTTGCCTTTCCTGAGGACGGGATGTTCTTTCCTTGGTAGTCTCTCAAGGTGAGGTGGCACTTTGAAGCTGGTTCTTTGTCAGTCTGGGCTGGATCTTCTTAAGCGTGTCCCAAGATATGATGAGAGCGCTGACCCCGTGTCTACCTCCATGCGGCAGGGACTACCTTCTAGTAAGACAGAAAGTGTAATTTTATTGGGGTGTAAAGTGTGTGGTTGGCTTGGTAGCAAGTATGGCAGTTTTCTACTTGCTTTCGGGGAACAGGAGAGGAAGGAGATCTTTGTGGAGAGGTGCGCGCCCTGGCAGACTCTTGCGAGGTGACCTTTCTTGTGGCAGTTGTGGCAGGTGGCGTTTCTGAACCTGCAAGATGCCCGGGAATGGGAACCTCCACAGGTCAGGCATAAAAGAGTTTGTTTTGGGCCACTGTTGTTTCTTGGCCTCGCTCCTACCTGCGGCTGTCTCATCGGTTTGAGACGATGCACATCGGAGTATTCTGCAGGGTCATCCTCACTTACCGCTTCTTCAGAGTGTACAGAGGAAGTGCTGGGCCTGGGAGCGGTGCCCTGGATCTCAGCTGCGGACTGTGCTGCAAGTTCAGCAGCTAAGGCTTCTTCAACTGCCTGGGGGAGGTTTAGGTCTCTTCTAGCCAGCAATCGCCTCTGGAGTTTTAGATCCCTCACCCCACAGACGAAGTTGGTCGAGCAGCATATCGTCCAAATAGTTCTTGAACTCACATTGTAGAGCTGCTGTCCTCAGGGCTGCCATATATTGATTTATGGATTCCCCTCGGCTTGCTTCCTCATCCTAAAAGCGAAGCGCCTAGCAATCTGAGACTGGTTTTGGTGAGTAGTGGTTGGATAGCGTTTCCACCAACTCTGCCCATGGGACATTCCCGATTTCTCGTGGGGCCAGGAGTGCTGTGGCGGTGTCGTAGATCACAGCCCCACAGTAGCTGAGGAAGTAGGATTTCTTCCTCTGCTCCAAGCATCAGCCAGTCCAATGGCATCGATAAAGTGGTTGAAGCGATTCTTATACGAATCCCACTTTTCCTCATCAGGTTTGAATGGGGGAAATACTGAATTGACATTCATTTTGGACCCCTCAGTCTCTTGGTAGACTGGTCTGCCTCACTTAGTGCTCGTGGTCTTGGTTTGATGCTGCCTGTGAGCGTTGGCGGTTGTGGCTACAGCGCCCTAGACTCACTCCAGTGACTTCGGCTTTCCTGAGGCGCTTGTATTTCGCGCTCTTTGCGTAGCGTTAGGCGGTTGAGGCTGCGGTGCTGTACTGACAGCGCTTCAAATTTTGAGCCTTTGTGGTCGTGGCGGCTGAGGCGCTGCGTAATTTCGCTTGGTGGCTTCAGTTAGTGACAGCTACTGTAATCTGCGCCTTTTTGTGATCGAGGCAGCTGAGGCTCTCAGCGCCGTAGCTTGCTCTAGTGGCTGCAGCTCAGTGACAGCCGTTAGAATTTTCGCGCCTTTTCTGCGGCTGGCTGCATGGCGGCTGCGGCTTCAGCGCCCGACTTTCACTATCCGTGGTGCTCTAACCTTCGCGACTCTCACTGACAGCGCCCGGCCTTCGCTAACCGCGGCAGATCTAACCTGAGCGGCTCTAGCACGTTCACTTCCCGATGACAGGCTTCTGAGTCCCGAGGCTCGGTAAGCAAAACGGCTGCGGCTTCCGTTCCTTGAGAAAATGCTCCTGACTAGCCTTCCGATCCCACCTTCGTCGCCAGTGTTGTAGATCGAAGGGAAGGAGAGGCTTAGACCAGGGCATGCAGTTAACAACTTTATTTAAGGAATGGTGGTTGTCGCGTCTGCCAACCAACGGGCAGACTAGCGTGCGAGCAACGGCTGGCTTGGCTTGACAGCCGGCTTTATATAGCCGGCTGTCAAACGGCGCCAGCCAATAGGAGCGGTCGGTGATCCTGCTTAAAAAGCGGACCCGGTTGGAACCCCAACCGGTTCCCAAGACATAACAAACTTCTTACCTTTATCCTCTGGTAACAAAACAATTTCGTCTTCAACCACACAATAGCTGAGCCTTTATTTTGTGTGCTCCGTTAGAATTGGGATCTCTGATCTTTTAGACTGGGGGGCATATTTATTGTGTTTAGAGTGCAACAATGAGTGAGGGTGAGGTTTGCCAATCCATAAACTGATTGTACTGTGGATGTGTACAGTCACAGACTGTAAGCATATTAGGACAAGATATCTATCTGGCATTAAAGAAAAAATCATTGGGTCACGCCAGTGGCCATGATTGTAAAAATGCGAGCTCCCAAATCAAATTTATTTTCCCAAAGCAATTGGCAAAATTCAGAGCTACAGTTCTATATGCATTTATTTGGAAAGAAGCTCCACCAACTACAAAAAATGTGTTTTCATATAAACATTCCAAGAGTAATGTTGTTAAGAATAAGGAAGACTACTCCTCTACATTGAAGCTTTTCAGTAATTTTGCTGTATTCGAGGCATTAAAAAAACCCATTTGAAGAAACTGCTAAGCATCTGAGTAAGTTGCTAATGAAATAGCTAATAAATTATAATGATCTGATTTTTTCTAGTGGTAAAAGGGTTTATCTGTCAATAAGAATATTCCCTTTGTTTCAGACATATTCAACAGGTTTATTAATGACAGTATTATTTCAGCAGCCCAACACAAAGGACATCTCTTATAATGAGTGTGTTGGAATACGTCTAGAAGTGATCCCAAGTCTGTAACTTATTTGAAAGAGCATATCTGCAGAGAGCTATGTTTATTATAATTTGCTAGAATTCAAAGTAATGCAAACAAATTATATATAGTGCAAACACAAGCAATAGAACCAGTGTCTTAAATTAAAAAAACTGATTTTAATGAACCGAGAGAGACCCTGAGAAAAAATTCATAGATAAAAATTCTAAAGGGGAAAACATTTCAAGAAGCATGGCAGACTCTGAAAAATATCATAAAAGCCTGGTCCAAACAAAATGATTAAAAAGAAAAATAAGAAGTCCAAGAAGACATCAGCATGATTGTACAAATCTCTCTGATAAACTGGAAGACAAAAAGGATAAGTATAAAAATAGGAAAGGGGACACATAACTAAGACAGAATATCAGCATATAGCCTGAATCTGCAAAGATGAAGTCAGGAAAGCAAAGGCTCAGAATGAACAAAGGTTTGCAACAAAAATCAAAAACAAAAATGTTTCTTTCAATGTACAAATAATAAGAAAAAGTCAAGGAAACAGTCGGTCCATTAAAGAGAAAATGGCAATGAAGTAACAGGCAGTAGAGAGAAAGCAGAGCTACTTAACTCTTTGCATCAGTCTTCACATAAAAATAAACTATAACCTAACCTAGCAAACACATAACTGTGAAAGACAGACTAGAAATACAAAATAAAATAAGAAAATGGTAAGAGAACACCTGTCCGACCTTGATGAATATAAATCACTAGGACCTGATGGATTACATCTGAATTTTAAAAGAGCTGGCAGATGTTATCTCAAAACCATTGCCTAACCATCATATCTTTCATAAATCCTGGAACACTAGGAAACTACCGAAGGATTGGAAAAGAGCTGATGCAGTTCCCATATTTAAAAAAAAAAAAACAGAACCAGAGAACTACAGACCAATCAGCCTAACAGTAATACCTGGGAAGATACTGGAAAAAAATAATAAAAACAAACAGTTCTGTGACCATCTAGAAACAAATAAAGTCATAACTAATTGCCTGTATGGGTTTGTTAAAAGTAGATCATGTCGAGCCAATCTTATTTCATTTTTAACAAAGTGGAGTTTTAGGTTCATTCTTCAAATATCAGTTTGTGGCTGTGATTACATATTCTGTTAACACCGATACAACAAGCAATCTCTTGCATACAACTGTTTTACAGATGTACAAAAGAACTGTGGTTTGTATCAGTAAAATGTATGAGAATAGATTATTTCTGCAAATAGATGTGGCTAGGATGAGCAGCAGACTCTAATATTTTGACTGTAAGATGGAATCCTGATCTTTGATCTTCTTCAGACTAAACAAAAAACCACATGCAACATTCAGATGCAGAACTGCTAATTCTAATAGCTTCTAAGTTGGAAAATAAAGTTCCAAAGCCCTTAGTAGACATAGGCATTATTCCAGATATATCAACTCCATTTAAATTCTAGCAAAGCAATAACTGAATTCATGTTTCTTTGACTGAATTCAGATAGGTAAAAAAAGCAAATCAGGCTTCCCAATTTCATGTCCTTGACTGCAATCCCACAATTTCAGTAGTCCTATTAATGCAAAAGTACAGTCCAACAATACTGAAAAATGTTACTTGGTGAAGATTTCCTTGCCTATGACAAAAACTAAGGAAGAAGCAGCTGAGAAAATACTAAATAGCAGTGGATCGTATTGGGGAAATGAAGCAAAACCTTATCTTTAATAGTGGTTTGGAATGCAAAAAGAAAATGGGATTAACATTCTCTTGTGGATCTTCCAAAAGACATTTGTGGACTTGTTAAATGAAGAGGGGGAAAGCCTCTTTTACAATGCCTCATCCAGACATAGCAATGAGACATTCTACTTATATCAATTTTCCATGAATCAAAATTACCAGTAACCTTTATGTACCACATGTACAGGACCAGCTCTATTGCAATACATATGTATCACATTCTATATTGGCTTATTCTATTGCCCAGGCCAATGCTTAGGGAAAAGAGAGAGATCTTTAAGGTTGTCTGAATCTTGGAAGAAATTATGTTCCATAGAACAGATGCTGCAACAGAGAAAGCATGCTGCTATTTGGCTTTTGTGTGTGTGTGTGTGTGTGTGTGTGTGTGTGGAAAAGGACCTGATCTTCTGGATCTTGGAACCCAAGCAGAGACAATTAGAAATAGGTGACCTGGCAAGTAACCTGGCCCTGTGCCATGTAGGGCTTTATGGGGGACAATTAACATCTTGAACTCTACTTGGAAGTAAGTTAATTACTCTCCAATGATATATTAAGTACTAAATGTACTTTAGTACTAAATGTACTTGCAATTTTGTTCTTTTACTATTACAGTATACTGTTATAATTTGTATAATTTTTTTACTTTTCTTTTTTAATTCTCTTTTAAAAAATATTATTACAAAGAAAAAAGAAATGTACTCTGAAGTTCACAAGAAGCCAAAGCATCTTGCAAATCAGTGGATGTTGTATGGGCACATCAAAATGCATCCAAAAGTACAAGTGCCACTGCATTCTGGACTGATTACAAATTATGGGTGGCTTTTCAAGAGTAATATTTGTATAGGACCCATAGTAATATTGACAAGAAGTGACAAGTATAGGTAGGCCTCAACTTACGATGACAATTGAGCCCCAAATTTCTTGTTAAGTGAGTTTTGCCCCATTTTATGATCTTTCTTGCCACAGTTGTTAAATGAATCATTGTAGTTCATAATTTAGCAACATGGTAGATAAATCCATTTGGCTTTCCCATTGATTTTGCTTGTCCAAAGGTTGAAAAATGTGATCACATGGCCTGGGACACACCAATGGTCATAAAAATGAACCAATTGCCAAGTATCTGAATTTTGATCACATGATCATAGGGATGCTACAAAGGTTGTAAGTGTGAACAATGGTCATAAGTCACTTTTTTCAATACTGTTGTAACTTTGAACGGCCACTAAATGAACTGCTGTAAGTCAAGGACTACCTGTACATAAGTAATGAGTAAGTCTCTGGTTCAGAAACAGGTACAACTGGTACATAGGATGGATATGTGCAAAGACCTTCCTAGCTAGATGGAAAATAAAGTGAAGCATACCAGGTTGAGGCATAGACAGATACCATCATTGAGGAATAGATGCTGAGTCTAGTCCTCAATGGAATAAGAAGGAAAGCATGCAATGGGGTACTTCAGTTTTGCCTTAGGCCCAGTATTCTTCAACATCTTTATAAATGATTTAGATAAGGGGATTGAAGGGCCATTTATCAAATTTGCACATGACATCAAGCTGGGGGAAATTGCTAACAGTTTGGAGGATAAACTCAAGATTCAGAAGTATCTTAACAGACTTGAGCCTTGGGCCCTATGCAACAACATGCAGTTTAGTGATGAGAAAACTTAAAGGTCCTACATTTAGGCAGGAAGATCAGTTGCACAGGTACAGGGTAGGCAGTATCTAACTCATCTGTAGTACCTACAGTAGGAGGGATCTAGATGTCTTGGTAGACCAACATTTAAGTACGAGTGAATAGTATCTTGCAATTGCCAAAAAAGCCAACATTGTCCTAGGGCAGATCAATCTAGGAAGTGATAGTACCACTCTATGCTTCACTGTTGGGGCACATTTGGAATATTGTGTCCAGTTCTGATTAACAGTGTACAAAAAAGATGCGGAAGCCCTAAAACATTATGGAAAAGAGCAACAAAGATTGGAGGCTAAGAAAAATAGCTAAAGGAACTAGGTATTTTGGAAAGACGGGTATTTTCCAATATCTGAAGGGCTGCTCCATGAAGAGAGTGTTGATCTCCCTCCCTCCCCTTTTTCTTTTAAAAGGAAAGGGAAAAATACCAACCCCAAGCCTATGTTGTTTGCTTTATGCCTCCCAAAGGGCTTTGCAAACTGCTATGTCAAGTGGAACTGAAAGAGCAGGATGTTTTCATTGAAAGAACTCCCATGTGTACTTAGCCTGCCATCAGCTTTTGGCTTTCAAAGCAGAAGTGATATGGCGGGAAAGCAACCAGGAAAAAGTTTGGCTGCCAGAAATTTAATAAACTTTCTTACTGCCAAGGACACAGAAGAATGTTTCTGGTTGAGTTTTTTTAAGGTATCTATTCTACCAAAATTTTATACTGGGATTGTAAACAATAGTTCTATTACCTTCATATTTGAGAAGCAGGGAGATTCTTTTGGGTTATTCACAAATAGAAGTATTATTATTACTATTTTAATAAGAGGAAGTGTCATGAAATTAGTTCTACACTTTCATAAGGATAAGCCATCAGCTATTTTACAAGAAGTGGTCTATCATAAAAGTAACTTTTATTCTTATTTCAGTTATTGAATATCAGCTGAACATAAATTATTTGCTATATAAAACCCAATATTCAAATGTTTATTCATTGATTTTTAAACTTTTTGTTTACCTCCTGACCAATTATTCACCAAGCACTAAAACTGGATTCTCTCTCTCCCTCCCTCTCCCTCTCCTCCCCACCCCCACACCTCTCTCTCAAAGACTCCTATGTAGCTATAGTATCTATGGCATATTTTGGTTACTCTTGCCTCTCTTCTAATTTTCCTTCAGACATTTAGTCATTTGAGCAACTCTCCTGACTTTCAAAATCACCTAGAAAAATATGAACCAACCTATATTTGACTTCAAAATTTACAAAAATTTGAATGGCATTGTGTTTATGCTAATAGTGAAAAGTTTTTGCACACATGTACCAATATTCCTGCTCAGCAAAAAGAATAACAGAATAGCAGAATTGAAGGAACATTGGAGGGCTTCTAATCCAAACCCATGTTGAAACAGAATGTCCTATATCATTCCAACAAATGACTGTCCAATATTTTCTTAAAAGCCTCCAATGATAGTGTATTCACAACTTCTGGAGGCAAACCATTTTACTGATTAATATTAAGAATATTAACATTAGAAGGTTACAATTTGGAGTCGGGATGGCATACCTTCCTCCGGCAGGTTAATTTAAAGGGCTATAACTATGTTCAAAGACATAAAGTTAGACAGACTCTCTTAAATACATGGAATAAAATAAAAAGACAACTGTATGTAGAAACACCTATTTGGCTATCAACTTTGGGAGCACTGATGCACCCACATCTATTGAAACAAGGAAAAATCATCACCTATGAAGATATACTAAATGACAAAGGGGAATTACAATCTAGACAAGATTTGAAGAATCAAGGAATTGATGTGGAATGGTGGGCCTATTTGCAACTCGTATCGAAATACTTAAAGGACAAAAAAGAGTGGGGAATTAGTAGAACTAAGACAAAATTAGATGAAATTCTATTAGGAACCTAGGAGAAGATGATAAAAAAAATCAAGTTTTATTGGAATTTAAATTGGAAGAAGAAAAAGTAAAGGAAACGATGGTGGTATGGATGAAAAATTTTGGTTATAGCATTAATTTAGACAATTGGCAAATATTATGGAAAAGAAATAAAAAATGACCTTAGCTATACCATTTAAGGAAAATTTGTATAAATTATTTTATAGATGGCACATACCTCCATCAAGATTGGCAATAATGTATTCAAAACTTTCTCCCATAAGCTGGAAATGTAATAAAGAAAAAGGAACTTATTACCATTTGTGGTGGAGTTGCAAAGAGGCCCCAAAATATTGGCAAAAATTACACAAGTGGCTAGAAGAAATATGTGGGATGAAAATAGAACATAGACCATAATCCCTTTCTGTTAGGGATTAATACGAGGAAATATGACAAGGAAAATATATATTTAATAATCCATATAATCACTGCAGCAAGATTGGCGTACGCACAGAAATGGAAAAGTAAAGGTACTCCAAATGAATTTGAAATACTTAGGGAAAATTATGATGTGCACAGAAATGCATAAACTAACGAAGTAATTAAAAAGTAAGGAGGATTTAGATTATTCTAAAATATGGGAAAAATTTTATGGTTGGCTAGAGAAGAGGAAGATTCAAGAGAATAAAGAATATATGTACATTTAATGTACATGGAATGAAATTGTGTATTACTATTATTGGATTTAGCAAAATAATGACAAAGATCGATGTTAGGAAGACTGTACCATGTTCAACATTTTTAATGTATTTTTTTGTTTATGTTTCTGTTTGTTTGTTTAATAAAAACCTTTTTTTTAAAAAAATGATGCAGTATTCAAAGTCTGGTCTTATCAGTGCAATATAAAGAGATGCTAACACTTCAAGTGATCTTGATATTATCCCTCTGTGGATGCTAAGCAATTCTGGTTACCACAATACCATTGGCTTGTTTTGCAGCTGCAGCACATACTGGCTCATATTTAAGTGGTTGTCCACTAGAACAGGAGTTCCCAAACCCCAGTATGTGGACTTCTACCAGTCTGCAACCTGTTGGAAACTAGGCTGCAAAGCAGTGGGAAAACGTGGAAAGTTCCATTTGCACATTGCTGGATTAGGTTGTGCATGCAAAACCATCCTCTCTCCTCTTCTATCACCGCTGCTTCCAGCAGCCATTGCTGCCAGTCTACAGAGCCAGAAAGAATGGGGTCTCCTGCAGTAGAACATTCAGATCCCTCTCACAGTTATTGCTATTGATTCAGATACCACCTATTCTATTCCTGTGCATTTGGCTTTTCTTGCTTAAGGGTAAGACCTTACGTTTCTCACCACTTAATTGCATTTTGTTGAATAGGGCCCAGTTTTCAAGTTTGCCAAGATTCTTCTATATCATGAGTGTATTTTCTAAAGTGTTAACTATTAGTCTATTACTCCTAGTTTGGTGTTGTCTGTAAATTTGATGAGTTCTTCATCTATCCCCTCATCTAAATCATTAATGAAGATGTTGAAGAATACTGGGCTTGATACGCTATCACCAAGTTTCTATGACTTCCACTTCGTCAACCATTTCATCCTTATTAGAATTAATTGAGTCCAGTATAGCTGACCCTCTAGTTCAGGAGTCAACAAACTTAAACACTCAAAAAGCCACAAAGGTCCTAACCAGAAGCCTCCCATTCAGTCATGGAGCCAACTGGAAGTCCAGTTCCCCCACCATAGAGTCTCCTCCTAGCGTGGCATCCTTTTCCTCTACCTGACCTAACTGAAAGCCCTATCAATTGTAGAGCCGACCGGCGACAGGAGCCATAGCAAAGGGATGAAAGAGCCACATGTGGCTCCAGAGCCAGGGTTGCTGACCCTTGGTCTAGTTACTGCCTTGACCTTTTGAATGATAAAGCTATCAGTCAGGCATAATAATGAATCTTTATTTTCCCAATTGATGCAGTATCTGTTTTTCAGTTGATGGAATTCCTCAAATTTGATCATTCAAATCAACAACAACAAAAAAGGTACTTACAATCTGGATTCAAAATTCTGATGGCCAAGTTTCCCATTTTTTCCCTCCCATTGACATGATCACATTTTGGCACTTAGCAACTGGCTCATTATGGGTTGCAGTATCCCAGAGTTAGGTGACTACAATTTTCAATATTTTGCATGTACTTCTGGTTTCTGGAAAAAAACACCATGGGGACAACAGGTTACCTTAACAACCATGGCTTTTATTTGACAACTTCTGCAAAAATATCATAAAATCCAAGTCAGTCACACGATGATCCACTTAATAACTGACACAAATTACAACTGTAATTCTGATCTCAATTACAATTTTAAGATGAATATCTGTACTATAGTGGTGTGTTTCCTCTACAGATCAGCTGACTGATTTCAAAAAGTTCATCTATTTCCTCAGCATGTTCGGGTATCCTGTAGATGTACAACACACATATAACAATGTAATATTTGTACACAGATCTAGTAACTCTTTACATACAATGCAAGTCCTTCTCCTCTTCATTGGGTCTGTTTATTTTGAACACATTATGTCATTCTAAATAGTTTATTCCAATCATGAGTTGGAACAAATGTTGAGAACAAATATTTTTTTTTATTTTAGACTACAATTCTCTTACCTAATAGCAATTGTTCTTTCTCATTTATTTTTCTTCCCTATGTCCTATATATTGCCACTGCAGCCAAGGTTGACTGGTTGTGATAGGTTTTGAAATATTTGGAATGGCACGTTTTGTCACCCCAAGTTTGGGAAGCATTTGACTAAATCATTTGTGGTCTGGGTACAAATTTTAAGAGGGTTTAAATTAGAGATTAGACAATGCTGTTTAATGGATTAGGAAAGGGAGAAAAAATCCTAGAGAGTTTGATCATATATCAGGGTCTGTTTATTTACTAATTATTCTTTGTAACTTATTACCTATTTTTCATTACTTATCTTAATTTCAAATGAGGTTATAAAATAGTATTAGTGCTGTGAAATTATACATTCATAACTCCTTATCGTCACAATCCATGGCATTAAAAAAAATAAGAATGGGAATGGGAAATGACAATGGGAAATGACAACTCAGATACAATTTAAATGAGTGCACAAATGAGTGCACTGAAGTTTGTTAATATTTAGTGACAGCTCTAATTGGAGGGAATTTCATAGTTGTGGTGCCTGTATCCAGAGTCTCAGCTTCATCAAAATGGATTCCTGGCCAATGTTACGCTATCAAGGGGACATTCCCTTCAGATCTGAATAATTACAGGGAATAAATAAAAGTAGTCTGCGACCTGAAAAACAGCAATAAGCAAGGGGTTCTTCCACAAAAAAAATTACACAATCAATCAGCCACATTCATAGAATTTAGTGAGAAACAGATGGCACTGCCTGTCATTTCCAAACCCCGAAAAAAAGTAAAAGAAGGAAAAATAAAGTGGGAAAGATGGAATAGCTGCACTGTATGTTCTGACTAATAATGTTAAGAAGCATCCAGAGGCCTGGAGAAATTAAAATAGGGACAAAATGGCAGATTGCACCATGACAAAGGGCTCTTGAGGAGGTAACTTGTTGGACGATGGGCTGAATCTGAGCATATTAACTATCCAAACTGTAGGCAATGTAAAAGATTTCCAGTGCCATTAGTAAAATTAAAATAATTAGTAAAATTAGTAATTTTAAGCAGAGTTAATCTTTTTCTAATTTTAAAAATTAGAAAAAGATTAACTCTGCTTAAAATTACTAATGGCCTGTATATAGCTTTCTACTTGGAAGAGCTGCTGTTAGGAACTTGCAAAATACCAATGTCTTGAATACTGGCTATAACCGTTAAGAAGCTAAAATATAATTTTTAATGCAACATCAAGAAACAGCTAGCTGGCTCTGACAGAAGTTTTTATATTACTTTTTCTTTTAGAATTTCCAGGTGGTGTCTAGACACTGTAAAAGAACAGATTGACCCAGATTAATTTGGCATTGTCATTGGAATTTATTTAAGAAATACAACAAACTTTGCCAAATTCTTTTCAAGAATGCTAATATAGTGACAATAAAGCACAACATTCTTCATATTTCTCTTGGTTTCTTTTTTAAAGATCATGAGCTTTCACATCCAATAAAATGAAGCCAAAACACTATGCCAGAAAAGTGCACAAATAGGCTGTGTATCAGAACTTGTGTGCTTAGAGAGTGGAAAATCACAATTTTGTGAATTGTGACACTGAAAAAGAAGTTATACAAAACTGGAAGTCAAAAAAGACCTCATAAAATAATAGGAAACTAGCAATAATAGCAATAATAATATAATAGGAAACCAGTATTTTCTATTTAACATAACTATGGATGTACATAAACCTAGCATCAGGCTCACACAACACAACTTTTAGATTTTAAAAAAATATACTGGTACTGACAGAATCAAATTTAACCAGGAAAAAGGATATTGTCCTAGTGATGAGAAGCAGGCAGCATCTATTGCATAGAGCACTCTTACTGCAGAAGAAAAGAACCTATGTGCATCCTTGATTTCACAATTTTCTCCAGGACATACAGTATGCAAAACTGCTCATGCTATACTGCTCATTAATAACCAAGACAGACAAAATAGGACACCATTAAGGTATTTATTTTCATGGTTTTACAAAAGTCTAGAGTCCTCTGTATTGGCTTTACCAGCAGCAAACTTTTCTCTCTTTCTCTTTTATCTTGGCAAGAGTATCTGTAGAATCAGTAAGACATTTGACTCTGTGCACCACGACTTCTTGATAAGCTAAAAAATGTAGGATAGACAGTATCATCATCAGATGGATTTGTAGCTAGCTAACAAGTTATACTCAACATGTGGTCCTTAATGGAACTACATCTACATAGAAGGAAGGAAGCAGTACCTAAAGGTTCCATATTAGGCCCAGTGCTCCTCAACATCTTCATAAACTATTTAGATGAGGGAATAGAAGAGAAACTCATCGAATTTTCAGACGATACTAAAATGGTAAGAATAGCCAATACTCCAGAAGACAGGCTCAAAATACAGATAGATTTCAACAGACTTGAACATTGGGCCTATCAAATTAAAATAAAATTCTATCTAGAGAAAAGTAAGATTTTATATTTAGGCAAGAAAAACAAATAGGTACAGATTAGGTGAAGTCTGTCTCAATAGCAGTAACTGTGAGAGGGACCTTGGAGTCACTTAAATATGAACCATCAGTTTGTGGCAGCAGCCAAAAAAGCCAACACAATCCTATGTGTTGTCTATGGAGTCTATGGAGATTCTCAGTCATCCATGTCATAGTTGTCCCAAAGGTCCTTTTCCAAATGGCAACTGGACTTCTTTATTTTTCTTTGAAGACATTTCACTTCTCATCTAAGAAGATTTTTCAGTTCTGACTGAATGGTGGGAAATGGAAGAATTTATCTTCCATTATATTTATACTTTTAGGACAACACAATCCTAGGTTGCATTAACCGAGGGATACAATCAAGATCACATGAAATATTATAATTGCTTTATAAAGCTTTAGTAAGACCACACTTAGAATATACTGCATCCAGTTTTGGTCATCATATTATAAAAAAAGATGTAGGGACTCTGGAAAGAGTACAGAAAAGAGAAACAAAGTTATTAGGGACTGGAGGCTAAACATATGAAGAACAGTTGCAGAAACTAGGTTTGTCTAGTGAAAAAAAGGACTAGGGGTGACATGCAAGTGTTCTAATATTTTAGTGGCTGCCACAAAGAAAAGGGGATCAACCTATTTTTCCAAAGCATCAGAAGGCAAGACAAGAAACAATGGATGGGAACTAATCAAGGAGAGAAGCATCTTAGAACTAAGGAGAGATTTTGTAATGGTGAAAACATTTAACTAGTAGTATGGCTTGCCTTCAGAAATTGTGGGTGCTCCATTACTGAAGGCTTTTAAGAAGAGACTGGACATTTACTTGTCTGGAATTATATAGGGTATCTTGCTTGTGCAAGCGATTGGACTAGAAGACCTCCAAGGTCCCTTCCAATGCAATTATTCTGTTATTCTGTTCTGTAGCCATGCCACTATTTAATCTTTGTTGCATACTATATGTGTTTAATGTTTATCTAAGACTCCCTGCTTTTCAGGCAGAAGGAATTTCTCTACTGAGTTCTTTTCAGAGACCTGTCATATTAAATTGCCTTCAAACAAAATAAATAAGATGAACTTCAAATGTTTGCAAAGATGAAAGAAATCTTGTTAGTGATTTGTTCTGGAATATTTGTTACAGTAAGAAAAATACCTGAGTTCAGTTCCAAGGCACATGGTAATACATTTATTTTTAATCCATATTTTTAAAAAGATTTGCTTCCAAATTAATACAATACAGTATTTTTTTAAGAAGAAAATTGAAGCCAAATAATATTATCCTATTTTAATAACTAATTGCATTTTTAAAAATATATAATTTGCAATTGTTAAAGAAATGTGTCAAGAACTTGGGTAATAAAATAAGATTGCTGTTGATCTTTTAAGGATCAATTGCAAAAAGGATAGGCACAAAGTTCTCCATATCAGTTCTCCATATTGCTGTTAAAAGGACTTAGATTGTAGAAATGTAAAGGATCTTTTTTCAAGACATTGAAAGGAGTCATAGAAAACAGACAGTAATGATATATATGGACCAGAGCTGACATAAAACCACTCTATCTAAATTAATGAATCTGTCATTGGTTATAATTAGTTTAATAGTGGAATCTTTGAACAAGAAATGTGATGAGCTCCAGTTCAGATTTAACTCCTATGAAAATAAACCTTTTTTATCAAGTTTAAATTTTTTCAAAAATTCTATAATAATTAGACCAATAACAAACAAATCCTTTGCTTTCCGTTCTCTTTCCTTTATCTAGTGTCCCTCTTTTTCAAATATCAAAAGATGATCATTTGATAGCAAATGTAAGACAGATCTAGATGTCTTAATAAACCACCATTAACCATGAGCCAGCACTGTTTCAGTTACCAAAAAAGTTAATGTACTCCTTGCATCAATTGAAGGATACTTTCAAGATTATGTGAAGCGATAGTACCACTTTGTACTGCACTGATGAGACCACACTTGGAATATTGCACCCAGTTCCAGTCACCACAATATTCTAGAGACTCTAGAAAGAAAGAGTACAGAGAAAAGCAACAAAGATAAGGGGTCTGAAGGCTAAACCATATGATGAACAACTGAGGGAATTAGGTATGTCTAATTTAACAAAGAGAAGGACAAGGTTTCCCAAAATCTGAGGAGCTGTCACAAAGAGGAGAGGGTCAACCTATTCTCCAAAGTACTTGAGGACATGACAAGAAATAATAGATGAAAAATTATCAGAGATCCAACCTAGAATTTAGGAGAAACTTCCTGACAGTAGCAATTAATAAGTCTCGAGAATTAATTTATGTATTGTCTCCAGAAATTGGATGTCTTTAAGAAGATATTGGACAGCCATTTGTCTGAAATGATATAGGGTCTAACTGCTCAAGCAGTGGGGTTATGCTAAAAGACCTTCTAATTCTGTTATTATATGTTCTTTGCCCTTGTTAAAGATCATTTGCTTAGAAAGCAGGGGAAAGAAACAATGAATGTAAAATAAACAGGAAAACTACAATAAAAAAAAGCTATACAGATTTCTAATTCTGTAGAATCTGAGACCTGAGAATGTCAGTAACTTCTCTTACATCTGCCCTTTTTGAATAAAAATGCTATTCCATAGTGTGACAAAACTATTAGGGCATCCCATAATTATATAAAGAAAACTGTCTATCTTTTTTATTAAAAAATATACATGGGCACAAGAGTAATTACTGCCAATTATTGTGAAACTTCTACATTAAGATAGACAACTGCTTTGAGAGAAATAAACCCAAGACAATACTCATCGTGAAACCAAGCCAAAGAGAAATGGGTTGAGGCTGCAATTTTCTTTCAGAGAGCCAATCAAATTTCATTTTAGTAACCATAATACCCAGTGATATGACCAATGACCTGGGGAAATTGAGCATAACAGAACCTGTTGTTTTGTTTGTCCTTTCATATAGACTTAAAGGCCAAGTTATTAACTTGTTATTTCAATATTTCTGGTGGCTGGCTGTAGCCTGCCAGACTATTGCAGCAGGACAAATACCTTTGTCATTTCCCCCCCAAAGTTGTTTTATAAAAGAGGTGCTAAAGAGTCCTTCTCATGGAGAAACAATACCTTCTACACTAAGATCCAAAAACCACACAAGTCATCTTCATGTTTTGGCTTTTTTCCACTTTTCTTTTCATAATGACAAATTGCAAACGATTTTGTTTCTCTAGATTTAAAATATATGTGTGGCTAGATAGCTGTTTCTCAAGAAGAACAAGACCTGAGTACCTTTGATCTGGTAGAGCTAGTCCAGCATTTTATCTAAAATCACTTAATAAAGGCTAACAAGATAGCAGTGATAATATTCAAGTAATTATCCATCAAAGATATACTGTATGCTACTGTATGTATCTAACAATATGATGAACTCTGGTAAACCAGTTTATAACTATAATACTTAAATGTTTGGAACTTAGCGGATCAACTGATTTTATCAATAGGCATTGACAAGGAAAATACTGTAGTTCTTGTATTTGGAAATGGGGAAGATCTATTTCTCAGCAATAAATATAGAAAGGGAAGTATTGCATTGGGTTCAATCACGTGGGGCACACCTTCGTAGCAATTGATACAGTTACTCATTTCATTTCACTTCTAGCTTTCTGTAATCCTAGAATGGCAGTTGGATGAAAGGACTCTGTAAGAGGGCCAAGCAGAGCAGCACCAGCAGCTTGGGAATTTGTCAATATCAAGAAAGAACAAAGAGACTGGCATTCGATAATTTTAAAGAATTTGGAAGAAAATTGAGAGGATGGGATCCGAAATTCCTTGATCACTAAAATATGAGTACTAAACATCTCTGTGTTAGGAAAGATAAGCTATCAATGTTGTTATTATTTGCAGAGATAGAATAGCTTGCTTTTAAATTGTGCAGTCAACAAATTTGGAAAACAGAAAAATTGGAAATGTTCCATAATATAAAACCTATAAAGGGGGAAGGGGTGGGGATGACATCCCAGCGACATGATACATCCCCAGTTCCTTGGGACTGTGCCAAAATTCCAACTGCAAGGAGGTTCTGATGGACCTGAATCACCTTGAAGAAAGAGAGCTCACTCCATTGATCTCAGGAAGCCTGCAAACTTCCTGATTGATCCAGAGAAGGCTCTCAATCCAGTGGGGAGAAAAAGATGGTCACTGTGGCCTGATCAAAGCTGGGACAGCTGACTGATGGAAAAAGCATGAAAGACTGAGGAACAGTGTAAACTATCTGGGTGAGATATTTCTAATTTCTAATTGCTATTGAGGAATAAGCCTGCTGGAAACAAGCCTGGGAGAGAGTGAGACCAAAAAAGCGGAGTTGGATTTGTTCTTCTTCCACTTCCCAAGAAAAACAGTGAGAAAGACAGAGAGCCGTTTTTAAAACCAGAAAGAAAGAAAAAAAATTTTTTACGAGAGTAAAAGAAACTTAAAATTAGGAAGCAGGTCTGGAGACCTCAAATATAATATTAGCTGATTTGGAAAGCTTTGGGGGAATTATAAAATTTGAACTTGGGGGGGCGGAGCTAGTGTCTCAGCGGTACAGCATGCGATCTTGAAGCGTCAAGATCGCCGCTGATATCTCCGTTGCAGGATGGTCCCACCAGACTTAAACCATCCTGTAGAGATGGTGATTGAGGAGGGCACATCCTGTCGATCCCAGGGACATCACAAAGTCCCTGGTTGACCCAGGAAGAACCCTTTTTGCCGGCGGCAGAGAGGCAGCCTTCCAAGCTGCTAAACCTAGAACAGCTCCGGAACAGAAGAGATTGGAAAAAAAGTGTGTCAGTTTGGTGAGATGAACTTTTACTTATTATTTCTTGGAGAGAACACCCTGAAAAAATTAAAGTGGACTAAAAGTGAAGAGAAAAGAATTTAAGCGGTGTGATTAATTGTCAAAGTGAAAGTTTTTTTCTTTTTTTCCTTTTTATTGCAACTTTGAATTTGGCAAAGCTGTTTAACTTTAAGCTGGACTGGTACTTTTGAATCTTTTTATTTTTGTTTGTATTTCTTTCTCCCTCTTTAAACAACCCTTTTGAAAATCCCTTTTTGACTAAGATTCTTCTGCTTGACTTAAGATTTATTTTTCTCCTTTAAAAAAAAGGGGTGGAAAGACTACTTTTTTTTTAGTTCCTGGTTGTAGATTGAGGAGAAGGAAGTGAAAGTGAAGGAAAATAAGTAGTACTACCACCCTGAAGTTTTGATACATTGTTTCTTTTTCTCTCTCACTAGCTTGTGTTACAGTCAAGGACTCCGAATTTTGTATTGAAAAAGATAGAGATGAGCATGGCAGTTTGTTTATTCAGGTGCTCATTTGTACAGATAGCTGGAGTCTGCAGCTGAAGTTGAAAGAAAGAAGATTGAAGTGACCTTGAAAAATTCTGAGCTGATTTATCAAAGAGCCTTGGATATTTGGCAGCAGAGGCTTGTTTTATATTATAATTGCTTTTTACTTTTTGCCTCCCTTTCTACACCCCCCCCCCCACTAGTGGGGCTCTATTTTTCGCTTTAATTGGATTTTAACTTTTTAAACCAGGAACTAGAATGTAAACCTTTTATTTTGATTTTCTTTTTGTTTATTAAGAGGAACATATAGAATATTTTCCTTTTTTATTTTTTACTTTTTATATCTACCATTGCAACTAATTGGATTAAGGTATACAAGTGCCTGAAGATTTTCTTTTTCATTTTTTCCTTTGGAGTGGCAATTGCTTGCCTTTGTTTTTTTTTTGTTTTTTTGTTTTTTCTTTTTTTCTGTCTCTTTCTTTACAGATAAGCATTACAAGATGAGTAGAAAGACAACAGCCCCAGCTTCTTCAATACCAACTCCCTCACCATCTGAAGGACAATGACAATATTACAACAGGAAAAAGAGAAAGAGAAGGAAGTAACATTACAGATAATTATGCAAGGAATTCAGAAAATTGAGCAAAAAATTGAAAAGACAGATGAAAAAGTGGAAAATATTCAACAGATGATGATGAAATATGAAGACAGCTTCAAAAAAATTAAAGAAGAAGATATACAAAGAGATAAGAAAATTGGAGATATTGGTATTCATTTGAGCGATGTCGAGAAGGGCAGATGTGAACCATTAGGATGGGAAATAGATAAATCAGAATTTTATCTAAGATGTCAAAATATAGAAGAAGGAAGAGGTGAAAAACTTGCTGAAATAATGGCAGAACTATTGGCAGAAGCACTGGAAATAAGAAAAGATGATGGATGGGATGGACGAAGTGTTCCGTGTCTGCACAAGATATGCAATGAGGAATAGATTACCAAGAGAAGTTCACATTAGATTTACTAAGAAGATTATTAAGACACAGATACTCCAGTTGGTGAGAGAGAAAACACTAAAATATAAAGATAAAGAAATTGTGGTGCTGAAACAGATACCAAGGAGAGTAAGAGAGATGAGAAGAGAATATTTATTCTTGACTAAAGAGTTGCTTAAAAGAGGAGTAAACTACAGATGGCTGATGCCAGAAGGCCTTTTATTCACTTGGCAGGAACAAAGACACAGAATTGACACAGTTGGAAAAGCTGAGCTATTCTACATAGAATACTTTAGAGAAAAGGAGGAAGAAGAAAGAAAGGAAGAGTCACTAATTGACTTCCTAGAGGAGTGTATAGCAATAATTGAAAAAGAAAAAGGAGGTGCAGTAGGCAGTGACCCCAGAGAACAACGAGAATTGTGATCCACTAGACCAATAAAACCCTCTTATAAAGCTTAACATGGATGAAAGAAAATTGATTACGATTAACATAAATGGACTTAATTTGCTACTAAAAGAAGGAAAGTATTTCATAAATTAGAAAAATTAAAATTTGATATACTCTGCTTACAAGAGGTACATATTAAAAACAACATGAATACATACTAAAACAAGTAAAACTAGGGAAATTATGTCGCTGGCACAATCTAAAAAAAGAGGTGTGGTATTATATTTTAAAGAAACAATTTTGGCAGAACTAATTTACACAGATGATGATGGAACAATTTTGATGGTGGAAATAACGGATAACAGCGTTAAAATACTTCTAATTGCAATTTATGCCCTGAACAATAAACAAGAAGAATACTACAGAAAATTACACATGAAAGTAATTGAATTGGACTATGTTAATATGTGTATGATGGGAGATTTTAATGGAATAATTAATGACAAGTTGGACTATAAAACACAGAAAACAACAAAGAAAGTTAGAAAGATACTACCAAAATCCCTCCTTCGAATAACAGAAGAATTTAATTTAAAAGATGCATGGAGAGAGAGAAATGTGGAAAGTAAGCAATATACTTTTTATTCAAACAGGCACACATCCTGGTCTAGAATAGATATAATATGGATGTCAGCAGAATTATTGACAAATGCACGACAGATTGAAATAGAAACAAGCACTTGGGCAGATCATAATCCAGTGTCAGTTATTTGGAAAGGACACAAAACAGAAAATAGGGAAAAAAAATTGTTTTCTTCTTCAAAGAAAATAGAAAAGAGGATACATCTTTACAGAATCTCTGGGACATGATGAAGGCTTACACAAGAGGCTTGATAATAGATTATACTAGGAGAAGAAACATAAAACAGCAAAAGATATTTAAGACATTAGACGATGACTATAAAAGACTGGAAAAAGATTTACAGATGTTCCCACAAAAACAGGCATTAAAAATAAAATGGATATAATTAAACATAAAATGGGACTAATGGAAAAAGAGGAATTAGCACAAAAAATTAAAAATGCTAAACAGAATTACTTTGAAGATGCAAGTAAACCAGGTAGATGGCTAGCTTATAAACTGAGAAAGGAAAGAGAAGCAAGAAGAATGAGTCAATTGATAAATAAAGAAGGACAGGTTTGCTATGGAAATGAGAAGAAAAAAATTATACAAGACTACTACGGAAAACTGTACTTTCAAGAAAATATTCAAGAAGAAAAAGTTAAACAATATCTTCAGAAAGTGAACCTACCTCAGATACTCCAAAACATTGAAACAATGTTACAAGGAAGTATAACAATGATAGAATTAACAGAAGCCTTAAAAAAAACAGAATGCTGGCAAAGCACCAGGTCCAGATGGTTTGCCAGTGGAATTTTATAAGACTTTTCAGGAAATATTGAATTTTTTATATTTTAGAAGTTATGAATGAAGTTATGTTAAAGAAAAGAATACCAAAAACATGGTAAGAAGCATACATTACACTTATACCAATGGAAGGTACAGACCTACAGCAAGTTAAAAATTATAGACATATCTTTATTGAACTCAGACTATAAAATCTTTGCTTTAATTTTGGCAGAAAGACTAAAAAGATACTTAAATAATTTTATTCATACTGATCAAAATGGATTTCTGCCAAAAAGACAAACCAAAGACAATGTGAGAATCATTTTGGATACTCTGGAATATTATGAAGCACACCCTGAGAAGCAAATAGCCTTGATGTTTCTAGATGCTTAAAAAGCCTTTGACAATGTGAGTTGGCGATTTATTTTACTGCAATTGATACAAATGGGCTTTGGTAAGAAATTTATCCAAGCCGTTGAAACAATATACCATGAAAAAACTGCAAAGGTGATGGTGAATGAAGAATTAACTGAATCCATAGATATAAGAAAAGGGACAAGGCAAGGCTGTTCATTGTCATCTCTGCTGTTTGTGTTAACATTGGAAGTCTTGAATAGGAATATCAGAGAAGAAAAAGGAATAAAAGGAATGAAAATTAAAAAGGAGGAGTATAAATTGCAAGCTTTTGCAGATGACCTGGTATTTATATTAGAAGACCCATTGGAAACAGCACCCAAATTAATAGAAAAAAAATAGAAGAATACGGAAAAGTAGCAGGTTTGAGAATAAACAAAGACAAAGCAAAGATATTAACAAAGAATATGTTAGCAAGACGAAAGAAAGAGTTGGAAGAAATTTTAAAAATACAGGTCACGAACAAGGTTAAATATTTAGGGATTCATATTACACCAAGATGTAGTACGCTGAAGGAAGATAACTGTTAAACTCAAACAGCAAATTGCGACAGATTTGATGAAATGGGAAAAATTGCAACTATCATTGATTGGGAGAATATCCACAACTAAGATGAATATATTGCCTAGAGTTTTATATTTATTCCAGACAATTCCTATTCGATTAGGGAAAGAGGTTTTTTTTGAAGATTTAAATAGAATTGTGTTGAAATATATTTGGCAGGGTAAAAAAGCAAGAATAAAATTAAAACTGTTACAAGATGCAAGAATAAGTGGAGGGTTTGACTTGCCAATTGGGAGCTATATTACCAGGCGACAAGTTTGATGTAGGTAAAGGAATGGATAACACTAAGGAACAGTAGATTATTGACTTTAGAAGGCCATGACTTGCTGCTGGGGTGGCATGCCTTTCTCTGGTATAAGGGAACTAAAACACAGGAGTATTTTAGAAGACATTATATTCAAGAGGCATTGTTTTTGAACTGGGAGAAGATAAAAAGACAATATTACTTAAAATTCCAACATGAATATCAACTATTGAAACTTTTTCTTATCCAATAATATATAAAAAGGAACAAACAGTTAGATATGGGGAGATATTGAATGATAAGGGTGAACTTAAATCTATGCAAGCGTTGGAAGAACAAGGTGTAAAAATGAATTGGTTTTCATATTTGCAAATACAATCTAGGTTTGATAAAGACTCTAAGGCAGAAGGTATTTATGACAAGTTGACTGATTTAGATAAAATTTTGATGGGTATTGATGAAAAGGTAATTTAAAAACTTTATGGGCATCTATTAGAATTTAAATTGGAGGAGGAACAAGTCAAAGAAACAATGATTGCTTGGGGGAAAAATTTTGGATATGGGATTGATTTAGAAAAATGGCAACAATTGTGGTCTCAAAATTATAAAATGACAGTGTCAACTGCATATAAAGAAAATTTGTATAAGATGTTTTTACAGGTGGCACTTACCCCCGATGAGACTTGCGAGAATGTTTAAGAATAAATTGGATAAATACTGGAAATGTCATCAGATACGTGGTTCATATTACCATATGTGGTGGACATATTTGGACGTGAAGAAATATTAGACTAAAATCCACACATGGTTAGAAAAATGATAAAACAACATACAGACTTTAAACCAGAGATCTTTTTATTGGGAGTCATACCGGACATATACCATAAAGAGCTGAAATATTTGATTGTAAATGTTTTAACAGCAGCTAGAATTGTATTTGTGAAGAACTGGAAAAATGACAAAATACTAGGCAGGAGGAAGTTATAAAAAAAATTATGGACTGTGCTTTAATGAGTAAACTGACATTTGAAATTAGAGAACAAGAAGACAAGCAATTTTATATGATATGGGATTTGTTTTATCAATGGTTGGATAAAAAGGCATGGTAATGTAATAGACTGGATAATTTTGTGATAGAAATTTAATAGACTGATATAAAACATAATATAGATATATATAACCACTGGTTGAAGGTATAACACAAATTTTAAGATAAAACTTGGAACACCTCGTATAAAATGATGGAATAAATAGTTTAGTCATGGATGATTAATAACTGATAAATATATAAGCATATGTTAGTTCGACAATGTGAAGACTGATATAAATTGTGAGTAAATGACTACAAAAGGATAGCACAAATGATATGTAACCAACTGACACACTGTATGTATATAAAATGGAAGATGGTTTTATGTTTTTATGTTTTGTACGTGTATGTTTGTTTTTAAAAATAAAACATTTAAAAATTTGAACTTAAAGAACTTTCTTTTTTGTTGGAAATCCCGGACTGAATAATACAATATAAAATAAAGGGGAGAAAAGCAGAGCAACAGTGACACCTGCTGGTAGAAGTGGAAGGTGCAAGGAAATTATATATATATATATATATATATATATATATATATATATATATATATATATATATATATATATATATATATATATATATATATATTTGTTTTCTGAGGTTCTCATGGTATTTGTATGTGGATCTTTGGTTGTTCGGGTTTTCTCCGCGTAAGATTCGAAGTATCTAGGCAACGTTTCGATGAAGTCTCATTCATCATCTTCAGGCTTCTGTCTCCGGCTCTGTGCTTTTCAGAGTAATGTGAGATTGCAGCTGCTTCCTCCTTTTAACTGCCAGTGGGGGTGGGACTTGATTGGGTGGGGGCTTGGCTGTGTTCTGATTGGGTGGGGGTGTGTTCTCATTGGTAGGGGTTTGGTTGTGTTCTGATTGGTTGGGGGTTAGCCGTGTTCTGATTGGTTGGAGGCGTGTTCTGTTCAGGTGGGGGCTTGGCTGTGCTCCAGTTAGTCTTAGTTGCTGGGGATTTGAACTGGTGAGTTGTGATCTTGCTGTTTGGCTTCTAGTTCGTGGTCCTGTTGCATCTTCATAGTGGGTGTCGGTTTGCTTCATGTATGGCTCGGAGGGTTTGAAGTGGGTAGTGATGCAGCTGTAGTGCAGCTTCTGGTCCATGGTCGTGTCTCATCTTCTGAGTGGGTGAGAGTCTGTTTTCTACATGGAAGTGTGGTGGTGGCATCTTGTGTGGCTCTCATGGGTGTGGGTCTGGTGTCCTTCTTCATGTTAGGTACTCGTCTGTTCATGAGGGCGGGTTTCCAAATGGCTGGAAGGCGGGAGGTGTCATCTCGTTTGTTCATGCTGTGTGGCCGTTTTTCTATCTCTATGGCTTCTCTGATTATTCTGCTGTTGAAGTGTTCGGTTTTGGCGATAGTTCTGGTATTTTTAAAATCAATTTCATGTCCTGTGGCTTTGAGGTGTTGGACCAGGGAAGAGGTCGTTTCTTCTTTTTTTGATTGAGTTCTTATGTTCTTCAATGCGTGCATTTATTCTTCTGTTAGTTTGTCCAATGTATGTGGTAGGGCAGGCAGTGCAGGGGATTTCGTATACTCCTTGGTTTTCTAATTCGATTTTGTCTTTGGGGTTTCTTAGGATGGTGGATATTTTTCTGTTTGTGCAGAATGCTGTTTTGATGTTGTGTTTTTGGAGGATCTTGCTGATTTTGTCTGTAGTGCCTTTTATATATGGGAGGAGGGCTTTGCCGTTTTCTTGTTCTCTGTCTTGGATTTTGGTTGGGGTTTCTTTTTGGATTAGGTGGGTAATTTTCTTTCTTTGGAATCCATTGGCTGTAAGTACGTTGGTGAGAGTGTGTAGTTCGGTTTTTGGTGTTGTTCATCGGCTAAGCATTTTGTTCTGGAGATGAGTGTCTTGGCTACGGAATTGATCTGTGCTGGGTGGTGGTGTGAGAGTGCATGTAGATAGCGGTTAGTGTGTGTTTTCTTCTGGTAGATGGTGTGTCCTAGGGAGCCATTGGATCTTTGTATACCAAGACATCTAGGAAGGGAAGTTGGTTGTTGGCTTCTGTTTCCATGGTGAATTGTATTTTGGGGTGTAGGCTGTTGAGGTGTGTGAGGAAGTTGTTCAGTTTTTCTTTCCCATGTGGCCAGATTATGAAGGTGTCATCTACGTATCTGAGCCAGAGTTTGGGTTTGTGGTCGTATTTTTCTAGAGCTTGTGTTTCAAAGTGTTCCATGTAGAGGTTGGCGATGACAGGTGAGAGGGGTGATCCCATGGGTGCTCCTTCTATTTGTTTGTATTTTTGTCCATTGTAGGTGAAGTATGTATTGGATAGGCAGTGGTTGGTTAGATCTAGGATGTGCTTGGGGGGGTTGTATTTGTTTTGGATGGCTGTCAAGGCTTCTTTTATTGGCACTTGGGTGAAGAGGGATATGACATCGAAGCTTACTAGTAGGTCGCTAGGTTGTAAGTTTTGTTTCTTTATGATCTCGATGAACTGGAATGAGTTTCTTACGTGTGAGTTGATGGATTCTGCATAAGGTTGTAGTTGTTTGGCAGAAATTTGGCTAGGTTTTGTAGAGGTGAGCCTATGGAGCTGACTATTGGTCTGAGTGGGGTTCCTTCTTTGTGTATTTTGGGAGACCATAAAGCTTGGGGCATCTGGATGATTTTCTCTGGGTATGATTCGTTGCTGGATTTCTTCACTGATGGGGAGGCTTTTATTTTGGATTTGGTAGTTTTTCTAGGTAGGTGGTGGGGTCTGTCTTTAGGGGTTTGTATGTGGGGTCTTGGAGTAGGTTGGTTAGCTTGGTTTGGTAGTCAGATGTGTTCATAACCACTGTCGCATTGCCCTTGTCTGCTGGTAGGATTATTATGCTGGTGTCTTCTTTCAGGTTAAGTAGTGCAGTTTGTTCTTCTTTGGATAAGTTGCTTTTGGGTGGTTTGCTAGTGCAGAGGATGCTGGTGATTTCGAGTCTGATTTTGTTAGCATCATCAGGGTTGGTTTTGGTCAGGCTGGTTTCAACTCCACATATGATGGTTTCTGTGGGGATGTGTCTGGAGCACAGCCAAGCCCCCACCTGAACAGAACACGCCTCCAACCAATCAGAACACGGCTAACCCCCCAACCAATCAGAACACAACCAAACCCCCTACCAATGAGAACACACCCCCACCCAATCAGAACACAGCCAAGCCCCCACCCAATCAAGTCCCACCCCACTGGCAGTTAAAAGGAGGAAGCAGCTGCAATCTCACATTACTCTGAAAAGCACAGAGCCGGAGACAGAAGCCTGAAGATGATGAATGAGACTTCATCGAAACGTTGCCTAGATACTTCGAATCTTACGCGGGAGAAAACCCGAACAACCAAAGATCCATATATATATATATATATATATATATATATATATATATATATATATATATATATATATATATATATATATATATATATCTTTGAAAGAAAAAGATAAGGGTTGGCTGTCAAAACAAGTAACATCTGTGCTAGCAAGCTGTTTATGCTAGACACTTGAGACAGAGAGCGAAACACTGAGACTATTTAAATAAGCGCAGCTCTTATTTAAGCAGAATTTATACAAAGTGAACAGTAAATACTTTGCCTCTTCTTTTTTTTATTGTTGCTCTATGAACCTTCCCTTTGAAGATATAAGACAGCTGACTGGTGGAACTCTAGGATTTTGTGTGCCTACATGGATTACAATTTAGTTTTTGGACACTTTTTGAAAAACGGAAGACTAGCAATCTAATAACTCTTCAATTACAATTTATACTTTCACTTTCACCTTTATTTTGGATTACAAATAATGGTTTCATTGTCTTAGCTTTGTGGATTATAATCATGTGTCTCTGGGATTATAATTAAATTACAATTAAAGCACTATAAAATGAAGAAAACCACATCTGTGCCATCCTCATCATCATCATCCACTGCATCCAGCCCAGCAGGTCAAAGATAGTTGGACACAATACTTCAACAAGAAAGGATGAACATAATGCAGGCAGAGATTAAAGCCTTCTTTCAAGTTATACATGAAGACCTCAAGAAAGGATAGTTAGAGGATAAAATAGAAAATTTTCAACAACCGATGGCTAAAAATGAACAATGCATTCAGAAAGTGGAAGAGAAGGCTGAACAAACAGAGAAAAGAGTGGAAGAGGTTGATCATAGACTTACCTTGGCAGACAAAAATCAGGAGAGAACAATAATACTATTAGAGATGTATAAGGCTGATTATTACCTACACTTTCAGAATGTTGAAGAAGTAAAAGGAGAAAAATTGGTGGAAATAATGGCAGAGCTTCTGGCAAATGTTTTAGAGAGATCCAAAGAAAAGGTGTTTGCTGAAGTGGATGAAATATTTAGAGTCTATACTAGATATGTGAGAAGAAATAGACTTCCTAGAGAGGTACATGTGAGATTTACTAAAAAAGCAATAAGAACAGAGATACAACAAAGAGCAAGAGATGAACCCATAAAATAGGAGAAAGAAATAGTGGTTCTAAAACAGATTCCCAGAAGAGTAAGAGAGATAAGAAGGGAATATCAATTTTTGACAAAACAGCTCATTAAGAATGGAGTAAAATTTACATGGCTGATGCCAGAGGGAATATTGGTGACTTGGATGGAGCAAAGACACAGATTGGATTCCATAGAAAAAGCAGAACAATTTTATGATCACTATTTTGGAGTACAAGAAGGAGAGATAGTAAGAGGGGAAAAGGGGGACATACAACAAGAGGAAGCTACAGGGGAGAGAGAGATACAACAAAAGAAAGATGAAAGAGAAGCAGAGGAAATAGCAAAAAGAGAGGGGGCAAAAGCAAAAGAACAGAGATAGACTAGAACAACAAAACCTATTTATAAGTAAAAAAAATGGAAGGAGAAATAAAACTATTGTCAATTAACATAAATGGATTGAATTCGGCTATAAAAAGGAAAAGGACTTTTAGTAAATTAGAAAAATTAAAGCTGGTTATAATTTGCACACAAGAGGTATATATTAAAAAACAACAAAATAAATTATTGGAATATCCCCAAATTGGGGAACTATATAGTTCTTTATCACAATATAAAAAATGATGGGTAGCATTCTATGTAAAAGAAACAATAA